>NC_056729.1:1539647710-1539993960 GCF_019279795.1 Protopterus annectens | reverse complement strand
GACCACTTGTGAGGCAGTAATATCATTCTGCTCAGCTTATCCACTAGGCTGCCGGACATCTCGGGTATATGTGTTGCTACTAGAAAGTGGTTAGAAGACATTGTCCATTGCTAGATTCTCATGGCCTCTCGGCTAAGAGAGTATGATCTGGTTCCACCTTGTTTGTTGATGTACCAAACTACTGACATATTGTCTGAACATATGGCAATCACATTGTTGGGTAGATGGTCCAGAAGTGCCTGCAATGAACGGAGGACTGCTCATAACTCCAACACATTGATGCAAAGATTAGACTCTAATGGGGACTACATTTCTTGGGCTGTTCTCCCTTCGAAATGCCCCTCCAACCAAGAAAGGAGGCATCCGTAGTCACTGTGGCTTTGGGTACCAGAGGAGAGAGGGGTCTGCCCAGAGTGACTGAGTCAGACGAAATCCACCATTGAATATGGTTCTTTTAGATCTGCATGAGTCATATTTTGCAGTGAAGGGGATGAATTTTCTGGGGCCACTGTACAGCTAATGTCCATTGTACAACTCTCATGGGATATCTTGCTAACGGGACTATCATGATGGAGGAAGTCATTAGACTTAGAAGTCTTAGTATCAGTTAAGCATGTGGGTAGAGATGATTTATTACCTGAAGAGCAACGGATCTGATCTGATTGATCTGACCCATGGTTAGGGTTGCTTTGCTATTTGATATATGTGTCTATCTGATAGCCTGTAAATTCTATGGATTAGGTAGGCTGTAATTTACTTTTCTTATTGTTGACAGAACTCCCCAGGTAGGTCCATAGCTTTAACAGGAATGAGTGATGTGTTAGAAATAGATCCATGGGGGTAGCAGTTAGAAGCCATTTGTCCAGATATCTCCAGATATGGAAATACTTGGATCCTTAGAAGCCTGAGAAAGGTTCTCACTGCTGTAATGTTCTTGGTGAATACCTGGAGGGCTGTGGTGAGACCAAAGGGCAACACTCTGAATTGAAAGTGATTGGCTCCCAGATGGAAATGGAGAAATCTCCTGGACTACCTCTGGATCTTTATGTGATAGTAAGCAGCCTGACCCTATAGAGCACATCTAATCATCCTTGCTGTGTAGAGACAGAATGGACTGCATTATGACCACCAAAATTTTGTCTGTTCTACAAATTAATTTAATTCACTGAGATCCAAAACTGGTCATAGGTCCCTTGTCTTATTTGGTACAAAAATGGACCTTGAGTAGACTCCAGATTCTAACTGGTCTTGGGGGACTGGTTTGAAGACTCTTTTGATCAGCAACCTCTGAACCTCTATTGCTGTAGACTCCAAATGATTGGGTGGAATGTTGGCAATCCTTTGTTTTATTCCTGGGATTTCTAAAAAGGGTATTGTATAACCTCTGGAAATGATCCTTAGCACCCATATACTGTGAGTAATGTTTTGCCAGGTTTGAAGGTGTCAGGAAAAATGTCTGTAACTTTTTCCAGAGTGTGGCAGTCAGGCAAGTGTTCAGAGATGCTGGTAAGGTTTCTCTGTAAATAGAGCACAGAAACCTTGATTTTGTGGACCACCTTTGCCCCCTGGGGTGACATTCAGTGGAATTGTCTCCACCTCTACCTCTGGGAGGTCTATCCCTATAAGTGCCCTGGTAAAAACCTTGAGAATTTTAGCCATATTTTTATCACCTCTTTAATTCCTGCAGATGGATGTCGGAGGGGTTGAAAAATGTATTACAGCAGAGGACAAACTCTTACCATCCTGTTCACTTCTGGTAAGTGGATCATTGACTTTTGGTCCAAATATAGTTAAACCATCATATGTGATGTTAATGAAGGACATTTTGAAGCTTCCTGAAAAGTTGCAAAGCCACATCGTAATGTCACTACCAGCTGCATGGGATACACCATTTTGCTGCATTAAAAGCAGTCTCATGGCTACATTCATGGAGGACTGCAGAGTAGATCACTGGGACTCTACACATTTTTGGACATGCACTGGCAAGGTACCCATCAAAAACTGGAAAGTTCTTTAATTAAATCTCTCTGGAAATGTGTCATGTGAGCCATATAGTTCAGAGCATGGGTACAAAATGTGGCTGAAACATATGTCCATTCCTCCAATCTGTCCAATGTTCTAGACTCCCTGTTAGGGGGATGGACAGAGGAACTCTCCTCAGATACTTCCTTTTTATTGGCTGCTGCTACCACCATGGCATCTACAGGGAGACCATTGGCCCAGAATTTCCTGTCTTTGGAGGCAGGTAAAATTCTGCCTGCTATTTTAGGGATGGGTCTGCCACATCAGGATCCTTACAGGCTTTTTGAGTGATAAGGTCGACTAATGCATTGGAGGGGGACCATGAAGGATGTTGAAGGGCCAGACCCAAAGGCTTCGAGAAACACCAACTCATTAGAAGAAGGAGCTTTAGTGGACCATCCCTCATGCTGTTTCATCAATTCTAGGATGATTCCAAAGGAGATGTATTCAGGGAGATCTTGGAGAGCCTTCTCCCTCATCTAAGTCAGTGTCATTTGTGACACACTCAGGAGAGGAGTTCATATGCTTCCTTTTACAAGTATTTTTCTAGGAATGTGTCCTAGGACTCCAGAAGGAGACACATGAGAAGCATATGAGGGACTCGCGGATCGAGTAGTCTCAAAGCCTATTAGAGCCATCTGTCCCTATCTACCAGAATGAGAGGAGGGTGCAGTCTTTAGAGGGAACCAAGAGGGATCCAAAATCTTTAAGCCTACCAGATGTCTCTTTTTTTCCAAACATTTACTCAATTATCACTTGTGACATAGAGAAGTTTGTATTCATACAATTAACATAACAAACATTTTACTTCACATATATTGCTATATATCATACAACCCAGGCTACCAGATGTCTTGGTCCAGCCAAGGCTCTCACCATAGCCTAAAAAAGCTGATTCAGCCATTGCAGCCAAAGAAGAGCCAGTCAATTAAAAAAGTCAGAAACCCTCTCGAATCCAATGGCTGAAGGCCCCAAGGAGGACTTTGCAACCAAAATGTCAAGTGCTAAGGCTCTGAGTGGCAAAAACTGCTCCAAAAGTCTCAGGGGTGACTGTACCTCTGGAGCCCCGACACTGATGCTTTGGCTCTGGGACTCTGCTGGACCCGAAAGCATCAGTCAAGTGAGTGAGGAAAGATGTCAAAGCCGAAGTCTCAAGGGCTGCTGACTCTGATTCTGGTACCACGGGAAGGCTGGATCTGATCTACACCCCCCCTGAATAGGGATGGTATAGAAGACTGAACAGGCAGGGTGGAAGGGACTGATCCATTTCTCGGGGACGAAGCTAGGGGGACTTCCATCTGAATAAGAGTCCTCAAGAATCTCCTCATTACTCAGCCAATTTTTAACTCCATGAGACTTCTAGCAGAGAATGAAGCCTGGGACTGATCAGTGTTGGGAGTAAAGGTTGAGTTAGGAGATGGAATCTGGATTCAAGAAACAATCGGATCTGACTGTCTAGATACTTTTGGTGCCAGAAACGCAATAGCTGTTGGGTCAGGAGACCTTTTCTTAACTTTCTCTAGACAATTCTAAGACGCCTTATCCTTTGATTTCCATTTAGTTTTCTCTCTTGCTCTCTCACTTTGGATCTCTCCTTCTCTTTTTCTCTCTTCTTGTCAGAGGAAGGGAAAGAAGTGGATGCCTTTGAGTCCAAGCACATTTTGGACTCTGTCTAGGGAGGAAAAATGCCTTTCAAGATTAGTTTTTCAACCCTCATTGGTTTCATCAAGGGTAGATCATGCATAATCAACTTGATGAACTTCTTTGAGAAGGTCACCAAAGTAATGGATTAGGGCAAAATCGTTCACACTGCCTACCTTGACCTGGCCAAGGCATTTGAAACAATATCCCACTCAAGCATTGTTAAACTCGAGAGGTTAGGTACAAACCCATATGTCACCCAGTGGATAGCCAACTGGCTCACAGACAGGACCTAGAAAGTTAGAATTGGAGAGTCTACCTCTATGAGAAGGCCAGTCACAAGTGTAGCCCCTCAGGGATCAGTCCTTGGATTGCTCCTTTTTGGCATTTACTTGTAAGAAGTCAAGGCCAATGTCAGTGGTCTCTAGCTAACTAAATTTGCAGATGATTGCAAATTTGGAGCTGTCATTGAATCTTACACTGACACAAATATTCTCCAAGAGGGGATGACAGACAACCAACAAGTGTTAGAGCCATGGACTAAACCTAAATGCCAAGAAGACAACCAACAGGTGTTAGAGCCATGGACTAAAAATAATAGTATCCTTTGGAAAGTTATCCATCCCTGGTAACTATCAAACTGACAACACACCCCTTAGAGCTGACCCAGTAGTCAAGGACTTAGGGACACACATAGATAGTAATCTAGCCTCTGACCATCATGTGCCTACAATGGTGAGGAAATCATTCTATTTTGCACAACTTATAAACAATGATATGGCATTCAAGTCCAAGAAGGTCATCGTTCTACTGTATTTGGCATTCATCAGACCCATTATTGAGTACAATGCCCCCTTTGGTATGTACCTAATCAGACATATCCAACAACTGGAATGTTCACAAGGGTTCCAAAATAAAAAAATACAGGGTGTAAATAAAGTCTGCTATGCAGACTGCCTCAAGGCCTTATCCCTGTATTCTGTCTCCTACAGGCTTTTAAGGGGAGATCTGTGCTTGGCATACAGGGCATTAGCAGACCCCACTCTGATGGACCTCCTACATATCCACAAAACAAACAGTACCAGAATTACCTGTTTTGAAGACTTAAACATTGCCTGTGATATAAACAGGACCTACTGGAGAGATAGGTATGTATCTCAGAGACTACCCTGTCTATGGAACAGCCCCCCCCCCCAATCCATGTGAAGCAAAGTCCATGTGAAGCAGAGTTCCTCCCTAACCCAATTCAAGTGTAACTTGGAAAGTTTGATAGGAAGTCGAAAATTCATCCATGGTTTGGCACCTATGTCTCTAATGGACACAGGTAACCTGTAAATGGTTCATCTCCCAGGCCTATGCTTACATTTATCAAGGGTATCAGAACTTGTCATAGATTTGGGATGCATGGCTAGGATTAAAAAGACCCTTGTATTTGGTAGCATAGTAAGCACCTATGAATATTGAAAAGCTCTGGTTATAAAGGTAGCACAGATCAAACACAAAAGTTTGTAAGGGAGAGGGCCCCAAACAGTATACACACTGAGAATGCGGATCTTGAGGGTGAAGTTTATACCTTTCAGAAAGAGTACTTTTTAAAACCTGATGACATCAGAACTAAATACCTAAAGTGTCTATAAATCTACTTATCCAAGAAAAAAATGCTATAATCAGAAGCTAAAGATACTATAAGAATAAGCACATGCAAACATGCACACAATGCTGAAAAAAACTACATTAAATGTCTAAAGGAAACTCACTAAACTATAAAAGTACACTAAATCCTAACCCTGCTTGGAAGTTTTAAAAAGGAAGAGGAAAAAACATTCACTTATCGTGAATAATGATGGAGCTCTTACTCTACGCCTCTGGTTTACACAGGTGGCCACTGAGCTCTGAGGAAATTCAGACAGAAGGGAATTGTGGGTAGGGGAGGAGTCAGTGCTCTCAGATCCAAAATCTTTGGTATAAGGCACCAAGGTTGCATCAGACAACCCACACATTGAATCAGTTGAAAAAAGACAACATCGGATCCAAGTGTTGTCATACCAGTGCTAACCACTGCACCACTGTGCAGACATGCAAAGTAAACTTGTAACACAAGATTTTGTCACTGTAAAATGCTGAAAAATTAACATATTTCAAAAAACACTTAACCAGCCAAAAATTAGTACTCTTGTGTAATATGGAAACCTCAGTTTTCAAAACATTTAATGCTGGATTTCATTAAAGTTGTTTTTAGGCCCCTTTCTCTTTTCTCTCTACATCAATATAACATCAGTAGAACTAAACCACTGGAAGAACAGCTAATTTATATGCAAATGGATAAAGATCAAGATAATTCTTATGAAAGCAACAAGTACTTCAGGCATTAAAACAGCCTTATAATCTGATTTACTTAAACTATGGCACAGATTTCTAGACAGTTCTCCTCAAAAATATGACACAGTGCCCGCTCAGTCAAGATACAACTGATTCTACCCAGACTGAAGTTAAAAAGAAATCTTAATTTAGATACCCAAGCATTTGGACCAATTCATTCTTTCTCTTACCCTTCTTTTATCATGTCTTATTCACTTATTTTGTTTGTAACCAGGTAAATGAATTGGTCTAGTGACCCTTTTCAGCTACAAGAAGGGCGCAAGGTACAAAACACAATGTACAACTAGTGCATCAGCAGATATTATACAGTCTTATAACATGCATAAATAAGGCAAATTAATTTCTATATCTTTGGTAAAGACATATTAGAAAGTTGTTATGAAATGCTCCATTAAGTCCCAGTATGCCAATGGACAGTTTCAGTAAAAATCATTTTAATGAAAGACAGGTTAATTGGCCATGGGTGAAGTAGGAGAGGTAAACTTCCCCACCCCCTATCCAACCAGCCTTACTTAACATAACATCCTCAAAGTACACACATCTAACAGGGAAGTTAGCAGTTTACACTAAAGCAATCAAAGTGTATAACTCTATGATATAAACATATTACCTAGTATACTGAATTAATTACTTAATTACAGGGCTTAATATAAAAGGGTAGGAAATGGCAAACATTAACATACGTTCAGTGGATAAGATGCTACACAAAGAACAAAATAATTATAAAGTAAAATAAAATACTTCTTGAGCAAGAGGTACTTGGGAATTTATATTTTATTAATCATTAAAATGATAACACCTGCAATAGTAAACCCTAGTTAGATGGCCTAAAAACATTGCCTTAAATTCACTGCAGTTAGTCCAGTTTCTGATGCTTACAACTAAATATTCCATCTATTTATGGTAATTTTATGAAATGATTTTTCTTTGGTCACTGACCTAAAGGCGAATCTCATCATCACTAAACCTCCTGAATCAAAGAATGTAAAATATTAGTTGGGGTCTCTGCAAGTAGAGTACAATAATTAAGACAAAGGAGCTTGTAAGTGAAGATGGAAATAGTATGTATTCTCTTGGAGTTATAGGGAGCCATATATTCTTCCTTTGAAAGATACAATGATATTCCAAAGGGATGGATAACATAGTAAATCTATGCATCATATTAAGAGTAGCTTATAAGAAAACTGTGTTCTGAGAAGAATTCGGGGCAACAAGAGGAAGGAATACCAACATCACAATTACATATAGTGAAATTCGGATAAAACAAGCATTTGGGGCAAACAGGCTTCTAATCCAAAGAGGGAAAACAATTTACTGTAATATCCAAACTAGATTATGCCTTCACATTGTTTGCCTGGCCCTCTCAATCTGTAAAAAACATACTATAGACTTGCATAAGTGAAATGCGGAGACTCGTATCCCCTTGCACATTGATGTGACTACCTAGTCTCAATTACAGCAACCTTACCACCATCCTTACAATTACAAAACTTATTTTTCCTTAACAGCCTTCCACATTCTTCCTTAACAGGCTTCTAGTTCTTCCTCCTAATCTTTATGATCCAGCAACAGTACAGCCATCTCATTGCTCCATCCTACATTTGCAAAGAAGACTACCATATCAGTCTTCTCAAGTTTTGAACCATTTGCTGAACTCAAATTCCCTCTTGCATAAAAATCATAGAAAAAAAGTTTCATGTACATTTGAACAATGCAACTATTTTTTTGTTGTTGTTATTCATTTAATTGATAGTGGTAAGCCTTTACACTATCCATCTCTTCTTGGTGGACTAAACACTTGCTGTAACTTTAGGTCGTATTGGAATTTCCTTATACATGATTTAGGTATATTTTTGTCTTAAGTAAATAATGCAGTTACTACTTGGTGATTGGTTGTAGAACTGTGCAACTTCTGCAAAATATCAAAAATGTATACCTCGCTCCAAGTCGAAAGGGAAGCAGGAGGGTAATTCAACAAATAAGGAAAAGTGGGATGTTGGATGCAAATCCTTAAGGAGAACAACAGCCATACAGAATATTATATTTGGAAAGTAGCAGAAAGTATACTAAGAATAAAGCCAATATGGAAACGGTGAAAGGAGATTCTGCAGATAGGGATGACTGCAAATAGGAATACAGAGAATAGGCAACAAGGGGGCTACAATTTACAAAGGAACCAAGGCATTGGGATCAAGTAATAAGAGAAGGAAATGTAATAGAATGGGAAGACACCAAGAAGACATTTAGACTGCAAGCTAGAAATTGTCTTCCCTGTCAGGGATTGATATGAGAGTATAGGCAAAGTGAATGGGATAAGGGAATCCTAAGTAAAACATCTGCACTGGTTGAGTTTTCAGATGACTCTAGAAAAGAAGTTGCTGTTAAAAAGGAATAAGTAGGGTAGATAAAATATTGCACAATTACTGTAGGAATACAAGGAGGCCAGAAAAGATTGTGAATTGCTTATCTATTCTCTCTACCCAAATAAACAATAGGGGGACATATGTATGACTCCCAAATATGTAGCAAAATCTGGAAGATGTAGGATTTTTCTTGGAAGTGTTTGATTTGGTACTTTTATGCCCCATGCAGATTCTAAAGAATTTTTCCTCAGCCAGATGGCAAATGTTGGAAGTGTAATGGGGAAGAAAGAGGTACCTGGGGGCATATG
The DNA here is from genome assembly GCF_019279795.1 of Protopterus annectens. Taxonomy (NCBI): domain Eukaryota; kingdom Metazoa; phylum Chordata; order Ceratodontiformes; family Protopteridae; genus Protopterus; species Protopterus annectens. The sequence continues at coordinate 1,539,985,247 of NC_056729.1, read as the reverse complement.
TTTTGGGAGTGTAATGAGTTGACCCATTGCTCTTACTACTACAGGAACAGTCTGGGTATCCTTCTTCCACATTTCCCTCGTTTCTGCCTGCAAGTCCTGGCATTTTATGACTGTGTCTTTCTGTACGTAAGACACTGTAGTCACTGGATGTAGCAGTTTCAATGATCAATGCTACTTTCGTCTTTTTTTTCATGGACTACTATATATAGTATTCTCCCATCTATTTTTTGAACTGTTGGTAATGAATGCTCCCATGTGATATAAACTTCATAATTTTCTATAATGCTTTGTGGCTCATATTTCCAGTGTTTTTCAGCTACTTCAATGTTATAATGCTTGCATAATCCCCAATGCAACAGTCTTGCCACATTATTACACCTTTCAGTATGCAGTCCTTCTGCCATTAGTATATCACAACCAGCAACAAGATGTGCAACTGTTTCCAATTCTGTTTTACAAAACCTACATATGTCTGTTTCTCCCACATGTTCAATGGACTTTGTAAACCAATGTGTACGTAGTCCACTGTGTTAGGATACCAATATTAACCTTTCATCTTTTGGTTTAAATTCACCTCTCCTTAACCATTCCTATGTTCGATCCTGATCACCATGAGGTTGTTCCAAGAGTTTTCAATACTTGCAGCTGTATTTATGCATTTTCCACATTTCTTGCCTTCTCATCTGATCCTTCACCTTATATTATTTCTTTTAGGGTTTTTTGGCACATTCAGTTGCTGCCTGATTTTTATCTACTTTTGGTTTGATTTCCATTCCCACTTGACACAGATATGCTTCTGCTAAAGTAAGTATGGAAGTCATCTTAGACTTATTCCTCTCATGTTTCAAAACTTACATTTGGGTGTTGTGAAATCAGCAGATATGTATGAAGTCCCACGATTACAGATCTATACATGTAATCAATATCAAGAAGGCCTGTACCACCTTCAGAATGGGGAATATATAGTCTTGTTATACAATGATGTTTATAAATCAGTTGATGATGCATGAAACATCCTTCTTGCTTTCCTCTCCAACTGATCCAACAGTAACTTGTCCAGCATCAGAAATTTGCCCTTTTTTCCCACTGTAGTGCGATCTCAGAGTTGGTATATATAGTTAGTGGGGGGGGGGTGCAACACCCCTCCTGGGCGATTTTAATATGTCATACAATAACTTTTAAGCAATAATATCTAATCAAGAAACATATACACTTTAAACAGGCAAAAGGGTTGTGTGCTTTACAAGGAAAGTCCAAACATTAAGCAAAATTATATATTCCTAGCTCAGGCACATTATGTGGAAAACTGTTCTATGAAGGGCTCAGACATTCATTTGGAAGCAGCAGGTATAGGTCTGCATGTTTGCTGTGCCTTTAAGTGAAACCCACTTCACCCCAGCCAATCTTTATCTCGTGTGGTGAGCTCACAGAAGGTTGTAGTAAATAAGTGGGTACAGGAGGTAAAGACTTCTTATACGAATGTGGGCAACTTGCCCTTAAAGTAACCAGGTTCCATCTCATTCAGTGGATTAGCTAGAAATAATCAGATTTTGCTTAAAAACATACATTGACAAAACAAACAATATTCCAGCAGGTATACATTTATGTGTTCGATGTACCTTTAGCTGAAACTTGTTTCATCCTGATTGTCAAACCAAAAAAAGAACATTTTTAACTTATCCAAAGTTTTCCATCTTCTAACTATGCTGTAAATAAGTTAGGAGGACAAGGGGGTGAAGCCTTCTGCATGGAGAGAATGGGTGACATCTACCTCTTTAACTCAAAGTCCTAGTTTCAATCCTGCTTGATCAATTGGGGTTAATCGGGTTTCATTTCAAGGTGGATAGAAAAATGAACCATACTAATGCAGCATCTTTTCTGCCCTTTACATATGTATAAAGAATATACTTTCAAACAAACTGCTGAAGATTATCAGTTAAGGTAAGCAGTGTTTAAATGCAGTAGTATAGATAGGCTGGCGTAACAGGGGCACCTGCCCCAGATGTAAAAATGATGGGAGGGCATGATCAGCCAATCTCGCTCTAATGCAAAACTGGCTTTTAAAAGCCGGTATTGCATTTGCTGTCAAACCTGAGTGCTGTAGCACTCTGTGTGTGATCTAATCTGTAGCAACTACTTGCTACATTGGAGCAGCAGTTTGCTGTAGTTTAAAAGTAAAATATTAAATGAGCACCGTAGCACTCTATGTATGCTAGGCAGGGTATAAACTCTAGTATCCGTTTGCTACATTTGTAACAAGTAGTTTGTTTATTTATTTTTTTTTTATTTAGCACTTGTTTACTGGGAAAGTCTGACTTGGAACAAAGTAAATTTTCAGCAAAGGCCCAGGGAGAAATGCTCCAGATGCATGTCTTTGTAATGTGGGAGGAAACCAGAGCATCTGGAGGAAACCCACACAAATACAGGGAGGACATGCAGACTCCGCACAGAAAGCACTCCAGCCGAGAATCAAACCAGAGAACCTTTTGCTGTGAAACAACAATTCTACCTCTGCACCACTGTGCTGCCATTTGCTACAGTTTAAAAAGATTTTTTTTTTTTTTTTTTTTTAACTAAAACGGGAGCAAAAAGTGCTCCATGCAGACAGGTATAAACTGTAGCAAATGTTTGCTACAGTTTAAAAGAAGATTTTTTTTTAAATAAAATATGATAAAGGACAGTTGGGGGCAGATCACAGAAACAGGACCTGAATAGATGGGGCAAAAGTGTGGGTGTCATGTCATGCATTTGGCCACCAGGTTGGTGTGCCAATAGAAGGAATATCTCTTTTTTTGTTCTTCAGTGAAAGAGCTTGGGAAGGGGACTCATAGATATTACTGCAATAAGTCAATCACTTAAAATGTAGCAATCAGCTATACTGAAGTGCTTTTTTTTTCTCGTCACTTGAAAAGTTGAGGAGGCCAGGTGCTGGTTAATAGTACTGGTCCCAGGTTGATGGTTGAATCAGTTATGCTTCTATTTAACTTTGTTTGTCTTTTCGGCTTTTCCTGGTTAGGGGTTGCCACAGCGGAACTCCAGTCCGCTAATGATTGGCAGTAGATTTTGACTAACGCCAAGGTGCCAGCTCGACGTTCAACCTTCAACGAAGGCACGCCCATTTACACATGTCTTTCGAATGCCCACCCAACCGCGGGGAGGACATGCAGACTCCACACAGAAGGCACTCCCCGCACTCCAGCTGAGAATCGAACGGGAGAACCTCTTGCTGTGAGGCAACAATGCTACCGCTGCACCACCACGGCAATATGCTTCTATTTAACTGATTATTCATAATTCCAACTTATTCTGGATAGAATGCAATTTAGTTCAAGTAAGTGAACAAGAACAATGCTGATAGAACACTCTGGAAAAGAAGTTATGATAAATGGGATTTACACAACTAAGAGAGGAAGAAGAAGAAGAGGAGGAGGTAGAAGAAGATGATTATTAACAAAACCACTTAGTATACAATAGCCAACTATATGACTACCTAATTAGTACGGAGTTGCTATGTATTAATCCAAACTATATTCTCCTAGGAGACTTCAAATACCCCTCTGTAAACTGGGAGACTTATACATCCTCAAATACACATGTCCAGAGATTTTTAGACTTCAGCAATAAAACGTCTTGAACCAATTAGTCCACACCCTAAACAGGGTGATAAAATCCTGAATCCTTTGCAGATTTGCTCCCCACCAATTGCAATTTCCTCCCTGGACAAATCAGACCACAGGTCAGTCACATATACCATAAGACTGAAGCCTGAAGCATTTTAAAATACCTCAGTCTTCAGAGATCATGTAAAGAATAATCTACTAAAATTCAGTGATGACCTGGTTAATTCAAAAGCCCCTTCCATATTGATGACTATGCTGCATATGCAGAATCCTTCACTGCTAAATTCTATGGACATGTAAATAGCTGCATAAATGCATCTGTCCCCCTCAGAAAAAATACGACACCAAATTTAAAAGCAAACCCATATGGTGGAATCCCAAATATATTTGAACTGGAGCACTAGAGAATGTCGAGTTACTGAAAACTCGAATTTCATATGGTCGAGACCATATGATCAAGTTTTCAGAAACTCGACATGGAAGAATAAATAATAAATAAAAAAAATAACAGTAACAAATATTGTTTTTGTATGGGGCAAGACACCCTGCACCTTTCCTACCTGAAAATGTTATGTCCGTGATTGCACTGTAGCGAGGGAATGGAAAATCTCCTGTTCTGCACTTCTGCATACAGCGCGGAACAGGAGATTTCCCTTTCCCCACTGTAGTGCAATCTCAGAGTTGGTATATTTACGCAAGGGGGGTGTGGGGGGTGCAGCCCCCCACATGGGGGGGTGCACGGGGGCTTGCCCCCCCTGCATAAACAATGTGTGTGACTTCTTATCTTTTTTTGTGGTTTGTTTTTTTAATGTCGAGTTTCTGAAAAGTCGATCATATGGTCTCTGCCATATGAAAGTCGAGTTTTATAAAAACTCGACATTCTCTAGTGAATCCATTTGAACAGACTACATAAAAGAAAAAACTTAATTGCATGCAAAAATAATCTCATTCTCAAGATATCCAAATGCTTTTGCTAAACTAAACAATGAACTCCAGACCTCAAACAAATGAAAGCCAGATACGAGGTATAAATAGCCACCCAGCTGAAGGAAAACCACAAAGCCTTCTGTAATTATGTTAAAAATCTCAGAAACAATGGTCGGCATTATGCAGAGCCAAGAGTAAATTATATCACATACTCAGACTCAGTGGACATAACCAGTCTACTAGCAGGCATCATCATCATCAGCATCATTTTCTACATGGGGTCAGGGTGTCGTGTCACTTTTCACCATTTCTTCCTGTTCAATGCCACTATCTTTAAGAGTCATGCTTGACTGTCACAGGTCTTCTCTCACACAGTCTATCCACTTCTTTGCTCAATGGTTTCCTCTTACCTTCCTCTTGCCTGTCCCAAATCTTCTTCACCAGATTGTCTTCTGCTTTCCTGCACATGTGCCTGAACCACTGTAATTTGTTCTCTTTGACCTTTTTGCAATTGGAGCTACTATGGCTTCTGCTCTTATGTCTTCATTCCTTTGTCTGTTCCACACTGTGCATCCTACAACACATCTTGGGCACTTCATCTCCATCACCTCTAGCTTCCTCAACTGCTCTGCCTTTACTTCCCAGGTTTCTGTACCATACAGTACTACCAGTCACACCACTGTTTTGTACACCTTACTTTTAAGCTTCTTTGGCATTCTTCTGCCATACAATATCCCTGACACGCTGTACCAGTTGGTTGCAGCCCCTCTGATTCTAGCTGTGACCTCTTCATTCAGACTTCCCTTCTCCTCAACTACCCCTCCCAGATATCTGAAGTTATTAACCCATTCCACTATTTTCCCTTCTATCTCATTTACCAGTTTCTTCTGATTTCCCCCATTTGCTGCCATTACAACTGTCTTATCTGTGTTTAGTTTCATCTCATGTGCCTTCAATTTTGCATTCCATTCCCCTACTCTTTGCTGAAGTTATTGCTCAGAGTCATCTTGTAATGCCACATCATCTGCATACAGCAACTTTGTTGATCTGTCTTCAATGACCTGTTTGCTAATGTAGTCAATCACTAGTATGAACATCAGGGGGCTCAGAGATAAACCCTGATGCATACTCACTCCCACTGGGAAACCCTCTGTAAGACCGAACACTGTTCATACTTGAGTCATTGGGTCTTTGTACATAGCTTGTTCTAAGTCTATCCATGCTTCTGGAACTTTAAACCACCACAGGCCAGCTCAAATCAGCTTACTTGGGACCCTGTCATAAGCCTTCTTCAAGTCAAGGAATACCCAGTTGGACTCTTTCCTCATTTCTAGCCTCTTCTCACTAGCAGACACATTTGGCTACTTCACTGCCCCTCTCCCATTCAATATTCTCAGATCACATACCCGTGCCAATACCCTCTGAATATCTCATAAGAACATGTTCTCATGGAGCCAAGACCAAAAGCACCAAATCTATGAGGCCAGACAGAATAACAGACTGCACACTGGTCCGCCTGCATTTGATCTATGTAATCCCCTACAGAAACTATTCAATAGCAGCCTCAAAACAGTCTTCCTGTTGAACAAATGGAGGACTAAAACAGTCATTCCCTTACACAAAGGTGGGGTAATTACAGGCCTATACACCTGACCAGTCTCATCTGTAAGGCTATGGAAAGGATGATTATGGAATTAATAACAAGGACATAGGTAACCTACAGAATCTTGACCAAACCCAGTCTAGATTCATCAAGGGCAGGTCATGCTTACTTAGTCATCTTGTTCAAAAAAGTTATTGAAGCAAGGAATGAGGGTAAAACAGTGTACATCACATATCTAGACCTCGCAAAGGCATTCAACACCATCCATCACTCAAGCATCATAAACTATTCCAGCTAAATGTCAATCTCTTTTTATCACAAATAGAACCCAAAAAGATAGAGTGGGTCACTTTACCTCCTCCAAAAGACCTGTCACTAGAGGTTTATCTCATGGTTCAGTCCATGGACCACTACTGTTTGGCATTTACTTCTTGGAGGTCAAAGCTAATGTTAAGGGTTGGTGAGTGGCCACTTTTCAAAATGAATGCAAACATGGTGCTGTCAAACTCCCCTGAGAACAACAAGATCCTGCAAGAGGACCTGTCCCAGAAAATAGCTAGTGTCAAACAAATGGACTAAAACTAAATGCCAAGAAGTGTATAATCATATCCTTCAGCAAGCATGACTCCCCTTGTAACTATCACATTGACAACATACCCCTGACAATTGATCCCATAGTAAGGGATATGAAAAAAATATACCAACGTTAACTGTCTTTTGATCACCACATATCCACTGCAAGAAGGAAGTCCCTTTTAATAGCACAGCTTATATCTAAAGGTATTGTGTCCAGATTCAAGGATGTAATCATTCCATTGTACTCAGCACTCATTAGGCTGATCACAGAGTATAATGCCCTTTTTGATATTTACCTGTCTAATCACTTATCACAAGTAGAATGGCCACATTGCTTTCTCACTAACAAAATCAAGGGCTTAAATCATGAAAAGTATGCAGACCATCTCAAAGCCTAGTCCCTCTTCTCTGTATCTTACAGGTTACTAAGAGGTGACCTCCACCTCACATATAAAGCTTCAACAGATGCTATTCTGACAAGCCTATTACACATTCTCAAGTCCAATGGTAGCATAAACACCTCTCAAGGGATCCCAATCTCTTTTGCAAAATAAATAGAACATATTGGAGAGAGAGGTTTGTATCACAGAGAATGCCACTTCTATGGAATTGTCTGCCACTCCACATCAACCAAGTGCTTTTCTTACTCTATCCAAATATAATTAGAACAAATGGATGGGAAACCACAAAATCATCGCCACTTTAGCACCCCTATCCCTCATGAATAATGGAAACATGTAAATGTCATAACAAATCCTTGTTTGGCCCATTTCTGGATTATTTGTATGAAAAATATAAGGACTAAAAACTACCCTAGGAACATAAGGCTAGGCTTCTTAAGATCCTCACAGATCAATAACCTACCGAGTACCTATAAACCTATAAGATGAGGAAGAGAAAGAAGAAGAAGAAAAGTAAGAGAAGGATGAAAATGGCTGTGGAACCATTTAGTCAAGCAAGCCCTGATCATTGCTCACTTCCCTTTGTTGAGAATATTTTGCAAAATATAAATACATTGTAACTTTAATGACTAATGTGGAACAAATTGTATTGTGTCTTTTAACCAAGAAAAAAATATAATGCAACGTTAAGAACTAAAGTATAACAGATCATACTTTACCATGTTTTTTGCCTTTCTTCCAATCGCCTTCATAGCGAAAATAACTGTTTGGATATACATACAGTCCAAATCCTAGCAAGCAATGAAAAAAATGTTACATTTAAATGCTTAAAATGTAGGTTATATTTTGCTATACTTTAATTCATAAGTCATACAAAGCAACTGAAGAAATTTATTTCAAAAATTCCTAAACTATATACTAAGCTGATGCTAATATCTTCACTCATTTAATGATACAGATGCATGGCCAAGATTTCTAGCAGTCACACTGTTTCAGTTTACATATGTGCCTATATTTATAAACGATTACATAGGTGGGTTCCAGAAAATATCAGCTAGACTAATTTTGATCAATGCTGTATTGCGACTATAAAAAGGTCCACAACCATAACACATTATGTCAATGAATGATCTACATGAACAACTGGCAGCTCTCTATTAAAGCTGGTTCTGAGCCCTTATCTTACTTATTTAGCTCACCTCTCTATAAAGGATGCATTATAAAGAATTTCATCAGCTTTATAGTAACATTGGTTTATTACTACTGCTGCTGTTGTTGCTATTTCTTATAAAGTTTGGAATTGTTAAAATGTTTCAACAATTTTAAGGTGTTTGAACTTTATGCTCAATACATAATACCTTCATGTTTATTGCTGTTGATAATGGAAAATTTAAATAATTCAGCTTGCTGTAATCAAGCTGTTGTCCACTAGGTGGCACCCTAAACTTGGCTTTTGTTATATCCCTTAATCCCTTCTCTAGTATTATATCCCTCATTACTTATTATTTTCTCTTCTTTTTTTCTTCTCTTTTCTATTACTACCCCATCTGTCAAGCTATATTCCCTTTCCCCTCTCAACTATCTCCTGTAACCTAACTATTGTAATAGTACACCCCACTCACCTGGAATTACCTAGAGCTCCTCAACAATCTGTAGCTTTCTGATTGTCTTTGGGATCTCATTTGCACTTGCTCTAACCCGCTCCATTCGCCCTGCAGGCTCACTCCACTCCTCTACCCTACCCCCATTCTCACCCACCCCCATTTCAATTACATTTATACCTATTCACCACACCCATACATAGCCACTCCCACCTCAATCACACCTAATTACCCTACTTCCACCAAGGAAAATCAGCAACACCTGTCCCTGCCCTAACAAATCATCCCAGTCACCAACCCAACATGAATACACCTCCCAAACCCAAACCTGTACACCTCTTAATATTTCTCTTGTGCTTAGCTATATTCTCACTGATAACCTGCATCACCAACTACCAAATACAACTTAATTACACCCACATACTAAGGAAAACTACTAACACTAACTATGGTAACACACAACCCCTTTCTCAACAAGTCCCATACCTCTACCAAACTCCCTATATCCACCACATTGCATATAAAATATTCCCAACACACTACCAGTCTCAAACTGCTTTAAGGTACTATAAGATCCTGCAAACACTACTTAAACTCTATTTTTACCTGAGAGCCCAACTCAATCGCTGCAGTGATATACACCCAAACCAAAGCCCGCTACATACAGGAACCCAAATCAATGACCTAAATAGCATCCTACTCCACCAGGACAAAAACTCCCTCCTTATCATAAATCTAAATGTCAGATGTATTCTAAACAAAGTCCAGGACCTGCATGCACTACTCTCCTTCTATCAACCTGATATAGTAATATTAACTGAGACCTGGCTCAAACCATTGAACCATAATAATGAAATTACTGCACCAGGTTATAATATAATTTGCAATGACAGAATAGGAAGAAAAGGAGGGGGTGTTGCAATAATGTACAAATCTCACCTCATCCTTGAGCAACTAGACATAACAACCCCAAACCTAGGAAAAGCAGAACTCACCCTAACAAAACTAAAACTTAATGCAAACAAACAAATTAACATCATAGGCTGCTACATCCCACCAGGCAATAACATTGCCATTACAGAGAACCTACTAGAATGGATATCTAACTCACTCCCCCAAGAAAATATAGTATTAGGGGACTTTAATATTGACTGGCATAACTGCTCCAGTCAAAACCCACTCTCCCATATCAATTTACATGGCCTAACCCAACTTATAACTTCCCCCACAAGAACTGGTAAGAGGCCACCAAAGCAGACACCCAAACAACTGCCACCTCAGGACACAACACATGCAACACATAGACCACATAGTCAGTGTGCCAAACAGTCACAGCCCTTAAGGCCAAACACAATGCCAGACACACTCGTCATTGGTGACTCCATAGTCAGACACACTGACGTCCCGCTCACCAGATTGAGTAAGGAGAAGGTCACAGTAAGCTGCCTGTCGGGCGCTAGAATCTGCCACATAACGCAAGCACTCAGGTCTCTCAACAGCAGGTACAAGTACGACTCTGTCATTGTCCACGCTGGTGTGAACGACCTGAGACGTACCTCCCTGGACTGCATGAAAAGAGACATAGAGGAGCTCTCTGATTATGTAGCCCAGGCAGGTATGACCCTGACCTTGAGCAGTATCCTACCTTCACCAAGAATAATGCCACAATACAGAGACAAGATGATCAACTTTAATAATTGGCTTAAACTCTGGTGTCATTCAAAGGGGATCCAATGTCTGTCTGCCTGGGATGACATGCTGGACAAGCCAAGCTGCTTCGCAAGGGACGGCTTGCACCTGTCACCCCTGGGCTTCCGGATATTGGCAAAGGCTCTTGCCACCCCCATAGTGCCTTTTTTAGGCAAGGCTCAAATTCTAAACCTACCACCCTACAACATAAAAAAGGAAAAAAAACTAAGGGTAATGCTGCTCAATGCCAAAAGTCTCAACCTCAAGATGCATGCACTCGAGGCCCTTCTCAGTATGGAGAACATCGATGTCTGTGCTGTGACTGAAACCTGGTTCAAGGCTCCTGAGAGCACCCCAGCACTAACAGGTTTTACCTCATATCATGCGTTCCGGCCCCGAAATCCGGACAACACCAAGAAAGGAGGGGGGGGTGTCTATATTCATCAAGGACTCCCACACCTCAAGGTTGGTGGCAACGCACGATGCATCCGAGACCATCCAGGTGCAATTAACCATAGGCAAGACTGCTCTGCAACTTGTAGCATGTTACAGGCCACCCTCTCAAAATCAGGAACCTCACATAGCTTTCCCTGAAAACACTGGAGGGGATAAATGTATCTCCAAACACCATCATACTAGGTGACTTCAACTACCCGAATATAGACTGGGATCACTACTCAAGCCCCAACACTCTAGCCCAAAGGTTCCTAGAGTTCATAAACTCAAATGCCATGGAACAACTAGTCACCATCCCCACAAGAGGAGAAAACATACTAGATCTCATCATCACGAACATGGGGTCACAATGTTCAACACCGGAAGTATACCCCTCACTGGTGAGATCAGACCATAAACTAATCTCACTGGAAGTCCACATCCCGTCCCCACCCAAGATAAAAAAGACCACAGTGAAGAACTTCTCAAAAGCAGACTTCACACTTCTAAAGACTAGTGTGGTCTCTTTTAACTCATTCACTCCAGAGCAGCTCAGGAAAAGCTGCCTGCTTAATTCCACCATAGGAAGAACAGTGCAGCCTGAGCTCATTTTCAGAAAATCCATTTGTAATACTATACAGAAAACAAATGCTCATAACTCTTTAACTATAAGAGTTACACTAAAAATGTAAATGCGAAAGTTGTTCAGCAGACACTGACCTTTCCAACAGTGTAAATGTTGATAGTGCATATCAAAGTCAAAATTAAATATTTGGCAAGGAATGCTGATATTGTGCAATTTTTTTAACTTTTTGGAAAAGCAAAGCACAATATCTTGGTCTATGTACCATGCAGACCCATACAATTTGAATTCAATTTGTTAGTATGAATGTCAGCTTTAAAATGATACTTTAACCATAACCGTGTGACGCTCCTTTCATGAGATATTCACAGAAATATGATTAGCATATTATTTATCATAATTGACAAATAAACAAAGCATAATATCTCATCACCTGTAACAAACAGAGCCTACATATCAGTGTAGAAGTTGTGCATCTGAATGTCAGCTTCAAAATGACGCATCATTTGTGTGATTACCATGCTCCCTCGCAAAGATATGGGCATAATAATGAGAAGTATTGTAAATGTATAATTTTCATATTCGTACAAGACTAAACAAACTGTGATATCTGTACTTGTGTACAGTGCACAGACATAGTTCTTTTACCATGTTGTAAGGAGTAACACTGTCTTCAATTTGATGCATTACTTCACACAATGCGGTGCTCCCTTGCAAAGTTATTTACCAAAATATGAAAAAAATCATAATTTCCATAACCTAAGTCGGAAACAAACCTTGATATCTGCACATGTGTCAAACATACAGGCACAATTATTTTACCATATTAGAACCAGCAATACTGTCTTCAAAATGAGATATTACTTGGCACATTCAGATGCTCCCTTGCAAAGTTATTTACCAAAATATGAAAAAAATCATAATTTCCATAACCATAAGTCTCAAACAAACTTTGATATCTGCACATGTGTCAAACATACAGGCACAATTCTTTTACCATATTAGAACCAGCAATACTGTCTTCAAAATGAGATATTACTTGGCACATTCAGATGCTCCCTTGCAAAGTTATTTACCAAAATATGAAAAAATCATAATTTCCATAACCATAAGTCTCAAACAAACTTTGATATCTGCACATGTGTCAAACATACAGGCACAATTCTTTTACCATATTAGAACCAGCAATACTGTCTTCAAAATGAGATATTACTTGGCACATTCAGATGCTCCCTTGCAAAGTTATTTACCAAAATATGAAAAAAATCATAATTTCCATAACCATAAGTCTCAAACAAACTTTGATATCTGCACATGTGTCAAACATACAGGCACAATTCTTTTACCATATTAGAACCAGCAATACTGTCTTCAAAATGAGATATTACTTGGCACATTCAGATGCTCCCTTGCAAAGTTATTTACCAAAATATGAAAAAAAAAACATAATTTCCATAACCATAAGTCTCAAACAAACTTTGATATCTGCACATGTGTCAAACATACAGGCACAATTCTTTTACCATATTAGAACCAGCAATACTGTCTTCAAAATGAGATATTACTTGGCCCATTCAGATGCTCCCTTGCAAAGTTATTTACCAAAATATGAAAAAAATCATAATTTCCATAACCATAAGTCTCAAACAAACTTTGATATCTGCACATGTGTCAAACATACAGGCACAATTCTTTTACCATATTAGAACCAGCAATACTGTCTTCAAAATGAGATATTACTTGGCACATTCAGATGCTCCCTTGCAAAGTTATTTACCAAAATATGAAAAAAATCATAATTTCCATAACCATAAGTCTCAAACAAACTTTGATATCTGCACATGTGTCAAACATACAGGCAAAATTCTTTTACCATATTATAACCAGCAATACTGTCTTCAAAATGAGATATTACTTGGCACATTCAGATTCCCCCTTGCAAAGTTATTTACCAAAATATGAAAAAAATCATAATTTCCATAACAGTTATTTGCCAAGATCAGAGAAATTAATTTTACACAACACATTTCATAATAGTGTTTTACTTACTATACTGGTCTGACTTGGTCATGGTTGTTTTCCATTCTTCTCACAATCGTGCATGGCTCTCCTCACGCCATTGTGGTGGTTGGTCAAGAACAACGCAATGCCCTCCTCAGTTAGGTGAATGCCATCCCTTCTGAACCAGTGAACATCTTCGGCGGTGATGCCGTTATGGCATATTGTCGATCCACCGACCCTGTGCATCAAGCCATGCATGAATGCATTCTGTAAACGTCTGAACAGCAGAAGACAGTCTTACCTTATCTGAAATAAAGCATGGGTGGACACTGACAAGAGTGCACAGCCAGGGCACATGTAAAGAGAAAAAGCAGGTTAAGGACCGCCGCTCCGCTAATATGCCAAGGACAGGCATGGGGCTCCAGATGTTGGTTATCTGTAGTGTCCCATAGCTGTGCCAGCTGCCCACTCAGACTGCTGATACCACTATGGTCTCATGACCTCCTTCAGTGTCAGCAGTCTGCCTTACCTCTGCCTTTTCTCTTTACATGTGCCCATTCAGCAATGGACCTAAGGGATGAGGGACTCAAGTAACTCACTAATTGCTGTCCTGACCTTCATACATTTACTACTCTCACCTACATACGCTGACTACACCTGAAGGTAGGGAGACTGAGGGGAGAGCTACATCAAGGCAACATGTCAAAAGACCAAGACTGACCCAGGCTGTGTCTTTTTGCATGTTTTTGCATTACATCACAGTGGCACACCCAAGCCCATGCTTAGCGAGGACAGCAGCACTATGGGACTGTGCTGTAGAGTCTCCAGGTTCCCAAGTGCGATCCCGGTGGATCACAAGATCCATGCTGGCTGGGTATGCCCCCTGTGATGCACCCAGCAACACAATATTCGGCAATGGGACAGCATAAGGTTTTTGGCTGCTCCCTTTCCAGTGACTCCCAGAACAGCAGAAGACAGTCTTACCTTATCTGAAATAAAGCATGGGTGAACACTGACAAGAGTGCACAGCCAGGGCACATGTAAAGAGAAAAAGCAGGCTAAGGGCCGCCGCTCCACTAATATGCCAAGGACAGGCATGGGGCTCCAGATGTTGGTTATCTGTAGTGTCCCATAGCTGTGCCTCAAATTGTATACATGACATAAATGAAAGTAATGTGGAGGGGTGGGGGTGTATTGCAATCACTGCAAGTGGAGAAAGAGCCAAATGTGAGTTGTGCATTCATCAATGTGATAACGACTTCTACTTATGTAAATAAAACTAACAGATGCTGACAGTTTTACCTGAAAAGTGACAATGACTCAGTACTATATTGTAGCTGCACTGTGCTAATGACTTGCAAAGTTATGCATGGCCAGACACGGGTGATAATTGCTGGCATTCATTGTATTACCTTCTGCAGGTGACAGTCATAATCTGTTATAAGGCCATAGTCACTCAAATAGTATAACACTTACATATTACTGAGCCTTTCCTCCCACCTAAATTCCACACATGACTGACAAAGCCAGGAGAAATGCATAAAAATAATGTAGCTCCATGCTGTCAGTACTCACTCTGTAATAACCTTTTCTCACTCAGGCAACTACTCACTATAATCACATTAATAATAATAAGACAAGCAGAAATAAACTACGTAGCTTGTCTTCTGCCATAGTTTTACATAATTACACACATTATTTACATCTAATTTCTATACCAGAATGCAAAATTCAAAGCTAAAATTGAAACAGCTGACCAACTATTGAGACACTCCTTTCTATTACTGAACCAAAGGTTACTAAGTCGTTCAGTGCTTTGAAGGTAAACAGGATTTTCAACTACAAAATCAGCTACCAATGGATTGCACAGACTATATATATATATATATATATATATATATATATATATACATACATATATACACACACATACATATCTATATATCTATATATATATATATATATATATATATATATATATATATATATATATACACATATATATATATATATATATATATACATATATATATATATATATATATATATATATATATATATATATACTCATACATACACACACGAAAAAAAAACATCAGGGTTTTGGAGGATAGCTAGTTGATGAAGAATATCTCACTCATGAAACTACTAATCACAAATAGAATACTACAAGCAGAAGTGATTTATTGTCTGCTTATTTTACATTATACTATTTACTCAATGGTGTATCTGATGTCTTATATGCTAGTATATTACACTATAAATACATTTCTGTGCTGTATTCTAAGTAATGTAACCGTATGAAATAGTCACACTTAATTTCTATGCTTCCCCAGTAACCCATCGAGTTGTTTGCATTGTGTATGCACAAGCACCAAAAAGCACAATAAACTATTTTGCCCAGCGGTCACTTCAGCAGTCAGACCATGTATCCGCAAGCACTTCCCTGAAATACAATGAATACAATGAATTATTTACCTTAGTAACATTACTATGTCCAGGTATACATGCACCTCAATAAAATGTTTCCCCCGAAAAACACTACAGTAACATTTCCTAGTATGTGACACCACCAGCATGAACACTTCAGCCTAGCAACCCCTTCAGTAGAATGTTGAGGTATGCACAATCGCCAAAATAAAACACTTCCCCAAACGAAACGTGTGTAACATTTCCTAGTATGTACAAGCACCAAAATGAAGCATTCACCCAGTCAAGCCCTTCAATATAATGTATGCACAGGCACCAGAATGAAAGATTTGACCAGTAGATCTCCTTTTAGAAGCATGACTAGCTAGCACCCTATCCACAAGGACTTGAACACAAAGATTCTGGCTGCAGTCCAAACATTATGGTACCTAGACAGCTAACCAAAGCTGGGAGGAAATCATTTCCAAAGACTGTTCTTACATAACACTATGAGTAGTAGGGACGTTTTTCCCCCCACAAATTTATCTGTTACAAAAGCATATTATTTTCAGAAAGTAAATTGCTTTTCCCCACACTAAATATTTGTAATACTGTCAAGATGTAGACATGATTATAAAGGAAGGGTGGAAGAACCTCATGTTGATCAGGATTGAATGCAGGAATGGTTAAGAAGAGGCAAATTCAAACCAAGAGATGAAATGTTAATATTGGTGGCCCAAGATAGTAGGCTACATACACACTGGTTTGCAAAGTCCATTGAACATGGTGGAGAAATAGACAAAGGTACGGTTTCTAAAAACAGAATTGGAAAAAGTTGCACACCCCGTTGCTGGTTGCAGCATACTAATGGCAAAAGGACTGTGTAATGAAAGGCATAATAATGTGGCAAGACTGCCGCAGTGCGGATTGTGCAAACATTGTGGTACTGAAGTGGCTGAAAAACACTGGAAACATGATCCACAAAGCATCATAGAAAATGATGAAGTCTACATTACATCCATTACCAACAGTTCAAAAGGTAGATGCTAGAAAACCAGATATAGTGGTCCATGAAAGGAAGACAAAAGTAGCATTGATCACTGAAATCGCCACACCCAGTGACTACACTGTCTTGCATACAGAGAGACAAAGTCATAAAATATCAGGATTTACAGACAGAAATAAAAACAAAGTGGAAGAAAAATACCGAGACAGTTCTAATAGTAGTAGGAGCAATGGGTCTTATAAAAAAGAACCCAAAAGATTTGGAGAAATTAAAAAAAGGGAGGGTGTATTGTCTCCTTACACATAACTAAATACAGTCATACATTTTCCATCATAACTTTAAACAAGGGCATGTTTTTAATTTAGCCAGGTTACAGAAAAACAAATAAGCACCATATTTTCAAACAAATAATCAAAACAACATTTCATTCATCAGAAAATTTACCAACCATATAAAAATATTTAAAATATAAAACAGAGCCAACCTATCACCCTTATCGGACATTTCATGATATCAGACAGATCAGCATCAAAAGCATGGGCTACAAACTATCATAAGTTGAAGAGCACTGCAGAGTCCTTTATGCTGTGCTGTTACTGCCACTGCCAAAAAACTACATAAAAAAATTACAAAAGTGTCTTTCCAACAAAATAACCTAATGAGTATCAATAATTATTAGCCCAAGAAACTGACGATGGTATAGATAAATTACACAGACACCCAAAGCAGCATTACAGAAGGAATCAACATCAGACTAACAAACTGCAGCATGTATATGTATATATATATATATATATATATATATATATATATATATATATATATATATATATATACATACATACATACATACATACATATACACACATCTATAAATCTGTATTGTGAATGCAGCTTCAAATGCAGTCATTTTAATTTCAAATCACTGCTTTTGGAAGCTGAATTTATGACAAATTTATTCACCTTCTACATTACAAAAGTATTACATTCCAGGTAAATAAACAAAAAGAAAATGGAGAAAACTCTGTGCAAAAAAGGCACCAATAATCCAGAAAAGCACCAAAGCCATGCCAGAACAAGTCCCAGATGGATTTTTCTGAACCACTCAATTACAACATAAATGCTAAACTGTCACTGCATTTTTGTCTAACTTCATCAGATGTAAAACTCCATTAATAAAAAAAACAACTCTACAATAGGGTTAGTTACAATCGAAAACACAGTGATGGTTTAGCGTTTATGTTTTAATTGATTGGGTCAATAAAATCATCCTGGGACTTGTTCCGGCATGGTTTGGTGCTTTTTTGGATTATTGGATTCCAACTAAATAATCATTGATCAAAATAACAAATGAGGCATACATCAAAGATACATTAAACACACACTCACATTTTATGGTAATTTAGTTATTTTTCTACTAAATTAATGTACAAGTTAACAACTTGCACTAAATAAGTAAAGCTTTTCAGAGGTGCTCCTGCGTACCTAGGCAGGCTAATCTGCTTGTCTCTTGTTTAGTACCTCTGAGCACTAAAATGCCACACCACTAACAGCCTACTCTCATCCTTACATTCAAGAGCATCTTCTGAAAATCAAGTTAAAAACATAAGACAAATACAAATATTTTAATGCTCACAAACCCAGAATGATAACAGTCTTTCAAAGTTTCACAGATTATCATTTCCTGAAAACTGTATCTAAACTTGCATTATTAGCCAGACTTGAGCTTTCGTATGACAGCAAGATACTCTTCCAATTGCTTGTTTATGGAAATATATACAAAAACTTGAAAAATATGCTAGTTTAATTATCAATGTAAGTACTGAAAATATTTAAAGATGCACAACTAACAAATAAATGCCATGCAATAATTCACAAGCCACTTGCATCTGGAAATATTGCAAATCCTCATGATTACTAACAAACAAATAGCAATATATTTAGTATAGTGTAGTATACTATAAAAACATTGACAATATGGTCTTCTTGTCTTCCACAGCTGGGTTTCATACTATGCCCCTGAACAAAATGCAGCTCTCCCAGAATATGAAAATAAGAACAAGTGACAAACATTTCTACAACATGTAATTTTTTGCATATATCTTGCTTTATAATGCTACCTAGTATTAGTAAATATTACTGTTATTAATTGGGAAGTTATTCAGTCAAGGAAGCTCCCCCCTCCCCTCTCCCCTCAAAAAAAGGACTATTGTGGATGTCATTAGGAACTATGGGTGTTATCTGGCAGGAAAAGTTATAATTAACTTTCAAAATTCTAATCCACTTTTCTGTAGACAGAAAAAAGATGTTATCTAAAGTCTTTTCTTTCCCCGATCCCCACTTGTAAGAAGAACACAACAGTAGCAGACAAAGCCACAAAAAGCTGTAACAGCAACACACAAACCTGACCTAACAACTTTAGAGTCCATTAATGATAATTACCGACATTTCATAACCTTACAACAGACGCGAATGTGATAGAACCGGAAATGGCAATTCAAAAAGTTAATATTCCTTTATAAGCACATCCAACAGGGCTAATATATGAGCCACAACTCTGTTTAATGGAATAAAACATCCCAATACAGATGCAGTCTGCAGACACAAAGAAATGAAGTTCCATACTATTTGAGTCCTGCCCTCCATACATTCAGTATTGCTAACCCTTTGGATTTCCATGACATCTCACTTCTTGCCTGCCGCTCGCCTCCACTTTACAATAAAAACCAGATAATCTACCTCCGTTTCCCCAGGCAACAGACAGATTATAAATTAAAAGTCACAAACAGGGCTTACTTTTTTCACAAAGCACTAACTACTGGTCTGGTGTGAAAGTGAAAGTTGAATTTAGCACTTAGCCAACAGGTGCTGGAAAGGGAGGACTGACAACAGCTTTAGCTTTATTTTTTACCTTTTTTTATTGTAAGGTAATTTGCTATCCCGACTGTCCCAGATGTTCACAGGTACGGTAGCATGCATAGCACATGCCTGTCGACATTCATGAGTACATTCTCTCAATTGTAACACTTTGGTGGGATTAATTCAAAGGCAGTTATAAATTTTTAAAAAATTACCTCACGGTCTCTGAACACTGCTGCTGTTTTGAGACTCTTACATTCAGGACAACCCAAATTGCTGGACCTTCACAATTAAACAAAACTTCGCTCTTTCAGTTTAGCCACTAGGATTAATTCAATAAATGGCAAAATGTAAAATTTAAGGTTCCAGTGTAGTGCCTCGCAGGATGCGCAGTAGCAAACCCCGCCCCTAACTACTCTGACTGTCAATCAGCTCACGTGTAAAACACAACACAGAGGAAAAAATACGTACATGCCATCTATAGATAACCCAAAACCCAAATACAGGAGGAAAATATACCTTATTACTGTTAACACCTTACAAGCCTTAGATAACCGAAAACATTACTGGAAAACACATGTAAAACACAAGACAGTAACCAAATACAGGAGGAAAATATACGTTATTACTGTTAAACACCTTACAAGCCTTACAAACACCTAACACTGGTAAACAGCATAAATTAATCATAATACCTAACATGTTACTGAAACAATCGCTGTATTAAAAGTGATAATTTCGCACATTCATCACAAATAAAGTCACTGTTATAGTACCAATGAAGCTGTAACTTACAAATGACTTCACAAATAAAGTCGCTAACTTCCAAAAAGCCAATGTCTTTCACTGTTAAGCAAATGAAGTTGTAACCTTACAAATAAAGTCGCTAACTTCCAAGAAGCAAATGTATTCTCTCTCATAGTACCAATGAAGTTGTAACCTTACAAATAAAGTCGCTAACAAACATTTACTTTTAGTTTCTTGTAGTAACCTTATAGTACTGACTTTCTAATTTAAGTGACAGGAGATGAAGTAACCTTACAAATAAAGTCGCTAACTTCTAAGAAGCAAATGTATTCTCTCTCATAGTACCAATTAAGTTGTAACCTTACAAATAAAGTTGCTAACAAACATTTACTTTTAGTTTCTTGTAGTAACCTTATAGTGCTGACTTTCTAATTTAAGTGACAGGAGATGAAGTTGTAACCTTACAAATAAAGTTGCTTCCAAAAAGCAAATGTCTTACACTACTAATGAAGTTGCATTCACAACAGATAACATTACCGGTCTACTACATTCCAACATTCGACAACAAAGATACCATTGTAGTGCCTTATTTCTTTGATTTGCACTCTGGAAAGTCACCAAATCTGCCTGTTTTTTTACCTCCTATCCACCGCTATTCGTTAGTGTTAGCACACATTTTCTGTAGGATTTGAAGCAACAGCTTACCTGATATGGTATAAAAGAGCAGCAAATGCCGGTGACTGTCGACGGCTATCTCTGGCAATCTGAGTGCAGAAATAAAATAGAGGGATCCAGCAGCAGGTCTCCAAATATTATTCCAAAGAAAAGAAATACTTGTTGCTGGACCCTCTATTTATTGGGATAAAACAATAGAAAATTAAGTTGGGGGTGGAGCTGTATGCAAGTGGTGGCTTGGATTGCAAGAATCCGATTGGCTGCCACCACTTGCTTATCGCAAACCTTTTAAACTGAATTACAAGTAAAACTTGAATATGAACCTAATGTAAAAACACACTGAATCGTAACTGTATAATGTAATTTACAGGTTCAGTTACGATGTAAGTGTGTTTTACATTAGGTTCAACTACAGATTTGAATTACAGTTTATCTCGCATCAGGAAGGCACTCGAGGTTAAGAGCATGAAATAACTATCTTCTCATGGCGCGCTCGGTGTTAAACACACAGGCGCCATGAGAAGCTACTCGGGGTGAATGAGTTAAGGCCCCCGAGCCTGCGGAAACCATTACTCAAGCCGCTGAATCACTTACAAATGCCTTCTACCAGCACCTACAGGACTGCATGGATCAGGCAATCCCAAACAAAACAAAGACTCTTTGTACCAAAGGCAAGCGTCCAGTCTGGTGGACCCCAGCCATAAACAAGCTATACAACAAAAGGAGGAAGCTACTACAAGATAGAGCAAAATCCTTAAAAGGGAAGACACTTTTGATCATTATAAGTAAAAAACTAAGATCTCTCATAAAATCATCCAAGGCAAATTTTGAGAGAAAAGTCGCTAAGGACTCAAAAGACAATCATAAGGCCTTCTTTAGCTATGTTAGAAACCTGGGAGGAAACAGCCAGATATGCTCAGAATTAGTTCAAAATGATGTAAAAATTACTGAACCTACAGACATTGCCAACATACTGGCCGACAGGTTCAGTGCAAACTTCTCCCCCCCCCCCCCCAAAAGGTGAGATATCTATACCAGAGGATTGTAGCCCCCCCAAACATCTCTAACGCTCAGGTGAGAACTGCTCTCTCCAAGGCAAAAAACACAGCATCCATGGGACCAGATGGTGTCCCCGGTTGTGTGCTCCACGAACTCAATGAGGAATTAAACCCGCAGTTAGGGCAGCTGTTTAATCTTAGCCTCACCTCAGGATACGTGCCCAAGGAGTGGCATACGGCAACTGTGGTCCCACTTCACAAAGGCGGTGCCTCCACCGACCCTGGAAATTACCGTCCCATCAGCTTGACAAGCCTGATCTGCAAAGCTATGGAGAGGATCATAATGGAACTCATAAATAAAGACATAGGGGACTTGCAGACTTTGGATCCGACCCAGTTTGGCTTTGTCAAAGACAGATCATGCCTTTTAAACTTGGTTGACTTTTTCGAAACAGTCACCAAGGCCATTTAAAGGCAGTCCACACAGCCTACCTTGACCTGGCAAAGGGTTTCGACACAATACCCCACTCAGGTATCATTGAAAAACTCATCAGCTTAAATGTAAACCCATACGTCACAAGATGGGTTGCAAACTGGCTAATTGACAGAACCCACAGGATCAGAGTTGCTGGCGCCATGTCAGACTCAAAGCCTGTCACAAGTGGTATCTGGGCCCACTCCTGTTCGGCATCTACTTTTCAGAAGTACAAGCAAACACAGGAGGATTATGGCTGACAAAATTTGCAGATGACTGCAAACTAGGCGCCATAGTTGAGAACACATCTGACACAGATATCCTTCAGAAGGGTCTTATAGAAATGGATAACTGGTGCCAGAGCCATGGCCTAAAGTTAAACGCCAAAAAATGCATAGTCATACCCTTCGGGAAAAACAAGCTTACCCCTAGCTACCATATAGGCGGCAACCCACTAAGCACAGAAGAGGTTATCAGGGATCTAGGGACCTAGGTTGACAGTAACCTTTCATTTGACACTCACGTTGCCAAAGTAGTTAGGAAGACCTTCTACATTGCCCACCTGATCATGAAGGGATTCACATCTAGATCAAGGGAGGTCATCATCCCCCTGTACTCATCACTCATCAGACCAATGATTGAGTACAATGCCCCATTCGGAATGTATCTGACACGACACCTGCAGCAACTGGAAAGGCCCCAAAAGTTCCTCACCAAGAGGATAAAGGGTCTCAAAAATATGTCCTATGCTGCCCGACTGAAGGAACTCCAGCTCTATTCAGTCGCTTACCGTCTGCTCAGAGGTGACCTGTGCCTGACATACAAGGCCATATCCAACCCAGAATTGATGAACATGCTTCACCTCAAAAAATCTAGATCCCTCAGAACTACAAGGGCGGGAGACTTAAACCTTGACACGGTTATTAATAGGACGTGCTGGAGGGACAGATTCATCACCCAGAGACTCCCTATGCTGTGGAACAAAATCCCGGTACAGATGAGGCAGAGCACCTCGCTGGCTTTGTTCAAGAGAAATCTTGACCAATGGATGGGAGATCACAGATATACCCCAGGGATTATCTCAGTGTCACTGCTCGACAGAGGCACAGCAAAATAATGGGCATAGTATCCTCCAAACTAAAGGGGTGGCGAAAGCCACAAAACTCTGGGCTAGGCTTGTAAATGCCCTTGGGCAGATAGCCTAGTATGAACCTATGAACCTGTGAACCAATCATCAGTCCATACTAGACTGGATACTTGTATCCCACCCTTCAATGATTTCCCAAGCAGGTTGTCTGCCAGACACCCCGAGTGACCACCAAGCCACTTTTCTCCTCCGATCTAAAGTCCCACAACTTACCCAAATATCCACAAAGCTAATTAGGAAAAAAGAGACTTTAACTGCTCCAACTTCATAAATGACCTAAAATGGTGTAACTGGCCCCCCTAAAAAACCTCCCTCTAGATGAAGCAGTTTCATACTTTACTACAACCTTCTTAAGCAACCTAAACCATCACGCTCCCCCCAGAACAACAAGAGTTAAAACTAACTATGCACCTTGGCTAAAATATGATACAAAGACCTTCCTTAAAAAGAGAAATAAAGCCTGGAGCAGCTACCGTAACGCCGAATCCATAACCGATAAACTAACATACCTGGAACTACGTAACAAAGCCAAAAAACTTATCAAAACATCATACTACCAAAAAATACAGGACAAAGATAGGAACAACCCACAAAAATTCTGGGCAGCAATTAACTATGTTCTACAACCAGGGAAAACAATTACCCCTACCCCAAAAACTGGAAATAACCTAGACAATATCCCCACACAATTTAACCACTTCTTCACAGACACCATCCAAACCCTAGCAAACAACCAACCCTATGCCAACCACCCCACCCCTACCACTAACCCCCTCCACCTGAAACTACAAACAACTGTCCCAACTTTAGCTTCCACCCAATATCTACTAAATATATCGAAAAACTACTCCTAAAACTCAAACGTACCACTCTAGCTGCTGACAAACTACCAGCTGAATACCTACAACTAGCCACAGAAGCAACAGCATACCCAATCTCCATCCTAATAAACAGATCCATCTCTGAGTGTACAGTACCTCAGCTATGGAAAATTTCATATATCATCCCATTACATAAAGGGGGCAGCTCTAGAGAACTCAACAACTACTGCCCCATAGCCATACTACCACTTTTATCAAAAATTCTAGAGAGGGTAATCCACAAACAACTTCTGCAATACCTCCTAGAGAATAAACTACTATCACCACAACAGCACGGCTTTAGACACAGCACCACCACCACACTCACAGCATTCACTACCATAATCAATAATCACAGAAATAATGGACTGTATGTATCTGCCACATTCTTAGACCTATCCGAAGCATTTGACATGGTTAACCACTCAAAACTCCTTCACTCACTATCCACCCTAAACCTCAACATCCCTACCATCTCCTAGTTTAAAAGCTACCTAGTAGGCAGGCAACAAGCTGCGCTGCAGCAGAACCAACTCTCTCCCTCCCTCCCAGTCTCCCTAGGGGTACCCCAAAGCTCCATCCTGGGACCACTACTCTTTACCCTCTTCACCAATCAGCTTCCATCCAATATTCCCAAAGCCTCAATAGTACAATATGCAGATGATACTACCATAATATGTGCAGCCAAAACAATTGACCTACTTCACTCCCAAACTCAAGAATGCTTTTCTCTGGCCGAAGCTTGGATCAACAAACAATGCCTAATTCTCAACCCAGGAAAAAACAATCTACTCCTATTTAGCTCCCACAGATGCAAACCTCCCTCCAACAGCTTCACTATCTCCTCAGATAACAGCACCACAATCACCCCCAGCAACCACACCAAACTACTAGGGATTGAAATAGACAACAACCTCAGATTTAACCTACATATTTCCTTAACCATAAAAAAGTACACAAAAAACTTGGGACTACTCTATCGCAACAAAAAATTTCTCACCAAAAATTCCAAAGTTACAATAGCCAGGATTCACCTTCTATACACCTTGCTGTATGCTTCCCCTGTCCTTATAAATCTCTGCAAATCTGATCTAAACAAACTTGATAGCTGTTACAATAAAACAGCCAAATCCGCTACAGATTCACCCATCAGAATACACCACTGTTACTGCCTCAAAAAACTCAACTGGCTCGAACTACCTCAACTACTACAACTCAATCAACTATCACTAGCCCACAAAATAATACAGTTCTCTGAAAACACCCCAGCTCTACAAAATCTTCTTCAACCCTCTACCACCACCAGGCCCTTAAGATCTAGTACCCAAAACCTCCTCAAGGTTACCAAATTTAACAATGAGGCTGGTAAGGCAGTTTACAGTCACTATATCTCAAAAGCCTGGAACTCCCTTCCTCCCCACATAACTGATTGCAAATCCCCGGCCATGTTCAAAAAACTACTCAAACCTTACTTCCTAAATAAGCGGCTATGCTCTGCATCACCCCTGGCTAATACCTCATCTCTAAAGTTCACTAACCTAAAAGAAAGGCTGCCACACTATCCAATTCTGAACACTGTACCCTCCTATAACCGGTACACATTTCTACCTCCTAACTCTCTAGTAGCTATATTACTATCCATGGAATTTTGCACTTTATACTACCCATGACTAAATTGTCCAGTAATACCAAGGAGTACTAGGATTATGTATCCTCTCTTTGAGACTTATCAAATAACAAAATGCTGTTCCTCACATTTCTGTCTTAGACCTTTGTTTCTTCCTTGCAATGTAATCTATCTCAGGAATGTTTTGCTTAGAACCATTATATGGTTGGAATGCTGTGATTAGATCCTTCATACTGTGTCAATAACCAGCTACTAATATGCTTACCCTGTAATGCCAATCTCATCTACCCTAAACCTATGTATGTCAAAATAATGCCACTCTTTGTTCTCTCTGTCTGTAATCAATTATTATCGTATTGTTTAAAGTTGTTCTCTTGGAGCTTTTCTCCCTGGGCCTCCACTGAAAATGGACTTGTATCCAGTTGGACTCTCCCGATCAACAAATGTAAAATAAATAAATAAAATAAATTCAGCATGTATCAACTTGAACAGCAGAAAAAATGACTGCATTTGATCTGAAAACCTGGCCCCTAGCGGATTAATGTAAACCTTTTTATTAATAACATTATAAATGAAAAATGGAAAGCTTACTCAGAATAATTTTAATCCTAAACTTAGTGAAGTAATACAGATATTAATTTCATTAATGACTAGACAGATCTGAATCAGATTATGTTGTTGAGTTGAGAAAATAAGGCCAAGACTGTAATTACAGAACAAGGAACTATAATTATGGAATTGTCTCCTGTTCACATTCCTAGAGCTCAGCAAAATTTGAGCCCTAGCCTGAATTCCAGAAGTGTTTTACTCGTCTCCAGTACCATCCAGGCAAAGTTAAGTATCTTTGATTATTAACTCACACTTGTTTAAGTTATTTTGAGTGATCACTACTGTCTCCTCCTTTTATGTATGCATTTCACTGAATTTTTTGTAAAAAAAAATCCTCTTACTCTGACTGCTACTGCTGCAAGACTGTCTTGAAATTGCTTTCAGCAAGGATGGGAAATAAACAAAAGGACTTGTAGTGTAGTCATTTTATTGGCCAGAGGGCTCATTAGTTAGTTTTCTGTGCTGCTATTAATTTTGCACTTTTGCATGGGCTAGCACTGTCCTGTACAGTAGCAAGCATCTGGAAAGCAAATTTTCCCTGCAGAATACTCCATAAAACTGTAGCAATATAGAGCAAATACCTTGTGTGCTGACAAGTGTAGAGCAGCTAGTTGGGCATTGGAAATAAAAAGGTGAGTTGGTGTAATGGTTAAAGTGTTTAACTTACAGACATAAGGTGCAGGGTTTGCTTCTCACATGGGGTAATTGTCTAGGCTTAAAATGGTTCACTAGGGTGGCTAGCTTAGTACTAATCTAATCACATACATGGAAAGACTGAAAGCCCTGTCACTGTACTCTGTATAATACAGGCTGCTGACAGGAGACCTGTGCCTGGCCTACAGAGTGGTCTTGGACCCTGCTGTAATGGAATTGCTGTACATCCACAAATCAAATGGGACAAGAATAACTCACTACAGGCATCTCATCCTAGCCTGTGCCATTAACAGAACATGCACAGACAAATATATCTCCCAGTGGTTACTGCTCTGTGGAATAAGCTCCCACTCCACGTGAAGCAGAGCTTCTCAATGACCCTATTCAAGCGCAACCTTGACAACTGGATGGGTGACCGTAAATTCATTCCAGGGGTGGCACCTATATCCCTCATGGATAGGGGCAGTCAGTGCTGATCACAGAATCACTCTGTTAACAATGACCATCTAAATATGGTCAATAAGGGTACTCAGGTTTTAACACAGCTAGGCTTGTAAAGGCCTTAGGGCCATTAGCATAGTAACCTCCTATGAACCTATGAGTGGCAATAGCTACAGAATTAGTAGAATTCAGTATTGTGCAAACATTAAAGATAGTAGAATTTAGTGCTATTTATCTAAATCTGCCCAAATAAAGCACACTTGTCAGTTTTCACCAACAAATTACCCTTAATAGTCTTGTAACTACAATACACCACCCCCTTGTAACTCTCCAATCAAAGACCTGGACAGTATGGATATGCAATTTCCTAACTTCTTTGTAGCCATTTTGGTGGATATGGACATCTTGAGACAATGTAGCAATTGTCTCATATTTACTGACAACCAACTAATCCTTAAAGAAGCAGACACAGTATGTGAGAGGTGTAATTTAACAATAACACTGGAGGTATAACTTTTGCATACAAGTGCAGATCAGGTTGTCAAAACCACACACACAAAACACCTACCTCACAAAGCACATAACACACACAGACTTAGACTAACATATGCTGTGGCACTTAAAGCAACCTTCATAAACAACAAAGATCACCTAGGCCATCTGTCATCAAAGCTATGCCTCAGCAAGCTAAAAGGCACTCAAAACAAAACATCTAACATCACACATACTGTCATTCTTGGTAGAACCCCAAACACTAAGCCCCTAAGGCAAGCAAACACACACCCACGACTTTCATCACTGGGGACTCCATTGTAAGATATACTGATATCCCTCTAACCAGGTTAAACAAGGAAAAGATTACTCTTAGTTGTTTATCTGGAGTCAGGATCCGCCATATCATGCACACTCTCAAGTCATTACACCACAGGTATCAGTATGATTCTATCATAGTCCACGTAGGTATAAATGACCTGAGATGCACCTCCCTGGGCTTTATGAAGAGACACACTGTAGAACTTTCAGACCATGTGTCTCAGGCTGGTATGAGTCAAACACTGAGCAGCATAATACCATCACCAAGGATGATGCCACAATATGAGCAAAAAATGACTGATTTCAACAACTGGCCATCTTTCTAGTGCCATTCTAAGGGTATACAATATTTGTGAGCTAAGGAGGATACGGTTAACAGACCACTTTGCTTTGCCAAGGATAGTCTACACCTTTCCCTTCTAGGTTTTTGAATACTGGCTAAAACGTTATCAACCCCATAGTGCCTTTTTTAGGCAATCCCAAATTAATAAACCTAACAACATAGCAAAACAAACTCAAATGAATCTCAAGGTGTTACTGCTCAATCCAAGGAACCTAAATAAAAACTACACTACCTCCAAGCCCTCCTCACACTCAAGAATAAAGACATCTGTGCAATTGGCAAGACATGGCTTAAAGTGGCAGAGAGTATGCCGGCAGTGCAAGGTTTCAATCCCTTCTACACTTTTAGACCAGTAGCTGCACAGACAAGGGCTAAAGGTGGAGGTGTCTCAATATACATCAGTAACAAGCATATCTCTGCGATGGTCAAACAGGATGACATACTGAATTTTCTCTCATAAGCAGATCACCATACACAAAATCTTGTACCGTATCCAAGCCAGTTATAGGTCACTCTCCATGTCCCAAGAAGCTCATAATGCATACATGGACCTATTGAAGACACTTACCATCCAACTTAACACCCTACTCATGGGAGACTTTAATTACCCCTCTATAGACTGGGAATCCTACACAGCCTCAAATCTACATGCACAAAGATTCTGGGACTTCATAAATCCAAATACCCTTAACCAAATTCTGAATATACCCACTAGAGGCTCCAAAATACTGGACCTCATGCTCACAAGTATTGAGAACACTGCACCTCCCACAATATCTCATCCTCCCTGGTAAGATCCTACCATAAAGCTGTCTCCTATGAAATTAAACTCAGCTCCATAATCGCACTAAAACCAATAACACATAGGAACTATTCCAATGTAAATTATCTTTTATTAAGTGATGGTTTCTCAAAATTCAATGCCTCTCCAAACCCCGAGAACACAGCAGGCTATACTGAATTGCTCTCAGAAAATATGTGCAACCATGTTAATGGTTGCATAAAGGCTGCTGTACCTATCAGAAGCAAGTCCAGAACTAGCTCCAGAAACAAACCACCCTGGTAGCATTCCAAATTAAACAGGATATACAACAAAAAAATCAGGAAAGACAATTCCCATAAAGATAAAAGCTCTCTCATCAAAATATATAGGCAACTAAGAGGGTTAATTAGGTCTAACAAAGCCAACTTTAAGGTTAAGTTAGCCTTCCCGTGAAAGATAACCATAAGGCTTTCAACATCTATGTCAGAAATCTCAAGGGCAACAAACAGCAATGTGCTGAACTGGTGTTTAATGGTGCCACATTCACCAAGCCCAGTGATATAGCGAACCTGTTAATGGACAAATTCAGATCCAACTTAATCTCTCTCTCTCACCCCCAACCATCCCCCAAAAATACCTTCCAACTATAACTAGGGAGCATGTACTGGCTGCACTCAGTAAAGCCAAGAACATGGCCTCAGTGGACCTCTATAACATCCAAGGATGCCTCCTAGACAGTCTAAAATACAACTTATCAGGAACTCTGGAGTCATTATTTAAAAAGAAGTTGTGTACTCACCATAACATTCCATCTGTGTTGTCCATTTTCATTCTTCCTCAACCTTTGGGTTTGGCTCAATCCCTCGGATCAGACTCAGCTGTTACTATAACTCGTGGTAACCAAAACACTCTCTAGCTTCTCTGTTATCCAGAATTCTCCCTTCCTAAGTATCTCAGATCTTGTTTGCTAATAGAAGTAAAAGAAAATATTAAAAGTATCCAGGGAGACTATATCTGGAGCTCAATACAAGGTACGCATGCCCCTAAGACTACTTGCTCATCTAAGAGTTCAAACATAGGGGGGCTGGTGGGTGAGGAGTTGAGGAAGAATAAAAATGGACAACACAGACAGAACGTTATGGTGAGTACATAACTTCTTTATCTGATGATGTCAATTTTCATTCTATCCTCAACCTATGAGACAGAGTTACCAGCTACCTTAGATTCTGGGTGGACTCAGATGTTCCTCAGCACCATTGAACTGAATGATGCTCTACCCCTGGAGACCCGATCCAATTTGCAATGAATAACAATGGTATGAGGAGTAGCCCAAGTTGCTGCTGCACAAATATCATCCATAGAGGCTCTAGACTGAAAAACAAACAAAGCTGCCATTGCTCTAGTAGAGTGGGCGCACAACAATTTTGGCAAGGCCATGCCCAAATGATTATAAATGAAAGTAATACAACTGGTAAGCCATCTGGACAAGGTTACTTTGGTGACAGGTTTACCCAATTTAACATCTGAGAAGAAAACAAATATTTAGCCAGATTTCCTGAAACCTTTGGTTCTGTGATGGGAGAAACATAACTGTATGTGAACAACTAATAATTTTAACAAGTATTCACCTTTGTTCTCAAATTTTGGAAAAAAAGACTAGTAAACTGATGGACTGATTGATATTGGTCTCTGATACTACCTTTGGTAAAAAAGATGGATTAGTATGGAGAGATACTCTGTCTTTGTGAAAAATCAAATATGGTGGTTTGCAAGATAAGGCTTGAATTTCTGAAATTCCTCTTGTAGAAGTTATGGCTACCAAGAAAATAGTCTTCCAAGAAAGGAATTTGAGGTTGCACCTAGCTGCTGGTTCATATGGGGAGAGTCGCCTGCAGCACTAAATTTAGGTCCCAAGGGGGAGTAAGGTCTTTATAAGGGGTTTTTGAAAGGAGAGTTCCTCTCAGAAATGCTTTGCAGAGTTTATGTGAAGCAACCTTGTAAACCACTGTGAAAACTGGATGTTGCTGTCAACTGGACTTTTGATAGTCAAAGAAGACTACCCTTATCATAAACTGCAGCAAAGAAGGGATCAATATTATTTGGTAATGCACAGTGATTGAATCTTTTCCATTTACTGGAATATAGTTTACGCATATATGGCTTTATGAGAAGACAGGAGTACGTGTCGGACTGGTGAGGAGAACATAGGTTGTCTGGCTGTTAATGGAATTGGAGAAGCCAGGCTGTCAGCTTAAAATTGGGCATGTCTGAGTGAATCATGCCTATCAGGTGAAACAGGAGGCCTGGAGTTTGATCCAGAATCCATGATTGATGAGGTAAGTGAGGCCAGAGGAAGGGAAACCAAAACTGTAGAGAGGCCAATATGGTGCAATGAGGATTACTTTGCTCTTCGACCTGGCCACTTTCTGCAAAAATTTCAGAATTAATGGAGTTTGAGGAAAAGCATAAAGGAGACCAGAGGGCCAATTGTGAAGAACAGCATCCCTTGGTGACTCCCCACATGGGGGAACCAGGGCAAAGTAGTTGCTGCACTTGTTGTTTAGGGAAGAGGCAAAGAGAGTGCATCAAGGCCAACCCCATCAATGGAATATCCCTTCTATCACATTCTGATTGAGGGACCATTCATGGAGTAGAAGAATGCACCTACTCAGTTTACCTGCTATCACTGGACTTTGCTGGAATATGCATTTCAATGAGAAAACGGTTGGAAGAGATCACCCATTAGCATACTCGGAGATTCTTGACACTAGGGGTAGGATCTGGTTCTTCCTTGTTTGTTGATATAGCAGACTATTGACATGTTACCTGATTGAATTGCAATCGTTCCTATTTAGAGCATTTTGGAAAGCCTGCAATGCTAAGAGCACTGCTCTCATCTCTAGGACACTGATATGCAAGTTGGCCAGACACGGATCCTGAGAGGGTATTTGAAAGCTCTTTAATCAGATTCCTCTGTAGTCTAGCAAAATGTGCCAGATAGTTCAGTGACCATAAGCTGAAGGTCACTGAAGCATAGAAATGCTTCCTGAGCCTATCCATTGCCCGAGACTCCTTGTTTCGGGGATGGATAGAGGATTTCCTCAGGCAGTTCCTTCTTCATGGCCACTGCCACAACCATGGCATCCAAAAGCACACCTTTTGTCCAAAATCATTTGCCCTCAGGAGCAGTAATAATTTTATCCAGTCTCCAGGGAATCGGCTCAGTGGTGTTGGGGGCCTTCCATGCCCGCCAAGAGATCAACTCAATGAGCTTGTCCATGGTCAGAGTCACCCAGGAGGTAGATGTGTGGGTACCAAAAGCCTCCAGGTACACCAACTCCTCATATGAAGGATTGTTGGGCTTCCAATCATCTCTCTATTTTAAAATTTCCAGGATGCATCCAAAGGAGACATTGTCAGGAGGTAACCCTGGGGACCCTTCGTCCTCATCGAAGTCAGTGTTTTTGGTGATGGAGTCTTCCAGGAAATCCAAGTGTTTCCTCTTGCACTACTTCTTCTTAGGGATCTCCTCAGTGGGATGCTCTGGGAAGGTACCAGAAAAGATGGGAATGCCCTGCTGGGAAGGCTGGGGTTTCAGTACTCGCTGTCCCTGTGCAGAAAAAGGTTGAGAGTCTGTACTCAGAGATGACCGGGTTGGGGGTTGAGAATCTGAGAAGGGAGGGAACATCTGAGCTGCTGAAGCAGACATGGCTCTCTCTCCAAAACCTCAAAGGCTGACCTTCCCTGAGAGGGACAGGACTCCAGATCCAAGAGGGCAAGCCTCTGAATTCTAGTCGCTCCCTGCTCTAAGGAAAGTCCTCCCAGGCTGAAGTCAGAGTCAAGATAACCTGAGACAAAGACCCTAGGTGTGGGGATAGCTCCAAAAACTTTGGAGTCGATCCCCACGCCTCAAAGCTGACTAAGCATCTATAGCTCCAAGAGGTCTTTGGCTCTGACTGAACCAAAGAACTCAGAGCAAACGACAGATCTGATGATTGAGTTATATTCAGAGCCAAAGCAGAAGCTGCTGGGTGGCTCAGATCCAAGAACTCTGAAGCTGTGAAAGAAGTCAGAGGAGGATGTAATGCAGGGGTAGCCAATGTACGGCACTCCTGACCCAAACGAATAGGAGTCGAAGAAGCCCCTGGCATACTTTGCACTCAGAGAATTTTTCTAACCAGTCTCTTCACATCCTCTTTAGTCAAACTCTTAGAAAAGAGGGTAGACATTACAGAAGGTGACTTTTGCCTTTCCAAAAAGGGGGAAAGGACTCTAAATGGGACCAGGTCAATTGAAGGTGAGTACTAGGTCTTTGGCAAAACAGGTAGGCTAGGAGTCAAATCAATTGTCTGATCTGGTTTAGGTTTAGACATGCCAGATGTCAGATCCAAATAAGTGGATGGATCAATATGTCTCTGTTTTTGAGATCTGAAGAGGTTGTAGAATCCAAAAGCCTGGGTCTTTTACTGGACGGGTCCAACAGAGAGGTCAGAGCTGACATAAGCCTCTTCTTACGTTTTTCAGCAGTTTTTGATGAGGACAGTGAAGGACTAGAGGACTTTTACTTGCCCTTTTTGTGTTAGTCAGAAAGGGAAGCTCCAGATAATGCCTCACTAAAAGCTGATGGAAGAAGATCTTTTAGAATCAGATTGTTCTTGCATTCAGCATGAGCTCTGTGGCCGAATGTGTGGCAAATAGAGCAACCTTCTTGGAAATAAAGGGGTCCCAAGCAATAGAGACAAAGTATGTGAATCAGAATAAGGCATTTTCCTCTAACATTTTTCGCATTTTTTTGAAGCCAGCCACCCTTTTTTCTTTCTCTGCCATACCTAAGAGAAAAAAAAACTAAAAATAGTAAGCTTTTTTTTTTTGTTAGTGAGAGAAGAAAGATAAAAGGGGGTGGAAATACCAACAATGGTAAAAAAGGAATATACTAAATGTAAGGGGAAAGAATGCTATCGATAATATTCAGTGGTACTTTTGTACGAAAGGAAAGTGAAAATAACGGCAAGAAATCAGTTGTTCGGTAAGGGATATAAGCTACACTAGACGATAAACAGAGAAAACATAAAAGAAACTATTTAAAAGAGAAAGGGAAGTTTTAAATTCAATTAAATAGACATCTGCTAGAGAGCAACTAATCACCACATCTAACAAGAATAGTGGCAAATGAGTATGGGAGAAGCTCAAGAATTTTTTGGTTACCACATGCTATAGTAATAGCCGAGTCAGATCCAAGGGATTGGATCCAAACCTATGGGTTGAGAATAGAATGAAAACATCAGATCTACAATTTTAAAACAGGCTTTGTGCCACATGACTTCAGGAATGCAACAGTCTTCCCTCTTCATAAGGGAGGACCTTCAACAGAGTATGGAAACTACAGATCCATTAGTCTGACTAGTCTTATTTGCAATCCATGGAAAGAATTACCATGGAAATTATTAACAAGGTCACAGGTGACCTCCAGACACTGTATCCATCTCAGTTTGGCTTTGTTAAGGCAGGTTATGTTTACCAAATCTAGTAAACTTCTCTGAAAAGGTCAGTACGGCAAAGTATGAGTATAAAAAGATGCATACTGTCTACCCAGATCTAGCTAAAGCATTTGATACAATGCTCCACTCAGGCATTGTCAACAAACTTATAAAACTAGGTATTACCTCCTTTATAACATGCTGAATAGTTAGCTGACTCACTGATAAGACCCAGGAGGTTAGAATCAGTGAGGCCACGTCCACAAAAAGAGGCCAGTCACCAGTGGAGTGCCCAGAGCTCTGTGCTAGACCCACTCCTCTTTGGCATCTACTTCTCAGATGTTAAAACCAATGTCAAAGGCCTCTGGCTAATGGAGTTCACAGATGAGTGGAAACTGGTAGCAGTCACTGAAACCTCCCAAGATGAGAACACCCTTCAGGAAGGTCTAACACTGACAAATGTTTGTTACCAAAGCCATGTCTTAAAACTCAGTACCAAAGAATGCATTATAGTACCATTTGGGAATTCCTCTACCCCAGGTAACTGTCATCAATAAAACACCCCTAAATTTTGATTCACTAGTCAGGGATCTGACAACTCATGTAGAGAGCAATCCTGCCTTCAACCAACACGTGTCCAAGGTAGTAAAAAAATACTTCTATGTTGCTCAACTTTTAAGCAAGGGCATGGCATCTAGGTTTAGAGAGATCATCATATCACTGTATTTGGCCCTCATCAAACCTATCAAAGAGTATAATGCCCCCTTCAGTATGTACCTGACCAGACATACGCAGTAAAAGGAATGTCCACAAAGGTTCCTTATAAAAGAATACAGGGAGTAAACAAAATATCTTGCGCTGATCACCTCAAAGCCCTGTCTCTTTATTCGGTATCAAAGACTTCTGAGAGGTGATCTTTGCTTGGCATTCAAGGCATCCCTGGACCAAGCTTTAATAAACTTTCTGCATATCTGCAAAACAAACAGCATCAGAACTACTAGAATAAATAAAAACAATTAACTGGACATGTTGGAGAAACATATATCTTTCTCAGAAAATTCACATTCTCTGTTATAGGGTCCCCATCACTTTTTATGCGCAACTTGGACCAATGGATAGGTAATCAGAAATTCACCCCTGGTTTGACACCTATGTCTATGATGGATAGAGGCGATCAATAAATCACCACCTATGTAAATCAAATTTGTGGGTCACATTTGGATTGCACTGTAGGCTTATAAAGGCCCTAGTAATCATTAGCCTAGTATACTCCTATGAACCTAAGAAGATGACAGCAAATGCAGAGACAGAAAGTACAGTTGTGTACACACCATAAATGTAGATGTTCGAGTGTATTCACTGTTGCAGTCATTACATTTGGGTTATCTGCTTGCAGTAGCCCTCAGTCGGCCTGATTAACAAAGTCTTGGGTCCTGCGTCGGTTGCGGTCTCTTCTTCCGTGACGTCAGGGGTATAAAACATGCAGCCGACACCATTACATCAGTTTTTCTTGCCCCAGATGTCAGGTGCCCCCCTAATGGGAAGCAATTAAATATATATATAAAGTTATACATCCAACAAAAAAAGCAAATACACCAAAAAACTTTTAAGCATATTAAAGGAGAGTAGAGGTATAGCAAAAAAAAAATCAGGGGGCTGGAGGGAGGGTAACCAGGACTGCAGCAGTGAATACACTCGAACATTTTCATTTATGGTAATTGTACACAACAGTACTATGTTATTCATGTTTCACTGTTGTAGTCATTACATTTGGGTAGATTCCCAAAGCTCAGGTTGGGAGGAGGAATTTAAATAGCATTATGGCCAGCTATAAGGCCCTGCAAGACTGCAGTGGCAAAGCCAGCTCTGGATTTAGAGAAAATTGGTAAATGATAATGGTTGGTGAAAGTATGTACAGAATTCCAGCTAGCAGCTTCTAGGATGTCCCTGGTAAGGACGCCTCTGAGAAAGGCTGTAGAGGTAGATGCAGCCCTGTTGGAATGGGGTCTGATGCCCTGTGGGATAGGTTTTTCATGGTGCTTATAGCAGAAATTAATGCAATGGCCTATCCATTTAGAAATGGTTTGCTTTGAAATACCCTTCCCCTCTGTCGCTGCAGCAAATGCCACCAGCAGTTGTTCAGATTTCCTTTGAGGTTTAGTCCTGTCCAAGTAGAATCTAAGTTGCCTGTTCACATCTAAGGAGTGCAGTATCTGTTCCCCTTTGTTCTGTGGGTTAGGAAAGAAGGTTGGCAAGTGGCTGGACTGATCAAGAGCCTCACTGGATACCACCTTGGGCATGAAGGAGGGATTGGTCCTGAGGGACACCTTGTCTGAATGAAAAATGATGAAGGGCATTAAGGGTCTGTAATTCAAATATCCTTCTTGCTGTTTTCCAGGAAAGGAATTTTAAATCTGCAGTAGCAGCTGGCTTGTAAGGAGGAAGAGTGAGTTTCTCCAAGACAAAGTTAAGGTCCCAGGCTGGAGTTGGAGCTTTCCTGGGTGGCCTTAAAATTTCTGGCCCCTCTGAGGAACTGCTTGAGCAGTGGGTGCGAGAAGAAGGGAGGTTCTGTGTTATAATGAGCTGAAATGGCTGAGGTGTGAATTTTGATGAAGGAAAAGGGCAAGCTCTTGTGAAGCATCTCAGTTAAGTATTGTAAAATCTGAGGTAAATTGGGCACTGCTGTGCTCATCCCTTGAGATTGGTTCCAGGCACAGAATGTTTTCCATTTTTCAGCATAAGATTTTCTAGTACTGGGCCTCCTTGCCCCTAAAATTATATCCATCACTGGTTTACTGAGGGATGGTAAAGGAGAGATTAGGTAATTAGCCAGGTTGCTAGGTTCAGTGTTTGAAGCTGAGGGTGCAGAATCTGGTTCTCCTGCTGAGACAACAGGGAAGGAGTTTGAGGCAGGTGCCATGGGACCAACCGTGACACACTGAGCAAGAGGGGGCACCAGTGTTGGCGTGGCCAATCTGGTGCAATCAATCGTCCTTTGCTTGTCCTGTTTGATCTTTAGTAGTACTTTGGAGAGCAGAGGATGATTGTTTTAAATCTAGTGTTGCCAACCAGGCATCTTTGCCCTACCTAGGAAGCAACTGGTGAAGAGTCAGAATCTTGAATTTTGGAATCACCAAAAAGGTGTTTAGAGTAGAAAGGTCCAGGATAGGATGCCATGAATTGTCTTTTCTGGTTACCAGGAAAAGTCTCAAATAGAAACCTTGTCTCTTTTCCTCTTCTGGTACCAACTGAATACCCCCATGCTTAAGAGAGAAAGTACTTGCTTTTGGGGCTCTGCCCACTGATTTGGGGGTAGATCTGGCCACCCGCTTGGTGGTGGTAACATGTGGAAGCGAAATCTGTATCCTTGGGACGCTATATTTATAACCCATTTATCCCAGGTAATGAGTTTCCAGTTTTTGGCCTGCAGACCAATCTTTCTGCCTAAAGGAGCATTCAGTTGAGAAGTGCTTGGAAGTTTTAAAAGCAAGTCATTGAGACAGTTTTCCATAGGGAGGAGTCTGACTACTCCCAGATTTGGATGTGAAAGCCTCCCACTGCTTAGTCTTGTGCATCCACTGGGACTGAAACCTGGGGTTTCTGCTGTGTCTGGGTTTGGATTGAGAAGACCTAGAAGGGGCCGGAAAGGGCCAATTCTTAGAGGGCCAATGCCTACTAAATCTTGGAGGCTGAACTTATAAGAAATCCTTAACAGTTTGCATAGATTTAGCCTTATCTTCAATCTTTTTAAGAACTTCCTCAGCTTTGTTGCCAAACAGGCGGTCCTGATTTAAAAGAGCATCCAACAATTTAGCTTTAACATGATCAGGCAAAGATTGCTCCTTAAGCCAAGCATGCCTTCTGAGTACAGACCCAGTGACAGTAGCCCTGCAAGAGGCCTCTAAGGAATCAAATCCACATTGCAAAGTATGTTTTCCAACCTGTTCAGCAGAATGCATTAAATCCTGTAATTCTTTATTTTCAGCACAGTCAGGAATCAACATCATTTTCCGTTTAAGCAATCTAGTAACATGTTGTTGATACTTTAACATATGAAACTGAGAGTTTAAGGCCCTAATGGCCAAGGTTGCAGAAGTGTAAACCTTCTTATCCCATCTATCCAGTGCCCTGGAGTCTCTATCAGAAGGGGTAGGATTTTTAGCAGTAGAAGCCTTAATGCCCTTAGATCCCTGTGAAATAGTCTCTGGATCCACAATAGGATTTTTAAAAAGGAGCTTGTGAGAATCAGGAACGCTGTAGTATCTATGGAACTTGTGAGAATCAGGAACCCTGTAGTATCTATCAGGTTTTCTGGAAGCAGGAGGCAAAGAATCGGGGGCCAAACTAGATTCCGAAAAGCCATCATCAACAATGTCTAGTACAGGAGGTATAGCTAAAGGCCTATGCTGAGGCAGGAGTAAGAAATCCCTAAGCTTCTTTTTTGAATCAGAAAAATCCTGACTTTCCCAGTGGAAATGCTCCCTTAGAGTCTGCAAGGTTTTACCAAAAGAAAAATCCTCTGGAGGGGAAGCAGGGGGAATAGAGTCCTCTGCATCAGAATCCTCATAAGTAGATAAGTGTACATCCAGATCTTTCCCAGTGGAAATGCTCCCTTAGAGTCTGCAAGGTTTTACCAAAAGAAAAATCCTCTGGAGGGGAAGCAGGGGGAATAGAGTCCTCTGCATCAGAATCCTCATAAGTAGATAAGTGTACATCCAGATCATCAGAAGAATCAGAATCCTGGTCAGAAGATTCATAAACAAACTCAGTCCTAGGTCTCTTAGAAGGGGGTGGTTGGCTTCACCTGATTAGAGTTATAAGATCTTCAGCCATTCTTATCATTTGTTTTTTAGGCATAGAGGTCTGAGCAAGTGTTGGTTTCTTAGGCATGGCTCGAGGTTTAGGCCTTAAAGAAGAAGGAGGCATAGGTTTAATATGCAAGTCCATAGGCCTGAATACACCCTCAGAAGCTGGTGCCTGCACAGCGGCTCCGGACCCATCCAAGGTAGAGACATCTGCAGGTGCCACAGTTTAAAACATCTTGTGGCATACCAAACTTCAAATGGGTCTCAGTAGAGGCCTGCGAATCAGAAGTAGTGGGTATCAGGGGCTGCGAAAGCACCTCACTGAGTACCGGCAAACTGGCGGCTGGCTTAGGATAAGTGTTGTCAGCTGCTTTGGACCTAGGCAGCCTGTCTCTGTCTTTATCTTTACGTTTTTTTCAGAGTACCAGTAGTCGGATGGCTAACCGACAACATTTCTGGATAATTGAACCGAGAACCGAAATATTTAGAGGTGAAACTATATCGACGATGGATAGTGAGTTGATTAAATAAGGCACAGAACTGACAGCAAGAAACGTCATGGTCAGGGCCTAGGCAAGGAATACAGTACGAATGAAAATCTTTGTGAGGTATTTGCTTTCCACAAGAAATGCAATTACAGTTTTACTGACATCGGTAAGGAGCA
This sequence comes from Protopterus annectens, assembly GCF_019279795.1. Lineage (NCBI taxonomy): Eukaryota > Metazoa > Chordata > Ceratodontiformes > Protopteridae > Protopterus > Protopterus annectens. The sequence continues at coordinate 1,539,944,439 of NC_056729.1, read as the reverse complement.
AGAAAAAGATTCCCCAACGGGGTACTTAGCTTTAGTTGAAGACTTTGGTTCTGAAACTCGAAAACAAAAATTTCAGGAGTCGGCTGACCGGCACCTGCAAATTGCTTCTGCTTCGGGCACCGCACAACAAGAAAGACTGATGTAATGGCATCGGCTGCATGTTTTATACCCCTGACGACCTGATGTCATGGAAGAAGAGACAGCAATCGATGCAGGACCCAAGACTTTGTTAATGAGGTCAATTGAGGGCTACGTGCAAGCAGATAACCCAAATGTAATGACTGCAACAGTGAAACACGAAGGACATCTGTATATGGAATGAATGACGTAAAAAAGGTTACTACTAGAAAGTAACCTGCCTTAGGTATTGCTTTAATGGTGGATACAGCAAAAAAAATATTGTTTTTAAAGTTCAACTGATGTCAGTAGAATTTAGCCAAGCAAATGATCATAGCAATACAGGGCATGCTGATTATCTACAATTGCTGATGGCAGAGGGAAAAATAAACCTGTCTAATCTGCTCAGGTATATTGACTATAGCAAAGCTAGTACTTATCATGCATTTGTAAGTAATTAGTGCACAGCTTCACAAAATAAATTTAAAAGTGAAACAGTATTATACTTGTAGCAGAGCATATAGTGTAACAGCATATAGTACTAGAAAAAGAAACATTTAATTTACAAAAATATCTGGTGTAGAATGAGTTAAGAGGATATTTAGCAATGCTCCATACTTTGCTGAATAGGGAAATACAAAACAGTTCAAATGAAACACTAACTCAGGCATTTATTAAAGTGCCTAGCACAAGCCATACTGCTTGTGTTATAAAGGCCCTTCTCTCACTAAGTACCCATCTGTGATTCAGAGACATGTTAACCAAAATGAGGTAAAACCTCTGTATTAGCTAATTTGCATGTCTCTGAATCACATTTACTAACTCAACATATTGATCTTCATTGATCTGCATGTCATGGTAGTAACTTGCTGTGTAGGTAGTGGTACTACCCCCAGTCACTCTCTCACATACTCTCACACTACAGTCCCTGTAACTACCCTATCTTTCCTTCCATGGTCCCCCTCCAATTCTGTAATAGTTGGAATGCCAATATGGCATGGACCTATTAGGCCCTGGTGGTCTTGTGTATCGCTCACCCTCCAATCCCTCCATTTTACTCCACGAGTCATCCCTGGTTCCCAAATCCAGATCCAGCAATAGCCAATGTAGGCAGTCACTTAGGGCCTGCTGGCTGAGAGATGCCCCTAGCTAGCTTGGAGGGAGACTGCTAGCCGGAGGATTGGCACAACATTAACCTTTTTAATTAAAAAAAAATATACCTGTTCTTTAAGAGTGGTCTTCTTAAAGAATGCCCTCTGCATCTGTGTGTCCCTGCGTGCATCAATGCACACACCTGTTGCTTCTTTTTTTCAACATTCCATGTGCGGAATTTAAATACAAGATAAAACATTTCTGTTGCTGCCTGGATATGGAAACACAATTGCTGCTACCTGCTTCAATGAAATTAAGCACGGGTGACCACAAGCACATTCTATCCTATGTATGTGTGTGTGTGTGTGTGTGTGTGTGTGTGTGTGTGTGTGTGTGTGTGTGTGTGTGTGTGTGTGTGTGTGTGTCTGTGTATAAAGTGCTCTAATTACGGATGGCATTTGCTCACCCTCAAACCCTGTACTTTCGTTACAGGAAATAACAGCCTGAATCATCTACACCAACTAACAAACTACTGAAAAAATATGAGTTTCAGTACATTTTCAAGGAATTAAGTTTCAGTGCATTTTCAATCAATTGTGAGCTTTAGAGCATTTTCAAGGAATTGCGAGTTTCAAGGGAAGAGACGTTTACTGGTGTTCACACTAAGTCTGTTTTCAATGTTTAACTGTTTTGTTAATCAAATGGTCATTAACTATTGAGCAACAGAAGTTAAAAGCAGTGTTAGTAGCACAACAGATAGAATACTTCTTTAGACGCAGAAGGCTATGGGTTCTACTCCCTCAACATGTAAATGGGTTGCTGATACTGTGTCATTCTTTGTGGGGGGTGTTGCAGTCCTTAGTGTGTCCTTCAAATGAAATACTAGTAACTATGAACTTATTGTTGTCAGTTTGCCATCCATTCCCTATTGCAATGTTACCAGCTTACCATTTTTTTTTAATGTAACAGACTATTTATTCTTCAAGGGCAGCAGGCACTGAATTTGCAGATGAAACACTGAAATATAAAGTTGTTTGCTAGCAGCAACCACTTCATTAGTTACAGATCTCTTTAATATGGAATTATTCAGATGACTTTTACTTCTGCAGAGATTATGCATCTTGACTGATACTGGTGGATTGTAATGACAGAGGTTTGAGTAGCCTTTTATGGTTGAAATGTCCTGAAATGGGTAGTTTTATCATTATTGCTTCATACGTTTCAGTCATTGCTTCTTGGAAAAATGTTCAAAACTACAACTTTAAAACACACCCTAACAACTGGTACTGTATTATACAAGAAATATAATTTAATACAATCAGGAAGGTGAATCAAAGAACACATGCATGTATGCATAGTCATGAAAATGTGTGCAAGGGACCTATGGTTTGAAAACAGCCCAAAAGTAAACTTTATCCAACACTAGCCAGATGCACCCTTTTAATATGGGTTTCAATGCCGTTTCAATTAATGTGAGTTTCAAGGGCAGGGAAGTTTACTGTTAATGTTAACTCTGTTTTCATTGTGAGACTACTGTTTTCTTTAGCAAATGTCTATCAGTGTTTGTGCTATAAAATGTGAAATCAAAAGTTTTAAATTAAATCCAAATATCTGTAATCATTGTAGAAGTAAAAAAGAAAGTGGTATGCACACAGAGAGGTTTGCACAATGTTTATAGTAACTTGGGAGATATATCCAGGTAATGGGACACTGGAATGGCTGTGGGAATTTGGGAGGAGTTGGGGGATGGTGTTTGTGTGTGCTCCTGTCAAAACCCCACCTAACTCTCATCCCTACCCCCAGCCCTCACTTCTCTCTGTACCTCCAATAATTCACCTTCAGGTCTCCCCTCTCTTACCTCCCTATATCTAATTTCCTCCTGCCCTTACCTTACTTTGTTCCCACTCTTCCTTTATTTCTCATACTTTTCTCTTTCACTCCCTCACATTGTACTGTTTTAATGTCCTTTCTATTGTCCCTATGTACCATCTTAGCCGACACTTCTCTTAGTTGTATTTTTTATTTTATATTTCCTTACTCCAGGGCTTGCACATTGTTTTATTTTGTACTGCATTTCTCAGATTTTTATGGATCTATACTTACTACCATGTCTTCTATTCTTATCTAATTTATTGCTTGCTGAATGATTTATTTTGTACAATATTTGAGATTTTGCACTGTATTTAAAGATTTTTTTTGGTATGTATACTTATTTCTGTACTGTCTGTCATATATTTGTAGTTTTCTATACTTTGTGTTATTTCTGCCATGTAAACTGTTCTGTGTGGAACTTTTCTCCCTGGGCCTCCGCTGAAAAAGGGTCCATGCACAATTGGACATACCTGGTTAACAAATGGCAAAATAAAAATAAATAAATAATTATGTCAGTACCATCACAACACGGTCTAGAGCATCCCCCACCCCATTTCATATTTTACTATTAGTGCCATTATGACACTTTAAGAGTAATCTCTGGTGTCTAGAGTCTCCCTATCTTCCATGTTTGCATTAAGCAGTTGGACATGGCCTTTTGGCAGTGTTCAGTACTGTGCTGTGGTGGGGATAACCACAGATCTATTACCATCTGTAACATGATGTTCTATAACAATATAATAACAGCTATGAATGAAAAATTATGCTGTGATGTAATTTATATAGACTTACCTTCAGCATTTGACAGGATCATACACAAAACATTGATCAATAAATTAGTACAACTAGGAATTGGTGTACTCTTGATAAGATGGATAGCTGCATGACTTACAAATAGGACATGACAAGTATCATACAGCAACTGGACAGGTGAAATCCTTGTTTACAGTCAGGGTGTCCCACAGGGCTCTGTCCTAGGCCCTTACTTGTTTAGATTGCATCTTTCAGACCTAACCTTTTCATCTGAAGTGTTCTACAGTCTATACGTAGAGGACCTGAAATTGGGTAAACTGATTACAAGTGCTACAGATAGGCATGTCTTCAAAATAACTTGACTAAATTGACCATTTGGGCACAGGAGAATAATATGCTGATAAATACATCGAAAACTAAGCATATGAGATTTGGGAGACATAAACTGAAAGATGAATATTTAATACAGCACACAGTGATTGAAACTGTAGACTCATTTAAGGACCTGGGTATATGGGTAGATTCAACCCCGAGTTTTTCTAATCATATCAACCAATTGGTTAATTATAGTTATAGAACTAGAGGCTGTATAAAAAGATTTATAAAGTCTAGGAAATTAAAAATAATGAAGTCATTGTCAGTTACATTAGACTCAAACTTGAGTATGGAATAACAATATGGAAACCCTATAAGAAAACAAGCATGAGTAAATTGGAAAGAGTACAGCGGAAATATACCAAGGGCATCCATGGATGTGAACATCTAAGTTATTATAAAAGACTAAAATTTCTGAACTTGTGCAATGTCTCTTATAGATGTCTAAGAGGAGATCTTAGTCAGGTATATAGGACATTTAGGGACAACTACCTCTGGGAATGTTTGGGGTTATCAAAAAGTACTAGAGAATCATCAGACAACATATTTAGAAGATTCTATAAGAATGAGAAGTGTACTAATTGGTTCTCTGACAGAGTAGCCAATGCATGGAAAAGACTACCAAATTACATTACAGCAAGTACTAGTTTAGATATTTTTAAGAACATTCTGGACACTTATTATGGGAACAAGTGTTTTGATATATTGGCAAGCTAGAAGGGCATTATAGCCCATGACTGAAATATTTGTATGTATGTATGCTGATCTACATGACTGAACAATTTCTTGAAGTGTTTGGCTGCGTAAATGCCTTCCTGAAGGTGGTTCTGGGAAGACAGCATGTGGCTAATTAGCATATGCTTCTAGTCTCTTACCCCGGAATGCATCATTAGCATTCAGCATCTCTTTGCAATGCTGCAAGTCTTTGTGTTGGAGGACAGTGCAGTACTGTGCAAGGGCAGTTGTTGAATCAGTGAAAGGTACCAAGGCATAAACATGGAGGTAAGCACCCTGTGGTACCTTAATAAATTCCCCGAGTATAATGCTCAGAGCAAATGATTCTGTTACATAATGTGTAAATAATATGACTACAGAACTGTGACCCATTCCTGGTGTGATGCCTGGGTAGAGAAACTTATTTAACATGCAATGCCTTCTTTTCCTCTTTCTCATAGACTGTTGGCACTTTTGTAAGATATATACTTAAATTTTATTAAATATGCAACAGAATCTGCACTGTGAAATTTCATTTATAACATGTGATCAATAATAGGAGAATTGTATTTGTATTTATATTTCTTTTGTTTTGTTATGTGCTGAACTAACTCCATTCTGCTGATAAAAGGCAATCAGTTCCAGGATGTGAAATATGTTTAATCTGGATCTACCGCTCTTCCCTGGTAAGAATCTAACAGGTCATAAAATGTACACAATTTCCATTTGAAATATAAAGTATAATTTCTGCAGTTTTAATGGAAGACATTAATTATTTGCATATAATTGCATCATAACAGATTTTGAGTAAGAAAACTAAAGGTAACAAAAATGCAGTTAAAATGCTCTTCAGTAGCTGATCAAAACTGAAAAATCGGTCATTAGTTTGTGAAGGTGGAAGAAAGTACAAGTTGTATAAGTCAACTTACCATAACATTAGAAGCTCAAAGAGATCATTGTTGCAACAGCCATAACTATATGGAATACATCCTAGCAAGTATATTGGACATAAAACCCATCTACAAAGCTTTGTGTTCCCTCCTCATGCTCAGTATGCTTGCTTTTAGTACAAGATTACTTGCTGGTCTAAGTGTGGCATACAGGTGCACCAAGATCAAAGCTTTTTTGCCCAAATGGGAGGCTGAAGTCAGAAACTCTAAAGAATTATGTCATGTCATCTCACATCCTGCCAGAAAGGCCATGGGCACCAGAACCATAGAGCGAGGGTGGAAGGAAACCCCCCACTTTTAGATCATCCATACCTCTGTCCCTTTCTAGATCATCCATACCTCTGTCCATTTTGTTTTCCGCGTGTCTCCCAACTGCCATGATGATGTCATGCCAGCGCATGTATTTCCAGCTGTTTTTGCGAGCGGGAACAAATGGATTTATTCAAAGCTGCTGCCAGAATGGAAAGGATTTATTTGCAGAAGCCGCCTGTTGAGCAGATACTCTGGACTGTAGACTAGGATGTAATTGCAGAGTGGAGCGGGAATGAACAGAAGCTGCTAGGATGTAATTGCAGAGTGGAGCGGGAACAGACAGAAGCTGCTAGGATGGAATTGCAGAGTGGAGCGGGAATGGACAGAAGCTGCTGGAGTCTATCAGAGTGAGTACACTATTTGTGGGGTGTGTGTGTGTGTGTGTGTGTGTGTGTGTGTGTGTGTGTGTGTGTGTGTGTGTGTGTGTGTGTGTGTGTGTGTGTGTGTGTGTGTGTGTGGGGTGTGTGTGTGTGTGTGTGTGTGTGTGTGTGTGTGTGTGTGTGTGTGTGTGTGTGTGTGTGTGTGTGTGTGTGTGTGTGTCCAGCAGGATACATCTTGTGGTTAGAGGTACATAGGCTCAAACCCTGTACCTTGGGTACAGGTAAAAAGATCCTAAAGTCCCTAGCCACCATCACTTGTGAATGTACGCCTCACATTTTTGTTGTTCCTCTGGTTTGCAAGAGTGGTAAAATAAAATATTTTATTCTAGCAATTTTCTAAGGTTATAAAATCAATATTTGAAATGTGTCCCTATTTTGGGGCTGTATTCCCCCATTATTGGCTTTGTTCTGTATTTTTGTGCTAAGAGGTTGAGAGCTATGGTGAGAAGTGAGAAATGAATTCACTAAATGATATGATAGCCATTTATGTTTGTCTTCCTGTCTTTCAAGAAACTGCTGGTTTAGTTTAGTGGTATTTTGCTCTGACTGTAGTGCACATGGTTCTGGGTTCAAGACTTAGCAGTGAAATGCATGGTGGTAACATAACATTCTATGCAAGCAACTTTCCAAAATTATACAGGCAATGTTTAAAATGTGCCCCTGGTTTCTGACCTTTTGCCCCCTCCCCCCAATTGAAAATAAGTTCAAGAAGCTGTGCAACATGCCTATGGCTTACAGTCTACTGTGATTCTGTATTTATATATTGTGTGTAGAAGTAGACTGTTATCATGGAAATGTTCTGAATAGGGCAGTTTTGTCATTATTGGTGTATGCATTTTGCTTCATTGCCTACTGGAAAAATGTTCAAACAATAAATTTAAAATGCAGTTGTGTGTGGAAGTAGATGTTTATGATGGAAATATTCTGAACAGGGCAGTTTTGTCATTACTGGTTAATGGACTTTTGTTTCATTGCCTACTGGAAAAATGTTTAAACAAATTTAAAATGCGCTAACTTAAGTCTAACAAGTGTGCTGTATTTTACAGGGAATATAATTTAATACAATCAGGAAGATGAATCAAGGAATGCATACATGTATGCATGGCCCTAAAAATGTGTTTGAAAACAGCCCAGAGGAAAGTGTGAAAGGCTCAAAATCATAAGCAAATTTTAAGCTTTACTCTTGTTACCAAAGGAATAGATGAAGGTAAAACAGTTCACACCACATTACCTTGACCTGGCCAAGCCTTTTGACACAATCCCCTACTCAGGTGTAGTACAAAAGATGAATAATGTAGGAGCAAACACTTACATCGATCACCAGCTGCATTGCCAACTTGGCTCACAGGATGCAGGAGATCAAAACAGGGGAAGAGACCAGTCACCAATGGAGTCCCCCAGGGTTCGGTGCTGAGACTTTTTCTGTTTGGCATATACAACTCAAAAGTAAAAGGAAATACCAAAGAGCTTTGGCCAGCTAAGTTTGAGATGACTGCAAGCTAGGAGAAGTTACTGAATCCCCAAATAACATAACCATCATGCAGTAAGGTTTGTCCAAAATAATAACTGGTGTCAAAATCATGACAATGCCCTCTGAGAACTGATCCAGTTGTATGGCATTTGGGAACTTGTGTGTACAGTGACGTAACTTTTGACCAACATGTGCCCATAGTCATAAGAAAGCCTTTCTACATTGCACAGCTTATAAACAAATTGATTGTGACTAGATCTAGAGATGTTGTTGTCCCCCTTTACAATGTCAATCATTTTGTATAATGCCCACTTTGGCATGTATCTGTCCATCCCCATGCAACAATTGGAATACCTTCAGAGGTACCTTACTAAAAGGATACAAGTCCAAAACAACAGGTCTTGCATGGACCACCTCAAAGATTTATTACTATACTTTGTATCCTACAGAGTGCTTAGAGGTGACATGTCTGGCATACAAAGCATCCTCAGACAAAATACAGATGGATCTACTGAACATCAGCAAGTCAAATGGCATAAGAAATGCACAGTCCAGGTATCTAAACTGAATGTTGTGGAGAGATGGATATATATATATATCACAGAGGCTACCACTGTTCTGGAACAGGCTATCCATAAAAATAAAGCAAAGCTCACCCATCCATATGCAAATGCAACTTGGATCTAAAGATGGGTAATAGAAAATGTACTCCAGGATGTCCCCTCATGCCACTAATGGATAGAGGCAGTTCCTAAATGCTGCATCCGTTACATGGCCCCTTCAAATTATCTATGGTATGATCACAGTTGTTCTCACTAGGGCTAATATACAATTAATCAGCCATGGGGATAGCTAAGACCAATCAGAAAATGTTAATTCAAGCACCAAAAGGGAATTGGCTAAGCTTAAAATGTCCTCCAAGTGAACCTATGTTGTGGTAGCAAATAGTTATAAAAAAAAATACCCTTTTTAGTTCACTAAGTGCCCATCACCCTCTGCCCCCCCCAGTCTTTAACAGCTTCCGGCACCCCTGAGAAAGGCTAAGGTAATGACAGGTACCCCACCCTAACCAGGGAAAGAAAAGGAAAAAAGAGGGGTGGAAGGAAGATGCTACTACTGCAGCAGTGACCTATTTCAAACATCTACTGTTATGGTAAGTTAGCTCACACAACTGCACTAGGTTTGTCGTTTGATCACTGTTGCAGTAGCAATAACTATATGGGATGATTCCAAAAGTTCAAGAAAACAGCTGAATCTAGAAGTCCCTGGGGAATAACTCTAGATAAACCTGCTCTAGCTCTGGAAACTGAGTCTAGCTTGTAATACCCTGTGAAGTGTACAATGAATTCAAGAAGTCATCTCACAAATAGTTCCAAAATACCTCAGAAGTAACCATATCTCTAGTTGAGTGAGTCTTGACATTCTGAGGTGGCGTCTGCTGTACAATGGACGGCCTGATACAGTCATTTGGAAGCTATTTGCTTAGATGTTGATAGCCGCTTTTTCCTGCCATCAAAGGAAACAAAGTTGATTAAATTTGCTAAAATCTTTAGTCCTGTCCAAGTAAAACCTTAACAGTCTGTTAATATCTAAAGCATGAATTTATTCATCCCTGTTTTGGGGTTCACTTAAGAACTAAGTAGATGAATGAAATGGTTTAAAGTAAATTCAGAAATAACCTTAGGCATAAACGAAGAGCTTTTTCCAAGATTCACCCTGTCTGATAAATCAAAAAGTTGAGTAAACATTTATTTATTTATTTATTTACTTACTGATTGCAATCTGATAACTGAGTAGGTGGGCTGGTATACTATCCCTTTTCTGCCATGACCAGAGTTCCAAGGGAGCACCAAACCGAAATAATGTCACTCCATACATTAGAAATGTCTGAGCAACTTAGGACCTGCATTTCAGATACCCATCTAGCAGAAGTCAAAGCAATAAGCAAAACAGTTATGTAAAAACTTTTAAGGAATTGGCTGCAGCTTCAAAGGGAGATCAAATGAACTTCTCCGGCACACTGTTAAGATCCCAGTGATGTGACACCTGTTTTCACTGTGGTCTAATATGTAATGCCCCTTTTTAAAATTGACTTGAAATAAGGAATAAAGAAGGAATCTGGAGGCAGACAAGCAGAAATGGCTGAAAGAATATTTTGACAGAAGTGTACTCAAGGCTTAAATTTTGCAGTTAACATAAGCACTGAAGAACCAGAGGAGTCCCAACTTAGGATGGATAGTGTTCTTTAAATTTTCACCAACTAGAAAATATTTTCATTTGGCCAAGTAGGATACACTATTAGTATAGTTTATTGTCTCCTTTAACACCTATTGCACATTCTCAGGAAAAAGGTGCATAAATGGGATTGAATGTTGGAGTGGATTAAGAAATTCCCTGACTTGTGTGAGAAAATTCACTTTGAGGAAGTTTTTGGTAATTGTCCCTGGCCAGATGCATGCTAAGGGAGAACCAGTGCTGCATGGGCAAAAAAGGAGTCAAAAGAAGAATCATTGGCAAGTCCTTCCTGATCTTCAGAAGGCTTTTGGAAATCACTGGAATGAGGGGAAGGCATAGAGAAGCATTACTGTCCATGGGGAAGATAATGTTTCCATTTTCCAGGCCTTTTTACTATTAGTTCTGTTACAGAACTGGTTTCCTAGTCTGTTGTGATAGGAGGCAAACAGATCTACTTCGGGAGTTCCAGAAGATCATCTGCCTGTGGAGAAAACCTCTAAGTGTGGCATCCACTCGTGACAGTATATTCTGGATTTGCTCAAACAGTTTGGTATTGTGTTTTACTCTGATGGGATCTATGTAGCCTGAATAGTGAGACTGTCTTGAATGTGTAGCTTCTAGACAACCGTGGCTTCTCTATACATGGAACAGTACCTTATTCTCCCTTGTTTGTTTATATACCACATCACTGTGGTGTTGCCTGTTATTACCAACAGGGGTCTAGGAGTCCACGGCTGATTCAGAACTTTGAGAGCTTTTATCAGGGCCATCAGTTCCTTGAAATGTATGTATCTGTACCTGAAATGAAGCTTCCACATCCCCTGGACCTTGATACCTTGAGACAATTCCCCCATGTGAAGTCAAAAGCATAATTTTTGAATGAAAGAACAGGAGAGGGCGGAGAAAATCGGAGGCCTGGATTTAGTAAGACTTGAGCATCTCATATAAGAGTTCTCTATTAGTAAAATTGAAAACAAGAACTGGGAATGCGGGATGATGAAGATGATGGACCCAAACTGGATTTGACGGACCACTGCATTTTTTTCATATGGAGTCTGGCAAATGATACTATTAAAATGAAAGCAACCAAGTAACGCAGAATTCTGAGGAACTCCCTTTCGGAGATATGCTTTGATGAGGTAGATTTAAGAAGTGGAGATAATAACAGGACACTACGTCTTGGGGTAGGAAGGCTGTCACTGCAGAGATGTCTTGAAGGCATTCAAGGAAACCCATCCTGCCAGTGAGGATTAAACTCATCTTTACGTTTAGTTTGAAACTCAAGCTGCTGCAAAGAAGAGTAGTAAAGTGAAGAGCTGCTATAGTGTCTTGGCTGGAGGGAGCTGAAATAAAGCAATCATTCAAATAGTGGTAAATATGAATGTTTTAATATCTGCAGAAGCCTATGACTGGAAAGACCAAAATGTAAATATGTAAACTAAAAACACAATCCCAAAGTAAAGGATCTTGGGAAACACCTGTGGATTTTGTGAATTGCTATGTCCAGGGAGGCATCTCTTAAGTATAGTGAGGCCAGTAAAGCTTGGGAAAAAGGTTTTGCAAGGTAAGAATTTTGATGTCAAGAAAAAAGTGTTCAGCTTTGAAAGATCCAAAATAGGTATCAAGGAGCCTTCTTTTCTGTGAACAAGTAACATACTTGAAAAGAAGCCTTTACCTTGTCGAAATAAGGAGACTGTCTCTATCACTCCCATAGACAACAAATCTGAAAGAATGTGAGGGAATAAATGGATTTGATTCTTTGGAGTAACAGGGTTCCCAGCTTGAGATGGAAGGGATGCCCAATGAAGTCTGTAACCATATTGAATTATTTTAATACCCAGGCACCTGATGTTATCAGTTTCCATGGAGGAAGGCAGCAAAACAGATTGTCTCAGTTTTGGAAGGAAGGGTGGGATGGAGATGGTGGTAAGATAAGAGGCACAGATAACTGTTTTATTTTTCTGTAAGAGAGGCCCTATGAATTCCTCAGCTTTCTTTTTTGAGTCATCCTGCTATTATTCTTGTATTGTCATTTAAAAGTCTTTTGCTGGGAAGATTTAATGGCTTTTGAAAGAAGAGACCAGATGAAGAAGGGCAATTCCTTTAGTATTTGGAAGTAGAGGATAGAAAAACATGTTCAACTCCTTGTATTAATTTTTCCCTTCCTTCCAGCTTCTTAAGAAAGTACAGTTGTGTAAGTTGAACTTACCATAACAGCAGAAGTTTGAGTGACCTCTGCTGCAGTAGCCTTAGCTATATGGGTTATAGCCTGCCAAGGATATAACAGACAGCTTGCAAAGCTTCAGGATACAGGCTCTCCATCCATGTGAAGCATAGTTCCTCCCTAACCCAATTCAAGTGCAACTTGGCCAATTGGATGGGAAGCCAGAAATTCATCCCTGGTTTGGCACCTATGTCTCTAATGGACACAGGTAACTTGTAATTGGTTAATCTCCCAGGCCCATGTTCACACTTATCAAGGGTATCAGAACTTGTCCAGGATTTGGGATGCATAGCTACGCTTAAAAAGGCACTTGTGGTCATTAGTCTAGTAAACACCTATGAACTTATGAACCTTCTATGTGCCCAAACTGTCAGGCAGCTCAAGACAAATTTGGTCATAAAGCCCTTCAGAGCTTTCCTGCCAACAGACAGAGGGAGGCCGAGCCCCAAAATGACAATGCTAGGAACAAAAAAATAACAGTCTACACCCTGACATAAAAAACACACCAAAAACAAAGGAGATAGAAGAAGGGAGTGGCTACTGCAACATTGATTGTTTTAGCTCAGCTGATCCTGTTTGGGCATCCTGCAGAATATCACAGCACCAAAAATGAGGAGGAGAGACTTTTTGCTGATACTAAGTATATTTTTTGGCTTTCTCTTGACTGTTTTTGCTTATCACACTTTAAAAGCCGTCTTTACTGTGGTTTTGTTGCTATTTCTGCTGCATTTTACTGTTAAATCATTTTACTGTGTGTGCACTTTGATTTTCGGTTTAAAGTTAATAATTTAAACTGCATTTACTACTGTAGGCATTACACTCAAGTGTGACATCCTTTTCTGTGCACATTTACTGTTTAAATTGCTTTTTTCTGTTTAATTTAATAAAAAACAAAAAAATATTATCTAAACTGCTAGTTTCCCTCCTTTTCCTGTACTAAAATAGTCCGGATCCCAGATCTGCTGTTTTTTTAGTTTGTGTTTCTGAGTTGTCCAGAACTTGTTGTGGTAGTGGTAAGTCTTTCTGCTTATCAGTGAGAGTGGTAAGCATTGATCAGCCTATCTGTCACAAGAGGAGTGGTTTCCAGCTCTGAAATTAACCTTATTGGCCATTTTGGGCTGATTTCTATCCCTTTCAATTTTCGGAGTTAAAAACCTGCGTTTGCACGGGTTTGTGCTTGATTTAGCTCAGCGGATCCTGTTTGAGCATCCTGCAGACTACTACAGCACCAGAAACAAGGAGAGACCTTTTGCTGATACTAAGTATCTTTTTGGCTTTCTCTTGACTGTTTTTGATTATCACACTTTAAAAGCCGTCTTTACTGTGGTTCTGTTATTTCTGCTGCATTTTACTGTTAAATCGTTTTACTGTGTCTGCACTTTGATTTTCTGTTTAAAGTTAATAATTTAAATTGCATTTACTACTGTAGGCATCACACTCAAGTGTGACAGCCTTTTCTGTGCATATTTACTGTTTAATTTTATAAAAAAACAAAAAAAAAAACAAAAAAATACTATCTGCACTGCTTGTTTCCGAAATTTTCCTATACTAGAATAGTCCAGATCTCAGATCTGCTAGTTTCAGGACTTTAGTTTGTGTTTCTGTCTTGTCCAGACCTTGTTGTGGTAGTGGGAAGTCTTTCTGCTTATCAGTGACAGTGGTAAGCATTGAGCAACCTATCTGTCGCAAGAGGAGTGGTTTCCAGCTCTGAAATTAACCTTATTGGCTGTTTTGGGCTGATTTCCATCCCTTTCAACTTCCTGAGTTAAAACCCCATGTTTGCACAGATTTGAGCGAGTTTGCCCATCGCGCAGTGCCCCTTAGCTAGCGTTAAACTATTCCTGGCACCATAAAGTCTGCTCTTCAGTTTTTCCTTTAGGACTAGCCAGATTCTTAGTTTTAGCACTTGAATTTGCTTGTTCGTGTTCAGCACTGGTTCAGAACTTGTTGTAAGCACTAAATAAGCTACACATTACTACATCACTCAACCTTCCTCGTCCTCTAGAGGAAAACAATTTTTGTACTTATCTTCCTCATTTGCTTAGAGGAAAACAGCTCATGTACTTACTTCCCACACTTGTCGAGAGGAAAATAGTGTTTATCCAACCATCTCCAAGTGACAGCTCCCAGTGTTCTCTCCTGTCTACCTGATGAATCTGGGCATCTTGGGGCAATGTAGCAATTGCCTCATGTACACAGACAACCCTCTCCTCCTACCATACAACACTACAACGTGTGAGAGATGTCAAGAGGAGAAGGTAAACAATTGCACCACAGCACACTCATCACATAGTCTCACTAAATCTACACCACCAAAATCCACGCATAGAAACTCAAAAAGATTTGCGGAGGCTCTCATTAACAACCTGCCCAAGCAACACAGACCTCCAAAGAAGAAAGACAAGCAACTTCCACCCCCTCAACACAACCCAAATGACACACAGCCCACAGACTCAGTGCCACTCAATCACAGCCCATAAGGCAAAACAAGGTACCCAGCACACTAGTCATAGGTGACTCTATAGTCAGGCACACTCATGTTCCACTCACCAAGCTAAACAAGGAAAAGGTTACTATCAGCTGCCTGTCGGGTGCCAGGATGCGCCACATAACCCACTCATTCAGGTCACTCCACAACAAGTACAAATATGAGTCTATGTTTGTCCATGTTGGTGTGAATGACCTGAGACATACCTCCCTGGACTAAATGAAAAGAGACATGGCAGAGCTCTCTGATTTTGTAGTCCAGGCAGGTATGAACCTAACCCTGAGTAGCATCCTGCCATCACCAGAATGATACCACAGTACAAGGACAAAATGATTAACTTCAACAATTGGCTAAGCTTCTGGTGTCATTCTAAGGGGATCCAGTATCTGTCTAGGACGACATGGTCGACAGACCACCATGCTTTGCCAGAGATGGCCTGCACCTGTCAACCCTGGGATTCCGGATACTGGCTAAGGCTCTTGCTGCCCCTATAGTGCCTTATGCAAGGTTCGAATGACAAATTCACCACCGTAACAGGTACGGGCAAGCAAAAACTGAGGGTAATGCTACTCAATGCTAGAAGTCTAAACTTCAAAATGCACTCACTCGAGGCACTCCTTAAAATGGAGAACATCAATATCTGTGCAGTGACTGAGACCTGGTTCAAGGCTCCAGAGTGCACCCCTGCATTACCAGGCTATAATGCATACCACACCTTTCAGCCATCTAACCTGGACCAGAACACCAAAGGCGGAGGTGTGTCCATATTCATTAAAGATATCCACACCTCCAGGCTAGTTGCCCAACATAATGCATCCGAGGTTATCCAAGTGAAACTAACTCTGGGCAAAACTGCAATCCAAATTGTAGCTTGCTACAGATCCCCACCATGCCCCAGGATTCCCACTCCTCTTTTCTTGATATACTGGAAAATATTACGGTTCAACCAAACACCCTAATAATGGGTGATTTCAACTACCTCACCATTAAATGGGAAAACTACTCATGTACCAACTCCTTCACTCAATGCTTTCTGGAATTCATAAACTCCAATGCCCTGGATCAACTTATCCACACCCCCACCAGGGCAACAATATTCAAGATCTAGCGATGCCC
Organism: Protopterus annectens; assembly: GCF_019279795.1. Taxonomy (NCBI): domain Eukaryota; kingdom Metazoa; phylum Chordata; order Ceratodontiformes; family Protopteridae; genus Protopterus; species Protopterus annectens. Next base: position 1,539,928,340 of record NC_056729.1, on the reverse strand, counting down.
TGGATCAACTTATCCACACCCCAACCAGGGGCAACAATATCCTAGATCTAATCATTACCAACATGAGTGACTGGTGTTCCACACCTGAAGTCAACTCCTCGTTCGTCAGATCAAATAATAAGCTAATCACCATAGATATCCACATCCCGCCCCCATTCCCATTAAGGAAAACTCTGTAAAAAATGTCTCCAAAGCCAACTTCATGCTTCTCAAGACAGAAGTGGCAAACTTCACGACACCCATGCAGATGGACAATACAGTTACGACTGCTGAATCCTACACAAATGCACTCTACAAGCACTTACACGAGTGCATGGCTCATACCATCCCTAACAGAACCAAGACACTATCCTCCAAAAAAAGGAAGACAATCTGGTGGTCCCCTGCTATAAAAAAACTCTACAACAGAAGGAAAAAACTGTTGCAAAAGAGAGTAAAATCCCATGAGTGGAGGAGTTCCTCGGTCAGCCTCAGTAAGAAGCTGAGATCCCTCATAAAATCAACCAAAGCTAGCTACAAAAACAAGATTGCCACTGATTCTAAGGACAGCCACAAAGTATTCTATAGCTATGCCAAGAATCTCAATGGCAACACCCAGGTCTGCTCTGATTGACAGCACAATGGCATGAAAATTACAGAACCAACTGATATTGCCAACATTCTGGCTGATAGGTTCAGTGCTAACTTTACCCCCACCCCACCCCCACCCCCTAAAGGGCCCATATCTATACCGGAAGAATGCAGAGTCCCTGTAATCACAACTATGCAGGTAAAAACTGCACTCTCTAAAGCCATGAACACAGCATCCATGGGACTGGACAACATCCCAGGCTGCATTTTACATGAACATCAAAATGAACTGGCTCCCCACCTAAGCACCATGATCAATCATAGCCTGCCATCAGGCTTTGTGCCCACTGAATGGTGCACAGCAACAGTTATCCCACTCCACAAGGAGGGAGCCACCATGTACCCCAGGAACTATCGCCCTATTAGCCTGACAAGTCTGGTCTGCGAGGCCATGGAACATATTTATTATTTATTTATTTATTTTACATTTGTTAACCGGGAAAAAATCCAACTGGATACAATGTCCTTTTTCAGCGGAGGCCCGGGGAGAAAAGCTCCATCATTATACAAATACAGACATTTCCAAAGTTATAAAATTACAGAGAGTGAAAAAGTCAAAAAGTCAAACAAACAATCAGATTGCAGAATTCATTTGTTACCAATGCATATAAGGAAATAAAAAAAATGATGACAATGGACAAATTCAAGTAGATAATAGAGACTAGGAAATGTCAGTCAGGAGGTGAGCATTGGCAGAGCCAATATCATCATGGAACTCATAAACAAAGACATTGGAAACCTCCAAACTCTGGACCCCATCCAGTTTGGGTTTGTGAAAGGCAGATCATGCCTCCTGAACCTGATTGACTTCTTTGAAACAGTCACCAAAGCTGTAGATGAGGGTAAGGTGGTTCACACAGCCTATCTTGACCTCGCCAAGGCTTTCAGCACTATGCCTCATTCTGGAATTATAGATAAACTCACTAAACTGGGTATAAATCCCTATGTCACAAGATGGATTGCCAATTAGCTCACTGAAAGAACCCACACTGTAAAAGTTGCAGACTCCAAATCTGACTTCAAACCAGTGATAAGTGAAGTACCACAGGGTTCAGTCCTGGGTCCTCTCCTGTTTGGTATCTATTTCTCTGAAGTTACAGGCCAACACAGAAGGTCTCTTGCTAATGAAGTTTACAGATGACTGCACATTAGGTGCCATAGCAGAGTCCCCAAAAAGATGTGGACATCCTACAGAAGGGCTTCACTGAGATAGATGCCTGGTGTCAGAGCCATGGCCTTAAGCTCAACGCCAAAAAGTGCATTGTCATTTCCTTTGGTAAAAACTCGGTACCCATAAACTACCACATATATGTGGCAGTCTACTTAACACCAAATGTGTGATAAGAGACCTTGGGACTCAGGTGGACAGTAGTCTCTCCTTTGATAATCACATCGCCACAGTAGTCAGGAAATTCTTCTATGTGGCACACCTCATCATGAAAGGGTTCTCATCTATGAAAAAAAGAGGTCATTGTTCCCCTCTACTTGGCTCTCATTAGACCCATTATAGAGTACAATGGCACTTTTGGAATGTACCTCACAAGACATCTACAACAGCTGGAAAGGCCACAGAAGTACCTCAAAAAGAGGATTACCAGACTCAAACAGATGCCCTGTGCTGACCATCTAAAAAACTGCAGCTTTACTCCGTAGCATACTGCCTACTCCAAGGTGATCTCTGCCTAACATACAATGCTATGTCAAACCCAGAGCTGTTGGACATGTTGTACCTAAAGAAATCCCAAGTCTCTCCGAGCTACATGCTCTAGGGACCTAAACCTTCTCACCACAATAAACAGAACATGCTGGAAGGATAGATTCCTGTTCCAGAGACTTCCCATACTCTGGAACAAGCTACCCATCTAGGTCAAGCAGAGTTCCTCATTAGCACTCTTCAAGAAAAATCTTGATGCATTGATGGGAAATAGGAAATTCAACCTGGGGATCACTTCTGTGGCTCTGCTCGACAGAGGAAATAACTTTCTTGGGTAGCAAAAGCCAGGGAACCTTGTTGGCTAGGCTTACATAGGCCCTTGGGCCAATAGCCTAGTACCTATCTATGAACCTATGATCATTCAGATATCTCCTGTTATGATAAACAAAGTATGGTTATATAACTTGAACTTATCATATTGATCACTGCTGCACTAACTACATTTGGGAGGTGGAAAGAGAAGAGTCCAAGACACCCTGGTGAATGGTCCTAACAAAACTTGATTTAGATCTAGAGAAGGAATCGAGCTTATACTTCTAGAATCCAACCCTTTCCAAAACCCATAGATGAAACCAAAGCCCTAGCAGAGTGGGCCTTGACCCTGCTTGGAAAAGTTTTGTTATGCTAAGTACTACAAAAGGTAATAGCCTTAGAGAATCATTTGGAAATAGTCCATTTTGACACAAGTTGTCCCTTCTTCTTATGTTCACAAGAAATGAACAAATGAATCAATGATTGGAAATATTTAGTCCTGTCAATATATTACTGGAGCTGTCTGTGAGCACACAAATTATGTAATATAATTTTTCCCTCATTATTAGTTTCAGGAAAGAAAATGGGGAGATGAATACTTTGGCTTAAAGTTAACTCAGATCCCCTTTAGGCATGAAAGAAGAATTAGTTCTCAAAGAAACCTTGTCCTTATGGAAAATGAGATGAGGTTGACTCACCATAAGAGTTTGCAGCTCAGAAACCCTTCTTGCAGAGGTCACAGCAATCAGTAAAACTGTTTTCCATGGTAAGAACTCCAATCAGCCAGATTATCTGGTTCAAATGGAGCAAGAATTAGCTTTTCTAACACAAAATTAAGATCCAAAGGAGGGGGCCACTGGTTTTCTTGTTAGCCTCATATGCAAAACCCCCTTTCAGAACATTTTTACAGGAAACTGTATGGAAAGTGGAGGATCCATGGGCAGACACACTGAAATGGCCAATAAATGAATCTTAATACAGGAATGAGAAAGGCCGTAAGGCAGAACTCACACAAACATTATAAAACCAGAGAACAACTAGCATTGAATGGGTGCTGGTTATGTTGCTGGCACCAACTAGAAAATCTTTTCCATTTACTAGTATATGATTTTCTACTAGCAGGCTTTCTTGTCTCCATTAGTACCTGCTGCACATCCTCAGTAAGCAGGTGCCTAAAAGGAATTAAGACCCTATCATCTAGTCAGTCTCCTGAAGATGATTGATGTTGGGGGTGTATCAAACACCCCTATTCTTTTGTTAGTAGATCTAGTCTGTGAGGAATCATGTGGTAATTTCCCCAGGCTGTTTCCAAAACAAGACAGAACCATGGTTGCCTGTGCCAGAAGGGAGTCTCCACAATGACCTCGGGTATTCCTTCTGAATCTTCAGAAGTACCCTGGATATTAATGGAAAGGGTATAAAGGCATACTGGAACATTCTAGTCCAGTGAAAAGAAAGCTGTCTTCCAGACCTTCTTATATGGAGTTATGGAATCTTCCTAGTTGATTGTTCAGAGACGAGGCAAAGAGATCTACCTGAGGAACTCCCTAGAGATGGATAAAAATGTTTAAAGACCCCCCTGACCTAGTTTCCTTTGCCACACAGTTTTTCTCTGATGGAAAGTAGGATGCCTGTAGAGTAAACCTAAACCTAAAATGGCTAGTTTGTAAAGGGAGTACAATCTGGTTCCTCCTTGCTTGTTGCTGTACCAGAAGACTGTGCTATTGTCTGTAACTATTTGAAGAGGTCGCAGGGACCAAAGGTAATTAAGAGAGTTGAGTGGCTTGATCAGGGCAAGCAATTCCTTGAGATTTATGGGCTTGCATCTGTTCTTGGTGTCCCATACCACCCGCACTTTTATCCTTCCTGAAATAACTCCCCAAGCAAAGTCTGAATGTCTGTAGTGACTAACTTTTTTGAGGCACAGATGGAGAGGGGGAGACCTAAATTTAAGGTTATCTGTTGTCTCAACTGAGACACTACTCTTCTGACAAACTCTAGCACTGGGATTTGAAAAGATAAAAGGTGTTGATGCTGTTACCAAAGAGATTTCAGATATCACCGTATCTTTCTCATGTGGAGTCTTGCAATGGGTATCATGAGAATCATAGTTGTCTTGAGACCCTAAATCCTGACATATTCTCTCACAGTGATGAATGTCTAAGTGGAAAACCTTAGAAATAGATCTAAATAAAAATCTTTTTTTTTTTCCTGTGGAAGAAAATCTCTGAACTGCAATGCGTAGTCGACATCCGAGGAACACAATCATGTGAAGAAGTCAAGGAAGACTTCTGAATGTTCTCTTGGAATCCCAGCTTTTGTAAGAAATTTCTCAACCCAGAGAGAGATTCCTGACACTTTGAAAAATGCTCTACAAAGATAATCAAGTCATCTAAATATGGAAAAATGTGGATGCCCTGTAGCTTACGATGAGCTATAACTGGATCTAAACACTTTGTGAACACTCTTGGTGATGTGGATAGTCCAAAAGTAATGCAGAGAACTGATAATATGATCCAGACACTCAAAACCTTAAGAAACATTTGAAGTCTGGATTGAATAGGGATGTGATAAGCATCTTTCAAGTCTAGTGTTACTAGGAAACTTAAATAAGGAAGAAGAGATAGGTTGTGAAGTGACATCATTCTGAATTAAGGCACCATCCCAAACAGGTTTAGGAAAGAAAAGACCAGAACTGGTCTCCAAGCATTTTCTTTCTTTGCACTAGGAACATCCTTGAATAAAACACTTTCTCCATCTGGGAAGGAAGGACTGGTTTGATCTCTCTCTTTGGGACAGCATGTGATGAAGAATAGCTGGAAACAAAAGAGTCTGATCTAGAGGATGAGCAATGATCCCCTGGAAAGGAGGAATTTCCTCCCACTGCCATTATAACCTTGATGAATGATTTCAGGGCCCATTTGTCTGAAGCAATCTGCTGACAAAGAAAAAATGGAAAGTCAGACGTTCTGGAAGAAAAAAGGGGTCAGGGCAGGAGGGTGGTCACAAGGTCTCTTGAATAGTCAGTCATTCAGGCTGAACAATCTTGGAGATTCCTTAGACCAGCTTGCCCCTTTCATCAAACTTTTTTATAACTTCTGCAGCAGAGGGGCCAAACACTAAATCTCTATCGAACAGAGAATTTAAAATCTCATTTTTATCATCATCCGAGAGATTCAGTGAATGTAGTTATGCAAACCTCCTCAAAACAGTACCAGTTGCCATAGCCCTGGAAGAAGTATCAACTGTTTTATACACACACTGCAATCAACAGTTTTATACACACACTGCAAACAATGAGTAGTGGCCTATGCAACAGAAGAAAGCAAGTTATTTAAAGCATATTTTTCCTCATAAAAATAAACTGCAGATAAAACATTCCTCATACCTTCACAAATAGTCAGAACAAACTTTAACACGAGTCTGACAATTCAAAATTCTAAAATCTAACTTGCAGAAGAATACACATTTTTTCCTATCCCTATCAATAATTTTCTCAAATTATAAAGTACAATTGGAATTAACTAAGTGCTTAGCAACAATGAAATCAACTAAAGATATAGCTTTTGGGTCAGGTTTGGGAATAGTGTATAAAAACAAAAAAAAAACTATCTCCCTTTTTAGTTTCAGCTGGATGACTACAAGAAAAATTGCAGGCAGTAACACACACATCCTTTAAAGCAGACAGAACAGGAGGAATGGGTGTAGGTTCTGGAAAATCTTTTTGTAACAACTCATAGTATTTTCTGAGGGACAGAGAAATCTCAGAGTTCTCCCACTGAAAACGGTGGCACATTCTAGCAACAGACTCAGAGAAAGAGAAACCCTCACAGGGAGAATGAAAAACTGAGTTCTTCTCTGAGTCTAAATCAGAAATCTGAGTAAAAAAAACTGCATCTGACTCTGCATCTTTCTGTTTAGATTCAGAATCTTGAATCTCTTCAGGAAAAAAGAAATCCCTCTTTTTTTTTATCAGAAACTACTTTAAAAGAAGGCTCAAAAGTTTGAATTAAAGAGCCAGATTTGAGGTGTGTGTGTGTGTGTGTGTGTATATATATATACTTGGTTTTTGGTTTCTTTTTTTTTTTTTTTTTTACAAGAAAAATTGGGCCACCCATCTTACTAATGGCAGCAGCTGCTTCACTAGGGTTTGGCATTGGCACAGCATTCTGACACAACAGAGAAACTTTCCCGGTTTCCTCTCCTAGGTCCAACAATACTGGCTCTTCCCTTGCTCACTAAGGGGATCCCAACAGCTGTAGAGGACTTGGTTAATCCCTGGTACATAGTAACTGTAGATGACATACCAGAGGGATCAGGGGATAAAAGATGAGTGGTCTGAGATACAACAAATGGCCACAGCAGTGTCCCCCACATGCAGCTGAGGCAAATTGCTAGCCTGCTGTGGTTAAAAAGGCTGTTTGCTTTCCTTTATCTTTCTGTTGTGGAAAGAAGGACCGACTCTGTGATTGGTAGTCTGTTCCATGGTCAAGCCAAAAACAGTACCTCTTTCCTGGGGAAGACAATTTGCAAATGCCGGTAAAGCAACCAATACACAAAAGTTACTTTTCTGACATTAAAAAAAACACAGTAAAAAGCACTTTAAAACACTATGTCAGCCCCCAAATGAAAAATAAATGCAATTTCTCAACAGAAAAAAATTGTTTTTAGTTACTTTACACTACTTTTAAACTGACAGAAAAAGTGAATGCACCAAGTACATTGCAGTGTCAAACCAGTCTATTAAAACACAACACTTCTAACTTTAAAATAACTTTTCTGAAGAAGAAAGTAATAAAACATCACCAAAATTAAAAAATGGAAGTTTTTCCCCCAAAGGGAACTTAACTGCCCAGCAAAGGAAACACAAGCTGACCATCGATCCTCTAAAGTCTCAGAAGAATATACTCCTCAGACTAAAGCTCTAAAGGGCTCTGTGCCCAAATTGTCTTTTAGTCTGCTCAGCTTGAGCTGCCTGACAGTTTGGGCACATGGAAGGTGCTCTGAAGCTTTAGAAACCTGCCGACTATTATATCCTTGTCAGGATATAACCCATATAGTTAAGGCTACTGCAGCAGTGATCAATATAATGAACATCCTCAGCTGATGATTTTCCAACCACAAAGCATTCTATAGCTATGTCAAGAATCTCAATGGCAACACTCAGATCTGCTCTGAGTTACAGCACAATGGCACTAAATATACAGAACCAACTGATATTGCCAACATCCTGGTAGATAGGTTCAGTGCTAAGTTTACACCCACTCTCACCCCCTAAAAGGCCCTTCTCTACACCGGAAGAATGCAAAGTTCCTGTAATCACGGCTGCACAGGTAAAAACCACACTCTCCAAAGCCAAGAACACAGCGGGACCTGACAATATCCCAGGCTGCATTCTACACGAGCTACAGAACAAACTGGCACCCACCTAAGTACCATGTTCAATCATAGCCTCACCTCAGGGTTTCTGCCCACTGAATGGTGCACAGCAATGTTTATCCCACTCCACAAAGGGGGAGCCAGCACGGACCCTGGGAACTACTGCCCCATTAGCCTGACGAGCCTGGTCTGCAAGACCATGGAATGTATCATCATGGAACCTATAAACAAAGACATTGGTAATCTCCAAACTCTGGACCCCACCCAGTTCGGGTTTGTAAAAGGCAGATCATGTCTCCCAAATCTGATAGACTTCTTTGAAGCAGTCAGCAAAGCTGTATATGAGGGTAAGGTGGTTCACACAGCCTATCGAGATCTTAGCAAGGCTTTCGACACCATCCTCCACTCTGAAATTATAGATAAACTCAATAAACTAGGTATAAATCCCTATGTCATAAGATGGGTTGCCAACTGGCTCACTGACAGAACCCACACTGTGAAAGTAGCAGATTCCAAATCCGACTTCAGACCAGTGACAAGTGGAGTACCACAGGATTCAGTCCTGGGTCCTCTCCTGTTTGGTATCTACTTCTCTGAAGGACAGGCTAACAAAGAAGGTCTTTGGCTAATGAAATTCGCAGATGACTGCAAACTAGGAGCCATAATCGAAACTTCTAATGATGTGGACATCCTACACAAGGGCCTCACTGACACAGATGCCTGGTGTCAAAGCCATGGCCTCAAGCTCAATGCCAAAAAGTGCATTGTCATCTCCTTTGGTAAAAACTCTGTACCCATGAACTACCACATAGGTGGTAGTCTACTTAACACCGAAAGTATGATAAAAGACCTTGGGACACAGGTGGACAGTAGTCTCTCCTTTGAAAATCAGATCGCCACAGTAGTCAGGAAATCCTTCTAAGTGGCACACCTCATCACAAAAGGTTCCTTATCAAGGAAAAAAGAGGTCATTGTTCCCCTCTACTCGTCACTCATTAGACCCATTATAGAGTACAACGCCCCTTTTGGAATGTACCTCACAAGACATCTGCAACTGGAAAGGCCACAGAAATACCTCACAAAGAGGATTATTGGCTTCAAACAGATGCCCTATGCAGATGGTCTCAAAAATCTCCAGCTTTACTCCTTGCATATCGCCTACTCAGAGGTGATCTCTGCCTAACATACAAAGCTATGTTCAAACCCAGAGCTGTTGGACATGCTCCACTTAAAGAAATTCCAATCCATCTGAGCTACATGCTCTAGGGACCTAAACCTTGTCACCACAATAAACAGAAAATGCTGAGGGATAGATTCCTATCACAGAGACTTCTCATACTCTCGAACAAACTACCTATCTATATCAAACAAAGTTCCTCATTAGCACTCTTCAAGAAAAATCTTGATGACTGGATGGGAAAAAAGAAGATCTGATGTTGTTAATCTTTGTTCATTCCTTACTGATGGTCATCGGTTCTGTCCTCGGAACTGAGCAAGCCAATATCAAGCTTGCATCAACCAAAAACTCTTGAGCCAAGTTCCTACTCAAAATGCTCTGCTCCCTTTTACCTCAGATCTCGTTTGCCACATTGCTGAACAGCTGTGTCAAGACACTCTCTCAGCTAAGCGTTTAATTTGTTGACAGTTTATATATTATTACTCTAAATTTTTTTCTCAAAAGTTTCTTCTAATATTTTCCTACCCTATCACACACTTTAGACTCTCTCCCTTTAGCCTTTTCCCTTTTTTATCCTCTTTTCTTACCTTGTGGTAATTCTCCATTACCATCGTTGGCAATTCTTCTTTTTCTCTTTTTACCTTTTTCTTGGGTAGCCGTTATTCTTCCTTTTGCTACTGTGCTTCTTCTCCACACCAGCTATGTCTGATAAGAAAAGTTTTGTTGGTTTCAAGCAGTGCAAGGATTGTGGCCATAAGTTACTGCTTTCCTATGGCCATGACTTGTGTCTACTGCCTTAATGTCTCCCACTTGACTGTAGATCATCCGTGTGGGATTTGTAAAAACTTCTCTACCAGGACGCTCAACGAGAGGAAGAATAAGTTAATTTTGAAAGGTCTCCTCAAGTCTCCTTTCTCTGAGGCTATTTCTGGGTCAGAGGGCTCACCCCCTCCTGTTAAACCCCACAAGAGGCATTCTTCCTCTTCTTCAAAGTCACTTCCTTCTTCTCCCTCTAGAGATCATAGGGAGTCGACTCACAAGAAGGTGAAATTGATTACTATTCTGGTGCTGCCACCCACCTGTGACCCTGTCGGCTCCGGGCTCGGCACCACCCCAAATGATTCTGACTACAGCCATGTCTCCTTTATTGATATTGGCACCAGAGTTCCCAGTGCAGACAACTATGGTTCTGACAGATCTGTCGCAATCCCTAATGGCACCGTCAATACAGGTTCAGTCCACTTTGGCACCATTGGTACAGTCACATTCGGCTCCAAGTATGACTCTTCTGTACTCCACGGTGCAGACTTTTTCGGCACCAACATGTACTTTGGTGCAGTCCTTCTCAGCACCGTCCTTATTGCCGGTGCAAACACTTTCGACTATGGCACCGTACCCTTTGGGGAAGACCTTTGCCTTTACAGTGCAGACACCAACTACTACAGCGCTGACATCTTCGTCGCAGACCTTTTCCACACCGTTTTCTTTGGTGCAGACTTCCTCGACTCTGAGCTCTGCACCTAGTGAATTAGCAAGGACCAAATACTCTCCTTCATTGGATCCTTTTGCAAGTAGTCAGTATAGTCCTTTCTTAGAAAGGCCAGAATCACCATCAGCTTTCTCCATGAGGTCAACCAAGAGTCTTTCTGAGCAGGATGTGTTGCAGCTTGTTGACCAGTTGCTTGTAGCCAAAGGTCTCTCTCTCAACCATCAAAGTCCACGTTCCCTCATTCAGGTGAGCGTATTTTGCCTGAAACCCCAACTTATACTCCTACTTCAACTTCCATTCAAGTCTTGAAGCCTATTACTCCGACAGCAGCTTCCATCCCTCCAACTCCAATAGTGGATCTCACTTTTGAACCAGAGTTGTCCTTGTGGCCTTTGGTGCACTGGACATCGGGCACTTCTCAGGCCAGTGGTTGTGCCATTGGGGAGGGCATTCCTGGCTTCATGCCAATTTTTTCTATGGCGTTTTCCAGGGATGCTCTCTTTCTTTTATGGTTCATGGTCCTCTAGAGACTCCTGGTCTGGGGGTGGGCTCGTCAGGGCGGGGTGTGACCCTGGTTCCGAGGTTGTCATGCCCAGTTCCAGGCTCCCATCCCTCCTTGGGTGGGCCAGCCTTTCAAGCCATGGAGAGGGTGCTTGCCTCCGCTGGCAAAGCTCATTTGTCTGAGTCCTCTCCCCCCTCTGTACCGCAACTGCCACAAGCTTCAACTCCAGGACACCGGGCACAAGAACCTCAGGTCTCTCCTCCTCAGGAGACCCCCTCTTTGCAGTCTTCCCCAGAACCTCCCACTGAGGAAGCACCCCGCAAAGCATTATGTAAGAGGAAGCACATGGACTCCACTGAGGAGTCATTGACTGAAGATACGGATTTTGCTGACCAGGAAGGGTCCCCATGGTCACCCTCTGATGAGGTGTCCTTTGGTGACATCCTCGAGATCCTTAGATAGAGGGGTGACTGGAAGCCCTCTAATCCTTCCTCTGAGGAATCTGTATTCCTGTAGATTTTCGTGGCCGGCCCCCTATCTCATGGGTCACCCTGCCTGCTGATGAGCTCATCCAGCTCATCGTGCAGCGCGCATGGAAGGCTCCTGATACCATGGAAGCGATACCTAAGTGGCCAGATAAAATATTATCACTCCCTGCTGAGCACCCCCACTGGTCATGTGGTCTTCCAGTAGATGCTGTGGTGATGGCAGCTGCTACTTAGAAGGATTTGGCAGAAGAGAGCCAAACTGTCCATCCACCCAACAAGGAGTCCCAGGCGATTGACAGTTTAGGGAAGTCTGTGTTTGCTTCATCGACCTTTGCCATAAGGTCTTTGAATTATTTGGCACATTTTACCAGACTTCAGTGAGATCTTATCAACCACCTCTCTGAAACCTTGGCAGAAGCTGTTTCTGATGAAGTCCGTGATAATGTGGCTTCTCAGACAGCTACCCTACAGTCCTTTCCCACTCTTCCATGTGTCTTATTTCTCATGCAATAGAAGGGGTGGCTAGAGCAGTGAGCACAGGTATAGTCGAATGACGACATGCTTGGATGCTCCTTTGTGACTTTGCGGACTCCTTTAAGGCTTCCTTCATGAATGCCCCTATAGAGGCCGCTTCTTTGTTTGGCCCTAAAGTCAAGGATATGCTGACATGGTGCGAACAAGATGGCAAGACCTTGTCTGCCATTGGTGTCAAACACTCTACTCCAGAAATCAGAGGAGTGGAAAGATCTGGCACAAGAAATCACAGGGTTCTTTCCGGGATGCACGTGCCAAGTTTTCTCCTAAAGGCAGAGGGGGAAACTCCAATGGAAGATGCCCCTTACGGGGCAAAGGGGGGTCTGCGAACCCGGGATTCCAGAAATTCTTTCTCTGGCCAACCCTATCAGTGCTCCTGAAGCGTTGCCCGACTGATCATCTCTGGAAACTGTCGGGGGTCATTTCTTCTTGTACCCTGCTGCTTGGCAAAACATAACAACTGACTCTTGGGTACAACAATTATATCCAGAGGCTATCACATCCCCTTCCATATTTGTCCAGTCTCATCAACAGCGTTCCCTGATGTTCCACCCAGTCAAAGGAAAACAGCAGCACAAAAATCAAAAAGCTGCTACAAAAAAAGTCATCCAGATGGTCCCCCCAGACCAGATAGGATCCAGATTTTACTCAAGGTTTTTTTAGTGCCAAAAAAGACAGGGGACTGGAGACCAATTCTGGATCTCAGTACACTAAACAAATTTGTAAAAACAAATTCTGAATGGGCACGGTTTAGTCCATCCTTCCTCTTCTGGAAGAAGACAATTGGATGTGCTCTGTAGATCTTCAAGATGCATATTACCACATAAAAATAGACAAACGCTGAAGAAGATGCCTCCGCTTCCGTATAGGAGCCAGTCACTACCAGTTTCGAGCCCTGCCCTTCGGTCTCTCTACAGCCAACAGAGTGTTCACAAAATGCATGGCAGTAGTTATTGCTCACTTGTGACTTCAAGGATTCCAGGCATTTCCATATCTAGACAACTGGCTCCTTACCGTCCCCACCAGGCATCTACTGGAAGAATCCCTGCAATATACTCTCTTAACAGCTCAAAGCCTGGGAATAACTATAAACTGGGAGAAATCCAACACAACCCCAACTCAATCTTTGGAATTTATAAGGGTACTGTTGGACACGAGAAATTGCACAGCATCCCTTCCAGAACACAGACTTCAGAGATCAAGACAACAAGTTCAACTGCTGCTCTGTCACCACAAAAACCCAGCTCAATCTGCACTTCAGCTATTGGGGTCAATGCCAGCTTCGATTATCATTGTTCCTCTAGCCAGATTCCACATGAGACTTCTTAAATGGTTACTTCTCACTCGGTGGTACCCTCTACAACATCCTTTGTCTTTTCAAGTAAGTGTAACTCAGAGATGCAAGCAAGATTTACTCTGGTGGATGTCTCGCAATCCCCAACAATGGTCTCACCCTTTCAACCCCCATCAACCGATAGCTACAGTGACCATATGCATATCAGTGTCCTGGAACTGAGGGTGGTGCTTCTAGCATTGCAAGCATTTCACTCCATCCTTCCATCAGGGACTATTGCGATCCAATCAGACATGTCAGTGGTCTGGTACATCAACAAACAAGGGGGCACCAGATCTTACCCATTATGCCAAGAGGCCTTGAGAATATGGCAATGGGCTATAGCTTACAATTGCTTTTTGATTGCAATGCACATTTCCGGGAGCTCCAACATGATAGCGGACAAATTGAACAGGGGCATTCTGCAGCCTCACGAGTGGTCCGTCAATCCTCTGATAGCAGCAAAAATCTTCAATCACTGGGACCAGCCTTGCTGTGACCTATTTGCCTCCCCAACCAACTACAAGTGCAGCAACTACTTTGCCCTGATCCCCCCTTGGGGACAGTCACCAAGGGACGCTCTAGTCCACACTTGGCCCTCGAGTCTTCTCTAATGCCTATCCTCCTCTCCTCCTCATTTCCCAATTTCTAAAGAAAGCATGACAGTTGAAAAGCAAAGTGATCCTCATTGCTCCATATTGGCCTCAACAAGTCTGTTTTCCCTTCCTCTGGCCTCACCTGCTAGATCAACCGTGGATCCTCAATCCATCCCCAGTGTTGATCTCCTATCCACCGGGTCTGATTCACCCCAATCTAACAACCCTGAAACAGACAGCTTGGTTTCTCCACTTCCTATGATTGCCAGGTATGAAAACCTTTCATCCCCTGTGCACAATATTCTTATTGCATCTCATAAATTATCCACCAGACTAATCTATCTTAACAAATGGAAGAGGTTCTCTCTATGGGCAGCAGATAAGCAAATAGACCCCTTATCAGCACCGGTCTCGGTGGTATTGGATTACTTATCACATCTTTTCCACTCCTGGGTGTCTGCCTGTACTATCCATGTACATTTAGCTGCCATCCCAAATTTTCATACTGGTTTTCAAAATTCTTCACTTATGTCACACAGACTCTAAGACTTTCTTGAAAGGGGTTATCAACCTAAAACCCCTCTTTAGAGAACTGGTACAACCTTGGGATTTCGCTTTGGTTCTGCAAGCTTTAAGAGCTCCACCCTTTGAACCTGTGTCTTCTTGTGATGTAAGATATCTCTCTTGGAAAACTTTGTTTCTGATTGCAATCACATCAGCCAGGCGACTGTCAGAACTTCAGGCCTTATGCATCAAAACCTCCCTATCTTATCTTCCATAAGGATAGGATTATCACAAAGAATCAATTCTTCCTTTTTACCAAAAGTGGTGCCAGAGTGATCTATCAACCAGTCTATTGATCTCCCAGTGTTCTTTCCTAACCATTCTAACAAGGAGAGTACTGCCTGCACTCCTTGGATGTTCATAGGCAAATAAGTTTTTATATGGACAGAACAAAATCTACACGTAAATCAGACCAGCTTTTTCTGGACGTAGACGGGGTCATCCTGTATCAAAAGTTAAATTGACTTCATGGTTGAGAAATGATATCACCTTAATCTACAACAAAAATTATCTCACTTTGCCTCATAGAGTCAAAGCACATTCTACAAGATCTATGGCAGCTTCGGCAGCTTTCCATGCTAAGGCTTCCCTCAATGATAATTGCTCAGCTACAACTTGGGCCAAACCTCATACCTTTATTCTTTATTACAAATTGTACTTGACCTCCAGAGGTAGAGCTTCCTTTGGCTCCATGGTGCTCATGAATGTCCTTCCATGAGGGCCAGCCAGGAATACAGGTAGCTGGGGACTCTGTCCCATCAGTAAGGAATGAACGAAGATTAACAACATAAGATAAAGAAGTTATGTCTTGTTATAATGTTCCATCTGTGTTGTTTAGCATACTCTGCAACAAGGTTTTTATAGAGGAATTTAGGAGTATGTGGTATCCTGTAAAATCCACCAGGATTCAGGGAGGCAGGGCTTTGGGAATATAATGAAATGAGAAGTTATGTACTTACCATAATGTTCCATGTTAGTTGTCTTCTTCTCGCCTTCTTTCTTGCTGGATGGGTTCAGAGCCGAACCTCAGCTCCGACTCGGCCTATTACTAAAGCTCGAGAGCTATTTTTACCGGCTCGAGGCTATCCTATGTCCCATAATGCTAGGCGTGATATACCCAGATCTTGTTTGATAGCTAACACTATGGACATACATGTCCCCACCATGACTGAGAAGATATATATATATATATATATATATATATATATATATATATATATATATATATATATATATATATATATATATATATATATATACATGCACATACATACATACATACATATATCTACCTCTATACATCTAGGTATACAAAACTCTTACAAGAGTTACCATGAAAGGGAAAGAGGTAGCTAAGGAGAAAACTCTCATGATAACACATCTCAGAAGATACTCTCGGTCTTGCCAGGCTAGGGGGATGGAGGGTGGGGCGCAAGAAAGAAGGCGAGAAGACAACTAACATGGAACATTATGGTAAATACATAACTTCTCAATGTTAAGTTGTCAATCTCGCCTTCATTCTTGCTGGATGGGACAGAGTCCCTAGCACCTTAGTCCTGGGTGTCTCAATGGAACAAACTCTTGAGTACAGTGGAACCAAAATCAGCCCTACTTCTAGAGGGCATGTCCAGCTTGTAATGAGAAATGAAGGTATGAGGAGAGGCCCATGTGGCTGCTGCACAAATGGAATCCATTGGCAATCTTGCCTGAAAGGCTACTGAAGAAGCTAATGCTCTGGTTGAATGAGCTCTGGGCTTAATAGGGAGCTCTTTATGCCTCGATTGGTAAATCAACATGATAACAGAGGTCAACCACCTGGACAAGTTTACTTTGGAAACTGGCAGGCCTTGTTTCCCTTCCGCGTAAGACAGGAAGAGCTGTTCTGATTTCCTTGTCTGCTTGGTTCTATCCAGGTAGAAGCGTAATTGACGGTGAACGTCTAAGACAATGTAACTTCCATTCAGACCTATTGGTATAAAGTGGGAAGAAAACAGGAAGATCGATGGTCTGATTCAGATTTTTTTCAGAGAGTACTTTGGGTAAAAAGGACGGATTAGTCCTAAGCGACACTCTATCTTTGTGAAAAACAAGGTAAGGAGAGCGAACACAAAGGGCTTGAAGTTCTGATACCCTTCTCGCTGAAGTGATGGCTACTAAAAACAAAGTTTTCCAAGAGAGAAACTTTAGGGAGAGAGGGTGGCATAATGGTTAAGGTGTTTACCTTGGAAACACAAGGTGCAGGGTTTGATTCTCACATAGGGTAATTGGCTAGGCTTAAAATGACCCACAAGGGCAGTTAGCCTAGTACTAATCTATGAACCTATGAACAGGAAGCCGCAGGTTCAAAGGGAGGAAGAATTAAAGATGACAGCACCAAATTTAGGTCCCATGGTGGGGGAGGATCTTTTACCGGGGGCCTAAGTAAGAGGGTTCCTTTTAGAAAGGCTTTACAAAGTTTGTGTGACATAATACTGGTCTCTGACAATCTAACGTGAAAATTCGCAATGGCTGCCAACTGAACTCTGATGGTGGCTGAAGAAGATCCCATTTGAAAAAGTTCTGCCAAAAACTCTAAGACTGTATGGACAGGGGCTGTAAAAGGGTCAACTTGTTTCTCCCCTGCCCAAACAGAGAAACGCTTCCATTTGCTAGCATGTCTTTCTGGTAGTAGACTTGTGCGAAGTGAGGATGATGTCATGAACTGAATGAGAGATTGAGGGAAGCCTGGCTAGGGTTGGAAGTGGAGCAACCAAGCTGTGAGGTTGAGAGATTGGAGAGATTGATGCAGCCCGCCCGACTGATGTGTCAGAAGATCTGGCGCTGGGTCCAGATGCAAGGGTTGATCTAGTAGATGACGTTGCAGGAACGGGAACCAAATTTGTCAAGGCCAGTAAGGGGCAACAAGAATCATTATGGATCTCAAAACAGTTGCTTTCTGGATTAGCTGAGTAATTAAGGGAAAGGGGGGGAAAGCATACAGAAGACCCCGGGGCCAATCGTGGACTACAGCATCTCTGGGGGGAAGAGGGTGAAGAAGTCTGGGCACTTGCTGTTTTGAGGGGTTGCAAAAAGATCGCAGCAAGGCTGACCCCACCTTCTGAAGATTTTTTCCGCTACTAGCTGGTTGAGAGACCACTCATGAGGCATGAGAATGGCTCTGCTCAGCCTGTCCGCTATGACGTTGGACTTCCCGGGGATATGCGTTGCTACCAGAAACAGTTGAGAAGGGATCGCCCACTGCCACAGTCTAAGTGCTTCCCGACATAGGGGGTAGGACCTGGTTCTGCCCTGCTTGTTGATGTACCACACTACAGACATATTGTCTGTCTGAACTGCAATAGTCCCGGTGGGTAGAGAGTCTTGAAGGGTCTTCAACGCTAAAAGCACCGCTCTCATTTCCAAGACATTTATGTGCAGGTGGCTTTCGAAAGGCTGCCGTGTGCCCTGGTCTGTCCTGCCCTGAAAATGCCCCCCCCACCCGATCAGGGAAGCATCCGTTATCACAGTAGCCACAGGAGGAGGAAGGACAAAGGGTCTGCCCTGAAGAACCTGAGGGGAGACCATCCACCACGAAAGGTGTCTTTTGCATGACTGAGTGATTAGAATACTGTGTGACATTGGAAGCTGTTGAAAGGACCACTGGGAAAACAGCATCCATTGCAGGATCTGCATGTGAAAGCGAGCTAGGGGGATTAATGTGATAGCTGCTGCCATGAGACCTAGGGTTTTTAGTATGAATCTGGCCTGGACTCTGCTCTCTTGTAGTAGGATTTGAACATGACCTCAAATGTCTGAAATACTTTGTACAGGCGGTTTTGCTGACAGTTCCACAGTGTTTAAAACGGTGCCTATGAAGGTAATAGACTGACAAGGCAGACTATTCAGAGTTTATAGAGATACCTAGCTCATTGCAAATTTGGAAGGTATAATCTCTGGAATGAAGTAGCTGATGCTTGGTGGTGGCAGTAAGGAGCCAGTCGTCTAAGTATGGAAATACCTGGAATCCTTTTCATCTCAGGTGAGCCACAACCACTGCCATGCATTTGGTAAACATCCTGGGGGCTGTGGTGAGGCCAAAGGGCAGGGCTCTGAATTGGTAGTGACTGGCTCCCAGCCGGAAGCAGAGAAACCTCCTGGAGTGCCTGTTCATTTTGATATGATAGTACGCATCCTGAAGGTCTATAGAGCACATCCAATTGTCCTGACCCAGGAAGGGTAGAATGGACTGAAGCGTGACCATCCGGAATTTCATTCTTTGAACAGACTTGTTCTGCCTGCTGAGATCCAAAATAGGTCTCCAGTCCCCTGTCTTTTTTGGTACAAAAAAGAACTTGGAGTAGACTCCGGATCCTTGCTGGTCTGCTGGGACTGGCTGGATGGCTCTTTTTTCTAGCAGCTTTGAAATTTCTAGTGCTGCTTGATCCCTCAGACCGGGTGGAACGTCTGGAAGGGGCCCTTTTGGCGGTTGTGGGGTATGAATAAAAGGAATTTTGTAACCCTTGGATATGATCGACCGTACCCAATTGTCTTGCGTGAGGGAAAGCCAGGCTTCTGGGTACAGTGATAGTCTTCCCCTGACTGCCTCCAAAGGTGGACAGTCGGGCAGCTCCTCAGGGGTGCTGGAAGGGTTTGTCAGAGAAGGATTCTTTGCTACCCTGATTCTGCAGATCCCTCCCTGCCCCTCGGGCAGTGTCTATTATTGTTCCCTCCTCTGCCTCTGGAGGGAAGCTCACCATGTGTGTGTCAGGCAGTACTCCCTGAGGTTTGCGGAACCACATTTTCCCACCTTTCTGACCCTTAGGGTATGGTCTAGAAGGGGTAGAAAAACTGACTCCTACGGCAGAGAGAGTCTTGCCTTCCTGCTCGCACCTGGTCAATGTATCCTTCACTTGAGGTCCAAACAAGGCAGAACCATCAAAGGGGGTGTTAGTGAAGGATGCCTTGAAGGGGTCAGCAAAATTGCAAAGCCGCATCCAGGCATGTCTCCTTAGAGCGACGGCCCATGCCTGCAGCCCTACTCGATCCATCGGCTGCATAAGAAATGAGCCGCATGGAGGAGCTGACAATAGAGTTTAGGGTCCCCAGCTGGGAGTTGATCTTTTCCTGAGACACCGCAGCTGATGGGTCCTGTAATGTATCACCCAGTTCCTTGAGAAGGTCTCTCTGGAGATGGGTGAAATGGCACAAATAATTCAGCAACCGCATAGCAAAGGTCGCTGAGGAAAACATCCGCTTGCCATACTTGTCCATAGTCCTAGATTCCTTATTAGGAAGATGGACAGGTACTGAAGCGTCAGCCAACTCCTTTTTAGTGGCCACCGCCACCACCATCGCATCAACAGGGATGCCCTTAGTTAGAAACTGCTTGTCAGAAGGGGCTGTAATAAATTTTGTAGGCCTCCGGGGAGTTGGTTCCATAGTATCTGGAGCTGTCCATGCCTTTCGAGCCACCACATCCATGAGCGGGTCGAAAGGCGGAGACACCCAGGAGGTGGAAGGGCGAGAACCGAACGCATCCACGTACACCGACTCGTCCTCAGAAGGGTTAAGGGCAGACCAGTTTCCCCTCTGCTTAAGAATCTCCAGGATGTCAGAAAATGAGACATCCTCAGAGGGGGACCTTGGAGACCCTTCTGAGTCATCCAAGTCAGTGTCCGATGTGACTGACTCAGGGGAGTCTACATGCTTCCTCTTGCATTTTCTCTTTCGAGGGGGCTCCCCTGAAGGATCAGGGAAGGCCTCGGAAGAGGAGGATATGCCCAATGGGGCTACCTGTAGTGTCGGTTCTCCACACACGGGATCGAGAGAGCGGGTAGAGACTGAAGCAGGCACTATAGAGGGAGGAGCCGAAGGAGCTGACCGTGGAGCAGGCACAGGGGCCAGCACACTCCTCATGACCTCAAAGGTTACCCTATCAGGCAGGGAAGGGGGTCCCTGCTCCGAAGAGACAAGGACTCCTCCCGGCATCGAGAGGGACGGCTCTGAGGCCGATGTCGGGGCCGAACTCACCTGCGCTGAAGCTCCAAGAGGGAGAATGGGGTCGGACAAGGGTCTGATGCCACTCGCCCCCTCGGAGCAGACGAGAGTGTCCCGGTGCCCGGATCTCTCCAAGGATGGAACCAAGGAAGAGATCGGAGCCAACGAGGGAGCTGAAAGGGGTGGTATCGGCTCCAACGTTCTGACGGTCCTGACCCCTACGATCTCCGGCTCCGAACTCACAGGAAGAGTCAGAGGAGGCATCGAAGAGGGAGTAGTGAAAGCCACTGCCTGATGAGGAGGGCTATGCAACATTTGGGCCAGTGCCTGCGACTTAAGTAGTCTGCTAACCACCCTGTCGAGGTCATGGTCCAACAGCCTGGAAGACCGAGAGGAATGGGACCTGTGACTCCGCTCCGATAACAAGGGAGACTTCGGAGCCGAATGGACTGATTCCAGGGGAGGAGACCTGGAATGCTTCTTGCTCGAAGATGGCTCCGACAGCAGAGTCGGAGCCGAATGAGGCCTCGAATCATCTGTTCCGGCCGGAACCGATGCAGTGGTAGTAGTAGCACCGCTCGGCGATGGCTCCGAAAATGGAGCCAACGGTTTGGCGGGCTTAGAAGGTTTACCCAACGAAGGTTTAGCCGAGGAACCTTCAGGCTTTAACAAGCCTCTCAAAATAAGTTTGTTTCTGCGTTCCTGCAGGACTCTTGGACTGAATGCATGGCAGACAGAACAAGAGTCCTGCAGGTACAGAGGGCCCAAGCATTATACACAAGAAGTGTCTGTCAGAGACATCTTCTGACAGCACGAGTCACACTTCTTGAAGCCTGAGACCTTAGTGTCTTTAGACATCCTGAAAAAGAGATGACTGGCAGACAAGGACAACTAAGGGAGGTCTAGTCACAATCAGCCAAACACACACACACAAAAAGTTGTAACAGACCAGAATAATATAACAAAACCCCACACTTATTATTGCAATCTAACTAGGCACACACATACAACTACGGACAAATAAGTATGGAAGAGGATTGGCCAAGGGCCTAACTATTAGGAGAGGGGAAAAAAACAGTATCAAAAACTACCTAAGAGGGAATCCTAAACAAGGGATCTAAAGGGTAGTAACTATAAAACACTATTGCTAATATTTTAACCCAAAAAGCTGACTAAAACCAAGAAAAAATATTAATACAACCTGAGCCGGCAAAAAGATGCAACCTCGTAGCTGAAGCGGCAAACGAGATCTGGGTATATCACGCCTAGCATTATGGGACATAGGATAGCCTCAATCCGGTAAAAATAGCTCTCGAGCTTTAGTAATAGGCCGAGTTGGAGCCAAGGTTCGGCTCCGAACCCATCCAGCAAGAATGAAGGCAAGATTGACAATTTAACATTAGAAGTTAAATTAAAGGCATCATCTAAAGCTTCTAAGATAGATGAAATGGTAACTGTTTTTTTGGGGAATCCATGCCTAGTAGAGGATATATTTTTTTCTTTTTCTGAGATTCTGGCACCTCCTTACCTTCCTACTGGAAATGTCATTTCATTTTTGAGTCCATATCCACAAAGGTAATTTATTCACTCAAATTTAAACTCACAAGGAGTAGAGGAACATAGCTTGGAAGTGTAGTCCAAGTCCTCCATATCAGATTCAGAAAAAACAGCTTCTTCAGAAGAAAAATGGGTTTTCTTTCTCTTAAATAGAGTAAAAGCTAAAACAGAAGGGCTGGAGAGACTGGATAGCTTTGAATAAACCCTATGCAAAACTGTACCAATCCTCCTGTGCAGCAGTCTGTACTGAAAAAGTGGAAGGAGGGGCAAATGTTTAGTATTTCGAGTTTTCTTCTTAGGGGACTCTAGACCTATGGAATAAGGAAAGAGAAATCCATAGGTCATATATCTATAAGGAACCCAGAAACATCCTCCCTCACTGGTACTTGGTGTATTCCTCCCTAACCCTGAAAGAGAATAAAGTATGATTCTCCCACTTATGAGTTCTGCCTGACATACCGTCTGAAGGAACATGCAATGTTCCATGGCATTAGTGGCCTCCTGAGGGATCACATCAATGAGACCAGGAGAGCTGCACTGATGGTACAGAACCTGCAAAAGGTGATTCAGCACAGTCATCATTCCCAAACCACTGAAAAGACAGGGAAGTCTGAGATTCATTTGAAAATTATTTTTACACTTTTATTTATTGATTTACTTAACTATCTATCCATCTATCTACATTTGTTTATAGGGGAATTTCTTTGAAGGGGAGTCCAATGCCATTGTTACACTCATCAAATCCCCAAGGTACTTTTATACAAGAAAAACTGATAGTGAAATTAGCCTACACCTTATAGTTTTAAAAGTGATGGAAAGGCAAGTCTGGCAGGACATAACTTTGTGCTGTTCATCTAGACAAAAACACATGAAGCATGGGTTTTCTTATAAGAAATTCATCTACTGCAAGACTATTTGCCCTTTCTGATAAATATAAAAAAGTTTTTACTATAACTTTTTTCACGGAAAAAAAGTTCCCCAATGGGGATAATTATCTGCCCAAAACTATAAGCTGAAGACAACCACTGATACTCACTCCACTAAGCCAACAAGAAATCTACACAAGTAACCATATAGCAAGAAAGTTTTGAATTTAAATTTTTGACATGCCCATACATTCCTCTTATACCAGCACATAATTACATGCTATGGGCAGATGTATAGTATGTAACTGAGACCAAAGCTTTGTAGATGTCCCAGAGGTCAAATATTAGCAAACATACATCCTATATTATTATTGCTACTGCAATAGTTACCTAATGCTCATCATTAGTGCAATAGTTACCTAATGATGAGCATTCTGTTTTTGTTTTTTTGAATAACTAATATAATCTGATGTAACCCCCACCCCGGAGTTTGTAGCATTAGTCTTGTCTTACTTTGATTACTGTATTGAACATATTTACATATGTTATTGCACAATTCTTAGTATACTTATTTTGCTAGCTTAGAATAGTTAGGGATAGTATCTCTGTAAGAGAAGAATCAGATGACTTCAGTATTATGAGTCAGATTCTTCTTTAAATATTCCTGTCTGTACAAGTGACTGTTATTTTTCTTTCTTTGTACATAATTTACCTCTGTATATTTAATGTGTATCAGCACTGTCTTGACTTCCTGATAGTTTAAGTATTGTTTTATTTATTCGCTTTTAAGATCTTGCGGCTGATATCTATTATTCAATTTATTTATGCATTCTCACTTATTTATTTATTTATCATTTGTTAACCGGGAAAGTCCGACTTGGCACAAAGCCAATTTTCAGTGGAGGCCTGGGGAGAAAGGCTCCAGATGCATGTCTTTGTAATGTGGGAAGAATCCGGAGCACCCGGAGGAAACCCACATGAACGCAGGGAGGGCGTGCAGACTCCACACAGAAGGCACCCCAGCTGAGAATCGAACCGGAGAGCCTCTTGCTGTGAGGCGACAACACTACCGCTGTACCACTGCGCCATCCATCTACGCTGCACCACTGCGCCGTCCATTATCTGAGAAGACAATGCTATTTGGCACTGCATGTTGGCAAGGCAACCATCTGCAGAATACAGAGTGCTTAAACACATGACAAGTGAGATTTCATTGCTGTAATTTTATATTTGGCTAAACCTAGAATGTCAGAACAAGTCCCTAGCCATATCTAGGATTCTAGCAATACTACCATGCCAGAATGAAAGCTCTGAAGAACTAGGGAATTCTACCAACCTCCTCTGGGAATTGTGTGTATGAGCACATGTGTGTGAACAATTTGTTTGAACGGTAGTTGCTATGGGTAAAGGGCACTGAAAGGCATTGTGGTTTGTAGAATGGTGAGAAAAGGGCCTGAGGGTGCTAGGCCAGAGGTCTAGCTCTATGAGTGGTCAATGTGTAGTCCTAGTCTATGTGCACATTTTGGAAGCCCATAACCAGGACATCACTGCATATACCCTTTATATTTTGGGGACCAGGTCACATTTGGTGAATTACTTATCAAATCAGATTTGTGCACACTTTTCTCTCTCTACTTGTTTAACCTATTGGATACCAGTGATGAGACTAAAGAGATCATTCATCTGGTGTTCAGCAGACCTATCTGGGGCATTTTATTAACCTCCTGGATACCAGTGGTCCTCTGATGACCAGCAGAGCTATTTGAGACAGTTTTGCAAGTAAAAAGACTGTATACAATCTCTGTCCTTCACATACACAGCCTGTGCACTAGTTGGCAGTGTTAGGATTCAAACCTTTCCAGAGTCAGCTTGGTTCTCAACAACTGGTTGGCAGTGGTGATATTCAAATCTGTTCATCACAACTGGTTCAGTTAAAACACAGGCTTATAAATTTTGAATTTGACAGTAGTAGTAGTAGTAGTAGTAGTACACTCACGAAGAGTGAGAAGAACCTTATACATTTAAGTAACAGTTTTGGAGCCTAATGATTTGATACTGAAAACTGATACAAGATAACATATACAAACAGTGGATTTGAAAGTGTTGTGCTGCAAGGCCTAATGCTTGTTTGAGGTGAGCTGCTGAAAGAAGCAGTGTTGCCTGGGCAAGAAAAAGTCATCACAATGACTTCGGGGATTCCTTCTGAATCTTCAGAAGTACCCTGGATATCAGTGGAAAAGGTAGAAAAGCATATGTTAACATTCTTGCCCAAAGAAAAGAAAAGGCATCTGTCTTGCAGGCCTTTCTGCATGGTGTCCTGGAGCAGAATTTTGCCAGATGATTGTTCAGGGAGGAGGCAACAGGTCTACTTGAATAACTCCACATAAATGGATAAACTCTTGGAAGACCTCCAATCTAGTTTCCATTAGTGAGAGTGTGCCTTTGTACTGCTCATCTTGTCTGCCACACAGTTGTGCTCTGACAAAATGCAGGATGCAAATAAAGTTAGATTGTGCTTTAAAGCTATATCCCATGCTAACATTGCTAGTGTGCAAGGGGATGGGTGAGAACTGGTCCCCCTTGCTTGTGTATGTACCTTATCACTGTAGCATTGCTCATACCAACTTGAAGTTGTCCTGGGGCCAGAAATGATTCGCATCTATCTTATACTTATATTCTTATGTGATGGTGTGAAGTATTGCTGTGCCAGGGAGAGTAGGGCACTGCATGTGTAACATATGCCAACATAATTAGCTGAAGTTTTGTAAATAATTTTGCATCATTTGACTATCACACTGATCTGTACAGAGGCTTGTGTTAAAAATGTATCAACAATGTTACTATTACTGTATTTGTTCCTTTTATTTTATTGCCTATGTAAGTACTGTTTTTTATGCAGCTTTTCTCCCCGTGCCTACACTGAAAATGGGCTCACTCCCAGATGGACTATCCGGGTTAACAAATGTAAAATAAATAAATAAATGATTACATGTTTGTGCTTAAAGAATTCTGGAAGGGAAGAGTGGAAGTTTTTGAAATTGTTCTATACCTTTCAGATACTGCAACATACCTTAGCAAAGCTCTGAGTGTGTATTGTACCAGTGTCAAGTGATCAAATGTGATATCATTCTATAACTAGCACTGAGAGGATGGAACTCTGTTTTGCTTTTTTTGGAACCCAATATAAAATATCTATGTCAGTTATCACAGTTAGTTAGTTATAAGTTAGAAGCTCATCATCTTGTCTTGTGGAAGTAAGCATCTCATCTGCCTTGCTATATTAATTAAGTTAGCTAGGGAACAATTATTCTTTAGATAGTCAGGAAATACAGTGAGATTAGCTAAGTATTGTTTTGCTGCATCTGTGTGAATTTGTCCAGCTGTGTTATTTTTATTTTTGTGACGGCAATTCTGGTGTTTATTGTACTTAGATATTTAGTACTCTCATGTTTTCTATTCTATTATTTATCATTAAATATTTTATACCTTTCATTGTGTCTGGTCTTTTAAAAAATACATTTAAAGTCTTGAAAGTACTTGTACTTATTTTAGTGATGCCTTGGATACTACAAAAAGCCTTGTTGCTTTGGTTACACTCTACCATTTATATAAGTATTGCTTTTACTCAGAATAATTGAATATCTTTGTAAGAGCATTAGTGTGACTGACGTGTGGTAGCGTGGTTACCTTATAGTCTGGGCAGATGGGGAACAGCTAGTAAATCTGTGCCAGCCTTTCCCAGGAGAGTGTGTGTGTGTGTGTGTGTGTGTGTGTGTGTGTGTGTGTGTACGTGCGTGTGAGAAAATCAAATACCCAGGTATGGGTGTGTCAGCTACGTGGAACTGGGACACAATGCTCCAAAGGGAGTCTTGTTTGGCATCTGGAGAGACAGAGAATCCTGTCCCAGGTCTGAAGAGTGTTCCCTGTGTGCTCTTGGGGAACTCTGCTTGATGCAGACAGCTGCATTTGAAAATACTGTGTAAATCCATTCCTGTTTTTAGTGACCACCTCACACTGGTGTCAGTAGTGAGGATTGAGGCTCCTTGACTACTGGCCCAGGGGTAGAGAGGCCATCACAGCTTGCGTCTGTCTTTGTTTTTCCAGATACCCTGCACTTTTATCCTCCTTGATACTGTTCCCCAAGCAAAGCCATTGCGTCTATGGCGACTGCTTTGGAGCAGGAGGGGAAAAGGGGAGATCTGGAGTCAAGGATATTTGATTTCACCACAAGTGATTTCTCTTCTCAAAATCCCAGAACTGGAATCTGAAAAGATAACGGGTGTTCGTCACGAGACCAACGAAACATCAGATACCATTGTATCTTTCTCTTGTGGAGTCTTACCAGAGGTATCAACAGAATCATAATCCTGAGGTATTCCCTCTCAGTGACTAAAATCCTTGTGTCAACCCCCTGAAACAGATATAAATATAGATCTATTTTTTCTGTGGAAGAAAAGTTCTTTGTACTGAGGTATCTAACAAAACCCAGAAACATAATCCTGTGTTTTTGTTGTTTGCCTTTTCGGCTTTTCCCGATAAGGGGTCGCCACAGCGGAACTCCAGTCGCTAATGATTGGCAGTAGATTTTTATGGTGTCGAGATGCCAGCCCGACGCCCAACCTTCAGCAAAGGCACGTCCATTCACACATGTCTTTCGGAGGCCACTCGACTGCAGGGAGGACATGCAGACTCCACACAGAAGGCACTCCCCATATACTAGCTGAGAATCAAACGGGAGAACCTCTTGCTGTGAGGCAACAATGCAACCACTGTACCACCGCAGCTTCAAGCACAATCCTTTGTGAAGGAGCAAAAAACAGCTTTTGAATGTTCTCTTGGAATCCCAGCTTGTGTAAAAGATCTCTCACCAAAGAGAGATTCCTGACACTTTGAAAAAGACTCTACAAAGATAAGCCAGTCATATAAATATGGAAAATGTGGATACCCTGTAGCCTGCAATGGGCTATAACAGGAGATAAACATTTTGGGCTATCCACTGCTCCAAGAGTGTTCACATTCAGCAAGCATAAGAGTAGTATTACTGGAAATAAATTCATCCTCAAGTCTTGGTGAATATCTTCACAAAGCAGACCCAATTTTTCACAAAATCTCACCAAGATAACATTGATATATAGACTGTATTTTATATAGCATAGTTCAAGGACAGAAATAGGTTAAATATAAAAAAAAAGATAGCTGGATGCACAAGACCCAGGATAAAAAAGTGCCCAATCCTAGAAAGGTGCACTGGTGCCAGGAATGGAAAAAAAATGACAGTGCAGAATCCACAAAATACGGAAACATTCCTACAATGGGGCCAGGCCAGGCCCAGGGGGAAGATGCCCCCCCTTGTTGTAGAAGAAAGTAGTAATCTACACACATCAGAATAAACAGCCATAAAGATGACAGACTGGACTATTAAGGATAAGAAAGAAATGATGTATTGTTGCTATTATGCAAGAAACCCATAATTTCCAGGCAGAAGATACACAAAAAGATTAAGAGAGAAATTAGAAAAAAGAAAAATACTTGCATAAGAAAAACTGTCAGAAGCTTCAAATAAAAAGTTGTGTACATTAACACAATAGATTTATGAAAAACATTACACAGACCAAGAAATCTTGGACCATTTGGAAAAAGAAGCAACTGAGGAAGTGAAAAAATATAAAGAACAAAAATCTAGATATTTTTGAAAGGTATAAAAAAGAAATATATACATGGGAATGAAATATCTGATATGGTGCAATATTTATACAAAGGAAAACAAATTAATCAATACAAAAATATCAGCCCCAACGATATTTAAAGAGAAATATAGGCAAAGACAACCAAATATGGAAAATTTCAGAATGCAAAAAATAAGATCACAAGAGGGAATATAGAGCAGAAGATTAGTACAATAGAAGTTAAAAAAAAATATAAGCTGAAGTTATAGAAGACCTGTGATGTGAAGGATTTAGTGTAGAAAGTCTAACATAGGATATATCACAGCATGATGAAACGAATCCCCCAAGTAAGGAGAAACAGCAGGAGCAGCAGACATCCAAAGAAGAAATATGGACATGGGAAAGAGATTTAAAATGATCCAGTATATTAATGCAAAGGAGAAAGCAAAACTAATTAATACAAAAAGAGCATCCCCAAAGATATCTGAAGCGAAATACAGACAATAGTATCCAGATATGAAAAAATTTACAATAGTAAACATAAGAAAACAAACAAGGAAAAGTAGAAAAGAGGATTAGTAATTGAGAAGTTAAAGAAATAGAAATTGACATTATGAATTACCTGCGAAATGAAGAATTTAGTGTAGAAAATCTAATTTTGATAACATCACAGCAGGATAGAGCAATGCATCTCCAAATTATGGAAAAACCAGTGGAGCAGGAAACATCTAATTAGTTGCCATATGAAGATACTTTGGAGTCTTCCATAGGAAAGCCAGTACAAATGTTCAGTTGGAGTTGCACAGCAAGGGAAGGAAAAGGAAACTGTGGCAACTCTGACAGTCAATGTTGTGGAGTGATAGGCTAATGAGCTCCCATATAAAAGAGCAACAGATGAACAGGATGAAACTGAAGAGAATGTGGCACAGGAAGATACTCAAACTTTTTGTAGAATGCCCACAAAAAATGGAGAGCAAAGAATGTGCCCTCAGTTTAGAAGAAAATGATCTAAGAGAAGAGTTGCTTGATTTACTAGAGATGGACAGACATATTAAGAAAAATGAAAGAAATAGACTACAGAAAGTCAATAAAACCCAAAAAGTTAGAAGTTTGATAGAACAAATGAACACACTAATTAGGACTGTGCATAGATATTCATGCGATATAACAGAAATAAACAGGATATATTCCTGTGCAGCTAAATTAATAACAGATAAAATCTTACCACAAAAAACAGGGGAATAAGGGAAAGGAAGGACAGAAATCAAATACCATCATGGGATATGGAAAACTATAAAGCAATTAAGACAAAAGGTGTCAATGTTAGAACAGTATAGAAGAGGGAACAGATTAACAAAAATACTCACAGACAGACGTGATAAAAGCAATGCGCAGTATCAGAACAGATCAGGATCTATTGTGCACTACTGCAAATAATCTACTAAAAATAGCGCAGGCAGAACAACTTAGAAGATATGCAGATAATTATAAAGGAAAAATGCAAAAGAAGCTATTCATTAATGACCCAAATAAGTTTTGTAGAGAATTGGGAAATAAGGTAAAATGAATTAAAACACACAAAAAAGTAGAAATTAGAAGTTATGTACCTACCATAACGTTCCATGTTAGTTGTCTTCTCTCGCCTTCTTTCTTGCTGGATGGGTTCGGAGCTGATCCTCGGCTCCGACTCGGCACTTGCTAAGCTCGAGAGTCACTTTTACCAGCTCGAGGCAGCCCCATATCCCATGATGCAAGGCAGTAATTACCCAGATCTCGTTTGGTATCTAGAGGAAAAACTGCCTATAAAACTTTCCACTAAGGAAAGAGGAACAACTAACCTAAAAAGGCTGAAGGGAAACCAGGTAATCAGAACAAGAACAATCTGGTGTCCAAGGAAGAAAAATCTTCCAGAGAAAAAGAGGAGATCAAGGTCTGTCCAGGCTAGGGGGACAGGAGGGAGGGACGCAAGAAAGAAGGCGAAAGAAGACAACTAACATGGAACGTTATGGTAGGTACATAACTTCTAAATGTTAAGTTGTCAATCTCGCCTTCATTCTTGCTGGATGGGACCGCGTCCCTAGCACCTCTATCCTGGGTGGCTCAATGGAACAGACTCTTGAGAACAGTGGAACCAAAGCTTGCCCTGTCCCTGGAGGCCAAATCCAATTTGTAATGAGAAACGAAGGTATGAGGAGTGGCCCAAGTGGCTGCTGCACAAATAGTATCTAAGGGGAGCCTAGCCTGAAAAGCTGTAGAAGTGGCTAGACCTCTTGTGGAATGAGCTTTAGGTTTTGAGTTCAGCTGTTTGCCCCTAAACTGAAATGGTGGAAGATAGCCATCTGGATAAGGTCACTTTAGAAACAGGGAGACCTTTTTTATTTTCAGCATAAGAAAGGAAGAGCTGATCGGACTTCCTAAATTGCTTTGTTCTGTCCAAGTAATATCTGAGTTGGCGATGAAAATCTAGGTAATGCAATTTTTGTTCCGCCCTGTTAGAATAATTTGGAAAAAATACAGGGAGATCAATGGATTGGTTTAAATTTGTCTTAGAAGCAACCTTGGGCAAAAAGGATGGATTGGTTCTCAAGGATACTCTGTCCTTGTGGAAGACCAAATAAGGGGGATAAACACATAGGGCATGAAGTTCAGACACTCTTCTAGCCGTGGTAATAGCGACTAGAAAAAGTGTCTTCCAAGAAAGAAACTTTAGTGAACATGAAACAGCCGGTTCGAAAGGGGGGAGTATCAAGGATGTCGGCACTAAATTTAGGTCCCACTGTGGTGGAGGATCTCTAACAGGGGGTTTAAGAAGGAACACTCCTTTGAGAAAGGCTTTACAAAGTTTGTGGGACATAATGTTGTGGTCTGCAAACCCGACATGGAAATTTGAGATTGCTGCCAACTGAACTTTGACTGTGGAAGACGAAGAACCTGAGTGAAAAATTTCCGCTAGAAAATCCAAGACCGACTGAATAGGGGCAGTAAAGGGGTCTATGTTCTTAGACTTTACCCAAAAGGAGAAGCGTTTCCACTTGCTAGAGTAAATCCTCCTGGTAGAGGACTTAAGAGAAGCTACTATGATATCTCTAACGGGGTTAGAGATCATAGGAAGCCTGGCTAAGGAAGGAAGTGGAGCAACCAAGCTGTGAGATTGAGGGAAGGAACGGACCGGTGCAGTTGACCTGACTGGTGGGTCAGAAGATCTGGAACTGGGTCCAGATGCCAAGGCTGCACCAAAAGATGGCGATGAAGGAACGGGAACCAAATTTGTCGAGGCCAGTAAGGGGCAATGAGAATAATTTTGGCTCTCAAGACGGTAGCTTTCTGGAGTACTTGTGGTATCAAAGGAAAGGGAGGAAAGGCATAAAGGAGTCCCCGGGGCCAATCTTGGGTAAGAGCGTCTCTGGGGGGATGGCCCGGAAGTGGGAAGAGAGAAGAAGTCTGGGCATTTGCTGTTTTGAGGTGTAGCAAAAAGATCGCAGCATGGGCGGCCCCACTTCTGAAAAATCTCCTCCACTATGGATTGGTTGAGAGACCACTTGTGAGGCATGAGTATAGCTCTGCTCAATCTGTCCGCTACTATGTTGGTTTTCCCAGGGATATGCGTTGCTACCAGAAACCGAATAGAGGAGATCGCCCATTGCCAAAGTCTGAGAGCTTCTCGACACAAGGGGTAGGACTTGGTTCCGCCCTGCTTGTTGATGTACCACACATCGGACATGTTGTCCGTGTGAACTGCAATAGTCCCTAAAGGAAGAAAGTCGTTGAGGGCTTGCAACGTTAAAAGCACTGCTCTCATCTCTAGGACATTTATGTGCAGGTGGTATTCGAATGGTTGCCACGTGCCATGAACCATCCTGCCCTGATAATGCCCCCCCCCCACCCGATCAGGGAGGCATCCGAAGTGACCGTGGCTACCAGGGCCGGGGGAACAAATGGTCTGCCCTGATGAACTAGAGGAGAGGAAGTCCACCAGGATAGATGGTTCTTGCAGGTTTGTGTCACCAGGATCTTGTGACGCATGGGAAGCTGCTGGTAGGACCATTGGGTAAACAACATCCATTGTAGGAGACGCATGTAAAAACGGGCCAGAGGAAGAAGTGTGATGGCAGCTGCCATGAGGCCCAACACTTTCAAGACCAACCTGGCTTGTACCCTTTTCCTGGATAGGATGATCCGAACATGGTTTTGGATATCTAGGATTCTCTGACTTGTTAGGTTTGCTGACATCCGAGTAGTGTCTAGATTTGCACCTATAAAGGTAATAGATTGGCAGGGCGATAAGGAAGACTTTTCGAAGTTGACTGAAATTCCTAAGTGACCGCAGAGACTTAGAGTGTAATCTCTGGCTTGGAGAAGTTGATGCCTGGTGGTGGCTGAGAGGAGCCAGTCGTCGAGATACGGAAACACCTGGAATCCTTGACGTCTCAGGTGAGCCGTGACCACTGCCATGCATTTGGTGAACACTCTGGGGGCTGTAGTGAGACCAAAGGGCAGGGCTCTGAATTGAAAATGACTGGTCCCCAGCCGAAAGCGGAGAAAACTTCTGGAGCGTCTGTGGATTTTTATGTGATAGTACGCATCCTGAAGGTCTATGGAGCACATCCAGTTGTCTTTGCCCAGAAAAGGCAAAATCGATTGAAGTGTGACCATCCGAAACCTTGTCTTTTTGACAGACTTGTTGAGCCTGCTGAGGTCTAATATTGGTCTCCAGTCTCCTGTCTTTTTGGGGACCAAAAAGAACCTTAAGTAGATTCCGGACTCTAACTGATCTTTTGGTACTGGCTGGATGGCTCTTTTCTTTAGAAGCTTTGACACCTCTAATTTTGCAATTTCCCTTAGACCCTTAGGTGGCACGTCTGGAAGGGAACCTTTTTGAGGGAAGGGGCTTTCCTCGAAAGGAATCTTGTAACCCTCGGATATGATCGACTGTACCCATTTGTCTTGAGAGAGGGATAGCCAGGCTTCTGGGTACAGCGACAATCTTCCCCCGACTGCCTCCAAGGGTGGGCAGTCGGGCAACACCTCAGGGATGCTGGAAGGGCTTGTCAGAGAGAGGCTCTCTGGAGCCCTGGTTCTGCGGACCCCCTCTGCCCCTAGGGCGGCGTCTGTTATTATTACCCCCTCTGCCTCTGGAGGTAAACTGACCATGTGCGTCAGGCGTGACTCCCTGTGATTTCCGGAACCACATTTTCCCTCCCTTCTGACCCTTGGGGTAAGGTCTAGAAGGGGTGGAGAAACGGACTCCTATGGCAGAAAGAGTCTTGCCGTCTTGCTCGCACCTGGTCAAAGTGTCCTTCACCTGAGGGCCAAACAAAGTTGTCCCATCAAAGGGAGAGTTTGTGAA
Organism: Protopterus annectens; assembly: GCF_019279795.1. NCBI lineage: Eukaryota > Metazoa > Chordata > Ceratodontiformes > Protopteridae > Protopterus > Protopterus annectens. Next base: position 1,539,894,270 of record NC_056729.1, on the reverse strand, counting down.
GGACGCCTTAAAGGGGTCTGCAAAATTACAGAGCCGCATCCAGGACTGACGTCTGAGGGCCACTCCTGTGCCTGCAGCTCTACTCGCCCCATCGGCTGCATAAGAAATGAGCCGCATGAAGAAGTTGGTTATGGAATTTAGGATTCCTAGCTGAGAGGCAATCTTTTCTTGAGCCCCTGCCGCTGACGGATCCTGAACTACTTCACCCAATTCTTTGAGGATGTCTCTCTGAAGTCTGGTGAAGTGACACAAATAATTCAGCGAACGCATAGCAAAGGACGCTGAGGAAAACATCTGCTTGCCGTACCTGTCCATGGCCCTAGACTCCTTGTTAGGAGGATGGACTGGCATGGAAGGATCTGCAAGTTCCTTCTTGGTGGCGGCCGCCACCACCATGACATCAACCGGGACACCCTTAGTAAGAAACTGCTTTTCAGCGGGGGCCATGATAAACTTTGAAGGTCTCCTAGGGACTGGTTCCACCGAATCAGGAGATGCCCACGCCTTTCGAGCTATGACTTCCATAAGGGGGTCGAAAGGCGGAGATACTCAGGAGGTGGAGGGTCGAGATCCAAAAGCCTCCAGGTATACCGACTCATCCTCGGAGGGATTAATGGAGGGCCAGTTCCCCCTCTGTTTCAGGAGTTCAAGGATGTCTGAAAAAGAGACATCCTCAGAGGGAGATCTTGGGGACCCCTCCGACTCATCTAAATCGGTATCTGATGTTGTAGACTCGGGGGAGTCTAAATGCTTCCTCTTGCAGGTCCTCTTACGCGGGGGTTCACCTGAAGGATCAGGAGAAACCTCGGAAGAGGAAGATCTTCCCAATGGGGAGACCTGGGGCGATGGATCTCTGGGTCCGGGAGCAAGAGAGCGGGAAGAGGCATCTACAGGCACCATGGAGGGAGGAGCTAAAGGAACCGACTGTTGACTAAGCTCAGGGGCTAGCACACTCCTCATCACCTCGAAGGCTCCCCTTCCAGGGAGGGCCGAGAGATCCCGCTCTGAAGAAACAGGAATTTCTGGTCTCACCAAAAGGGAAGGCTCCAAAGCAGATGTCGGGGCCGAGCTCACCAAGGCCGAAGCTCCGAGAGGGAGAAAGGGGGCAGACAAGGGTCCGATGCCACTCACCCCCTCGGAACCGACCAGGGAAGCCCGATGCCCGGATCCCTCCAAGGAAGGTCTCAAGGAGGAGATAGGAGTCGAGGACGACGGAGCCGAAAGGTGTGGTATCGGCTCTGCAGCAGGAACAGTCACGGTACCAATAATCTCTGGCTCCGAACTCTGCAGGAGAGTCGAAGGAGGAATCTCAGGAGGGTGTATAATAGCCGACATCTGATGAGATGGGCTTTGGAGCATCTGGGCTAGTGCCTGTGATTTTAAAAGCCTACTCACCACTCTCTCTAAGTCGTGGTCTGAGAGCCTGGATGACCTCGATGATCGGCTCCGATGGCTCCGCTCAGAAAGTAAGGGAGAGGCTGGAGCCGAGTGTATAGATTCCAATGATGGAGATCTAGACCTCTTCTTGGACGGAGCCATCGGAGCCGAAGAACGTTCAGCTCCAGGCGGAGCCGACAACTTGTCGGCTCCGAGAGGAGACAAAGATATCTCGGCTCCAGCCGGAGCAGAGACAATCTTCGACGCTAGGGTGTTGGCTCCAGACGGAGCCGACACAGGAGCCGAAGCCAGGGTATCGGCGCCGACCGGCGCCGGTACTAAAGCTTCCAACAAGGAAGGATCGGCTCCGGATGGAGCCGATGTCGACTCCAGCGGAGTCGGAACCAAGACCACAGACTTGGACACCGAAGCCTGGGTCTTGGGAGGCTTGGAGGGCTTCCCGGAGCCGACCTTGGCCGGGGAGATCTCAGGTTTAAGAAGACCCCTGAGGATCAACTTATTTCTACGTTCCTGCAGGACTCTCTGGCTGAAGGGATGACAAAAAGCACAGGAGTCCTGCAGGTGTAGGGGTCCCAGGCAATACATACAAGAAGTGTGACCATCTGTCAGAGACATCTTCTGACAGCACGAGTCACACTTCTTGAAACCTGAGACCCTAGTATCTTTAGACATGTCTGACCTAAAACACACACACACACAACAATCAGACCAAAAAAGATACTAATAACTAAATTATTATTAAGAGTAAATAATTAGTTATTACTAACAGTGACACAACACACACACACCTAAGGGAAAAATCTGACAGGAACTGTGAGGGTGGGAAAAGGCCTAAGGCCCGAAACACAGAAAACTATGGAAGAGTGAACTAAGTGGGAATGGGTATGGAGCTAAGTGAATAAGGCTCACTAACTAAGTCTAAGTAACAAAATTCTTAGGGTTTTGGGACCTAAAACCTGACAAATATCAATGAAAAAATCACTTACCAGGAGCTGGTAAAAAGGATGACCTCATTAGCGAAGCGGCAAACGAGATCTGAGTAATTACCGCCTTGCATCATGGGATATGGGGCTGCCTCGAGCTGGTAAAAGTGACTCTCGAGCTTAGCAAGTGCCGAGTCGGAGCCGAGGATCAGCTCCGAACCCATCCAGCAAGAATGAAGGCGAGATTGACAACTTAACATCATATATTTTGGAGAAATATCTATGAAGGTCCTGTGGAACATAACAAAGATGCTAAATGGATAGAAGTAGTAAATGAAAGAGTAAGAAGTTGAAATGCACATGATATGAAATGGGATGAAGTAACGGCCAGAGAAATTGAAGCAAAGTTAAGAAAAGCTCCTAATTGGAAAAGCCCAGGCCCAAATGCAGTACCTAACTTCTGGCTAAAACTATTACCATCTTTATATGGAAATTTAGCCATGAGTAAGAACTATTTGTATGCACACCCCAGACAGACACCAACCTGGTTAACAGGAAAAACAATGTTCCTGCTTAACAGCAAACTTGCAAATTATCCTAAAAACTACAGACCAATATCTTGCCTTCCAACAACCTATAAACTAACACTGGAGATGATGCCAACAGAGTTTATAGTTGTTTAGTAGAAAATTCAATCATGCCAACAGAACAAGAGAGTACTAAAAGAAAGTCATATAGAACAAAGGATCATTTGTTGCTAAATAAAGTCATAATGGAGAACTGCAAAAAGGGGAAGAATCTATGTATGGCATGACAGACTACAAAAAAAAAAAAGCATTTGACAGTATCCCTTCATTGATCAATTACATTACAGTGACCATGAAACAATGGCAAACCACTTTGCAGTTAAGCCATGAAGGACAAATTATTATTCCAGGGATAAAAATCTAAAGGGGGATATTTCAGGGTGACTCTTTGTCATTGCTGCTCTTTTGTATTGCCTTTAACCAATTAAGCTGTCTACTTAACAGATTAGTTCATTGCTACAATTTGCCTTCCGGAAAACAACGAAGTGTAAAGACTTCTCGTTTTCTTTTTGTGGACGATTTAAAATTGTATAGTTCATCAGATGAGGAACTGAAAGCACAACTACAAGTGTTCAAAAGATTTTCAGATTATATAAGAATGTCTTTGATTTTGATAAATGTGCAAAAGAAACCTTTAAAGCAGCAGCACCAAGCAAACATCAGTTTGGGGCAGGAATGTGATATAGAAGAACTTGACCAAGAGGGAATGTAAAAATATTTGGGAACTGATGAAGGATCAACAATAAAACATGAACAAATGTGAATAATACTTAAAAAGGAATATTTTTAGAAGACTTAAATTAATACTGAAAATAGCATTGACATCTAGGAACAAAGTCGAAGCTATAAACCAATTTGCTCTTCCTGTCCTAACTTACAGTTTTGGAATGACTGACTGGCCCCAAAAGATGATGGATAGGTTGGACAGGAAAACAAGAAGGATGCTTCATGCTCATCAAATAACATATAAGAATCAGTACATACCAAGACTATATATTCCCCGTTCTGAAGGAGGTACGAGTCTCCTCGAAATTGATTACTTGTACAGATCTGCAACTGTAGGACTGCATACATATCTGCTGACCTCACAAGACCTAAACATAGTGACAATTTTAAAACATGAGGAGAATAAGTCTAAGGTGACTTCCCTGCTTAGTTTAGCAGAAGCATATCAATGTCAAGGAATAAGGGAAATCAAACCAAAAGTAGACAAAACTCAGGAAGCAACTGAATGTGACAAAAAACAAAAGAAAGAATATAAGGTGGATGATTAGATGAGAAGGCAAGAAATGTGGAAAATGCATAAATATAGTTGTAAATATAAAAAACTCTTGGAACAACCTCATGTTGATCAGGATCGAACACAGGAATGATTAGGGAGAGGTGAATTTAAACCAAAAGACAAAAGTTAATATTGGCAGCCCAAGATAGTGGACTATGTACACACTGGTTTACAAAGTCTATTGACCATGTGGGAGAAACAGACAAATGTAGGTTTTGTAAAACAGAACTGGAAACAGTAGCACATTTTGTTGCTGGTTGGGATATACTAATAGCAGAAGGACTGTATACTGAAAGGCATAATAACATGGCAAGACTGTTGCATTGGGGATTGTGCAAACATTACAAATATTAAAGTAGCTAAAAAACACTGGAAATGTGAGCCACAAAGCATTATAGAAATGATGAAGTTTATATCACATAGGATCACCCATTACCAACAGTTGAAAAAATAGATGTGAGAAATCCAGATATAGTAGTCCATGAAAAGAAGACAAAAGTAGCATTTATCATTGAAATTGCTACATCCAGTGACTATACTGTCTTGCATACAGAGAAACACAAAGTCATAAAATAGCAAGATTTACAGGCAGAAACAAGGGTAATGTGGAAGAAGGATACCCAGAAGTTACAATAGTAGTAGGAGAAACGGGTCTTATAAAAAAGAATTTACAGTCATACCGATATGTTACTGATACATGTAACTCTGTACAAATTGCAGAATGAGTCATTACTGGGTACATTTCATTCTTTGACTTAGGAATGGAGTCCATTCCCATCATTGTATTAGAAATCCAAAAGACAAAGAGAAATGAAATAAGGCATAGAACTGATGAGATTCAGAACACATAAAACCTTAAGAAATGTCCGATATCTGGATTAATAGTAATGTGATAAGCATATTTTAAATCAAAGGTTATCAAAAAAACTCAAATGAGGATGAAAGGGGTAATAGGTTGTGAAGTGAAAGCATTTGAACCTCGGCACTATCACATACTGGTTTAGAAAAGAAAGGTCCAAAACTCGTCTCCAGGCATTTTCTTTCTTTGGCACTAGAATCACTCTTAGATGAAAGTTTTTCCTTCCCAAATGGGAAGAGGATGTTTCTATTACCTCCTGAGATAGCTTATGTTTCAGGACAGAAGGGAAGAGGGTGACTTGATTTGGTGGCTGTGGAATAATTCCCTGAAGAGGAAGAATTTCTTCCCACTGTCATCTGTAACCCTGTTGAATCTGTCTCAGAACCCATCTGCATGAAACAATCTGCTGCCAAAGAGAGATATGGAAATTCAGACTTTCTGGAAGAGATAAGGGACTGCTGGGGGGGGGGGGGAACGACAAAGGTTCTTACATAGTCATTAGTGTCCTTTGTTCTGCTGAGGGTCTGCTTTCTTTATGGAACCTCCTTGCCATTGTTTTTGTTTTTTTATGTCTGCTTACCAGCATTTTGCTGACAATGTTTATTTTGTTTCTTGCCAAAATTCGACAAGGGAGCAGAAGATCCCTTGGAAAATTTGGAGAAGGGAGGGGAAAATGTGAGAGATTACCTGTATTGACTCACTCCCCGTATCACATTTTTTAGTAACCTGTGCAGCAGAGGGTCTAAAAAACTAAATCTCTATCCAAAAGATAATTTAAATTCTCATTTTAACATCTTCTGGGAGATTTTGAAAATGCAGCCAATCAAACCTTCCCAGCATGGGTACTAGTGCAACAGCCATGAATATATTATGTACAAAGTCATAAACACACTCTAAATATTGAGCAGTGACCTAAGAAATTGAAGAAACTAAACCATACAAACCAGATTTGTCCTCACAAAAGAGAAATAGAGATAAAACATTCCTCACACTTTAAAAATTAGTCAAAGTAAACTTTAACATATGAGCCCAAAAATTCAAAATTCTAAAAATTAAATTGCAGAAACATCCACCCCCCCACTCCAAACTTAACAATTGTTCTGCTATCCTTGTCAGAAGGGGAAGGATTAGAATTAATCAAATGTTTGGCAGTAGCTGGATTAACTAAAGCTATAGCTGCTGGGTAAGGTCTGGGATGAGTGTATAATAATTTGAAAAATGGAGAAACTTTGTATATTTTATCAGCTTTCTTAGGTCCAGTAGGTTGGCTATCAGAAAAACCACAGGCTGTGACCAGAGTCAAATCATGGTCAAATGGGACCCTAGGTAGGGGAATGGACCAGACTCCACCCCCAGTCATTCTGGTGTCCCACCCCCAATTACCATAAACACTACGAAAAACTGTCAGCATGAATACTATTTTCTTCTTTACTTTTGAAATGAAGACAGAAATATGGATTCAATTAAACAATTTAAATTAAATATCCTTTGTTGACGAGGTTAGTCCCACTAGACTAGTAACTTCTATTCAGTGCAGAACCTTGGTGGTATTTATACTACTAGGGGAAATTTGGCAAGGGCATTGTTGATCTTCATTCTACTCTTTTTGTTAGCTCAAGTGGATTTAAAAGATCTCACAGCACCTACCATTAACACAAACAGATAGGGTCTGAGTTTAACATTTCATCCAAAAGGCAACACCCTCAGGAGTACAACAACCTCCCCCCTTAAAGTGCACTGCTGTATTAGCAATCATTCTACAATGTATGGGAATAGAACCCACAGTCTTCTGCGCAAAAGGCAAGTATGCTACATTCTATGCTACTAACACTGCTTTGAAATTCTATAGTACAAACACTGGCAGACATTTACTACACAAAACAGTTGCATATTGAAAATAAACTTAACATGAGCAACAGTAAACTTCTCTTCCCTTGAAACTCACATTCCTTGAAAATGCATCCTTGTAGTTTTGAAGATTTTTTTCCATTAAGCAATGAAACTAAATTTATAAACCAATAAACTGTGATGACTAACTTAGTTAGTAGGTGGTGTAGAGGATTAAGTCTCTTGTCTCCTGTAGCTAAGATACAGGGTTTGAGCCTGAGCAAGCTAACTAACCTGCCATCTTTAACCACATCTCTCAGAGTACCTGCAATGCAACACTTGTTTTGAAAGGAAATCAGTCCAGCAGTCCATGTCTGTTCCAAAAGAAAGCATCTCCATTTTGAATCTTGCATATGCACATTCCTGCAGTAGGTTCCAGCATGTGTATGCATCTTGCACATTGCTGTAGCAACTGCTACAAGGTTCCAATGTGCATTTAAATCATCTTGTGCATGCATCGTAAGAAGTATGACATACACAAAGACAGTGTGTCCCTAAAGGAAAAATTTTTATTAACACGTAAATGTTGTACAGCCCCAAGCGGGCCCCATCAAGCCAGTGGGCCACAGGCAACTCCTAGATCATCTAGTGCTAGATCCGGTTCTGGCTGTGACAAACGCATCTTCCAATGCTGACAGCACTGAGGGGATGGGAGGAGGTACTGGGAATTCCATTTGTAACAGCTCATATCATTTTCTGAAGGACTGTGAAAACAGTGACACATTCTGGAAATAGTCTCAGAGAAGAAGTATCCTTGACAGAGTGATTCAGATAACATGCTGTCCTGTGAGTCTGAATCAAAAATTTAAGGAGAAAAACCTCAATCTTTCCCACCACATTCCACACCAGATTCAATTTCTTGAATCTCATTGAGATAAATTATCAGAAGCCACTTGATAAGAAGGGTCATTAGCCTGTACAAAACCCTGACTCAGACTTAATAAACTACTCCCGTCCAGTGAAACTGGTACACGAGAAGATAAATGTTGTGTTTTCTATTTCTTTTTGACATGAAAGTCAGAGCAAACAGGATTATTAATAGCAGCATCAGCTTCCCCAGGCAAGGATATGCACAACATTCTGGCCAAGCAGGTAACCTTTCCTTCCCCTTCTCCCAAAATCAACAAGAGTAGCAATCCCTTGCCCATTGAGGGAATGCCAACAGCCAAAAAAGGCATGACTTACCCCCGTTCCATAGTGGCTGTATAGACAACACATGAAGGAACTGGGGAAAAGATGAGTGGTCTGAGAAAATTACCTTTGGCCACAGCACAGTCACCCACCTGCAGCTGAGGGAAAGTGCTGGCTTGCTGTAGTGGCAAAGGCCATTTAGTTAATCTTTTCTTTTTGAGGCTGGAAGAAAGACCAACCATGGTGCCAATAGTTTGTTCCATGGTAAAGACGAAAATTGTGCTTAATATCTGGGGGAAGCAAAGCAACACAAGACAGTAAAATGTAATAGTAGTATAAAGTAACTTTTCCATGCAAATATAAAATAAAAATTCTTGTTAATGCACTCTGCCACCTGCAAAAAAAAAATTTAAACCGTTTTTCCATAGAAAAAAACAGTGTTGGGATGCTTAAATTAACTTTCAAACCATCAAAAAAAGCTGTTTGAAAGTACAGTAAAGTCACGTGACAGTCCATAAAAAGACATATTCCTATCTTAAAGTACACTTTCTTAAACAGGAATGCAAGCTTAAACATTAAAAATAATATATGGAAGGTATTTCCTCAAAGGGAACTTATCTGCCCAACATGGAATAGCACAAGCCGACAATTCGTTCTCAAAACCCACAGAGCAGAACTCTCTTCAGTGGCAGGAAAGCCGTCAAATGAAGTACCTAACCAAACTTATCAATTAAATTTAATGACACAGCATATTACTTATCACATTTAATACAATCCAGCACAAATCAGAGTCCTCCTACGCTAAGATACATACTCTTTATAATATCCTTGGTCTCCATGAACCCAGTCTTCAGACTCTTAGTAAAATTCAAACATGGGTCACCTGCCTTAGACAATCATCCCCATATTTCTAAATGATGTAAGACAACTGCCTTTCTACTATCTGTCCTAATTAAATTGCTCATATCAAAGAGGGATATGTGCCATTTATCTGAAAACAGAGACCAGTTATATCACTGTAATAAACAGACCTCTGCAGCCTCCATCATCTATTGGTGCATCATACTCTTATTCTGTTCTGCCAAACTGCTATCATCACTTTTTAAAAGCTGGAAAAGTTTGTTCATCATTAGCTACTTCACTACCACTGTATAAAAAGTGAAGGTAGAAAAATAACACAATATCTATGTAATACTTCAAAAATTCATAGAAATAGACCTTTAGCACCTTGGCTAGCTCCTTCAAAGTGCCTCATAGACTTTCATTAGCCAAGGTGCTAGGGGTGTATTTTTATGGATTACTAAAGCATCACCCAGATACTGTGTCCCCTAACTGTTTATGTGTAAGTGTGAATGTGTAAAAAAAAAAAAAAATATATATATATATATATATATATATATATATATAAAAACATATGGGTCCCCTTCTAAAAATCAATAAACTAAAAATCAAAATATTTAAAACTCAAAATGCTGAAAATGGAATTTGTCCCTTCTCCACTGCTGTGCAATCTCGGAGTTGATATATATGTAATTAGCAGGGGGGTTGGGGGGCACAGAGGGGTGCAGGGGGGCTTGCCCTCTACATTAAAATTGTTTTTGATATTTTCATTTTTAGATATTATGATTTTCAGTCTCTTGAACTTTCAATCTTCTGACACAGACCTATATATACATATATATCTATCTCTCTCTCTCTCTCTCTCTGTGTATGTATATATATATATATATATATATATATATATATATATTATATACACACACACACACACACACACACACACACACACAATGTTGTAGAAGTACAGTTAGAAAATCCTGCTAAGGAAATAACAGGAAAATAAACTCATTTAAAGGTAAATGTGAAACTACTTAATTCTGTTTATAGTTTTCCCATAGAAAAGATACAAGCCAACTAGCTGAATGAACAGTCAGTCATTAAAAGTCAAAGTCAAGAAGAGCTATACTGTAACTTGTGGTGCAGAGACCTGTGAGTTTGTTTGTCCAGTTATGTCTCTAACTATACAAGTCATCTGAACATTCAGGCAGTGTAGCTAGGGTGGAAAAATTTTTCAGTTAATAGATATCTAGAAGAAAGTTTACATCAAAAAAGTGTCACCTAATCTGATTTTATTCTGTTTTCTCTGTGCAAATGTATACTTCGCTGTATTAGAACTGTTAATGCTACTGCTTATACTAACTGATAAGATGATATTTATTCCTAAAAGGATGATAAGCTGCTGGCTTCCTCCTCTAATTGGCCAAAATTCCCTGCTACACACTACCATTTTGTTTATAGCAAAGTGGCGTCATACAAGAAGCTGAACAGTGACTGTAATTTCCCCAGATAAGTAGTCGGTGGTGGTGATGGCTTATTTTACTTGGCCAAGATAGAAGGCTGTAATTTTGTGAAAAATCACCAGCCCTCTCTGGGAGTTAATGTGTGTGTGTGTGTGTGTGTGTGTGTGTGTGTGTGTGTGTGTGTGTGTGTGTGTGTGTGTGTGTGTGTGTGTGTACATACATGTGAGACAGAGAAAGAGAATGCAAAGACTTTTACAGTTACTGTGGCCAAATATGCACTGGAAGGTAATGTAACCCAGAAAAAGTGGTGAGAAAGAGGTCTGTGGAGCCAGGCCAAAGACTCTACTCAGTGGAGTGTTCATTATGAAGCCTTTTCTTGGGTGTGGATGGTATAGGCTCTTACAAAGTGCAACAGTGCCTATTTCATTTAAGCTCTCGAGTAGAAGCTGCACATAGTGAACTGCTCGATCATATTTGTGTGTGCCTTTTTTTTTAACTCAATCTTTTTAGAGCCAGTGGTATGACTCAAGAAAACAAATCTTTTGTGGCCATCAGCTTTTAGATACTGATTCATTTATTAGTGGGTAAATCGAGCAAATCCAAGGACTGCAGTCCCTGTCTACTATATCTGAAATGATTATCTTACCTATTCACTACTATCTCAACTACTGTTTAATTTTGACTCATTTTCATTTGTATCATTTGACAGGTACTGACCTAGTTACTGGCATCTTTTGCCTGTAACTATTTTCTGGTAGCTTTTGCCTGTAACGATTTTCTATATCAGATTTGTCAGTGAAGTTCCATTTATATTACCCTTCTCAATGTACAAGTTTCAATATATTTTTTCTTTTGCTCTGCTGATCATTTAACATTTTACTATTTCTAGTGCTGCCCTTATTTGTAGAATTTTTCTAGTTTATTGCCCAATATGATCATTGTGAATTTTGAATATAGACCACTCATTTTGTATAAGCATTTTTTTTCTCCACAAAATCTCTGCTGAAATGTTTTCCCAGGTTAAAAAATGCAAATAAAGAAATAATACGTACTGACCTAAACTTCTCTACTACAAAACCTACACGTTCTTCCCTCTCCAGCCACACCTCTTCCTTACCATCCTCTCTTGATTTAACTGAATTCTCTAACACTTGTGCATCAGCTTTCTCCTTAAAACCTATTCCCACTGTCATCATAAAACATTACTCCTCAAACTTTAACTAGGCTGTAACATAGCAGATGATCTGCCTACAGATTACCTAAGACTTGCTTCAGATGCAATCCTTGATCCATCCTTGAATCCTACCTCCCAAAAACCTGGAAAATGACATTTATTCTACCCCTCCATAATGGAGGTGACCCCACAGATCTCTCCAACTACAGTCCAATTGCTATTCTCTTTCTTATTTCTAAGATTCTTGAAAAATTTATACAGACTCAACTTTTTGACTTTCTTACCAACAATCAAAGTCTACCATCTACACAACATGGCTTCAGACCAGGTCATAGCACAATGACTGCCATAATCTCCTTCATGGACATAATTAATAAGGCTAGGAACTCTGGTAAATATGTGTTATCCACCTTCTTAGACCTTTCTAAAGTCTCTGATACCATTTCTCTTCCCCTTCTTCTGAGCCAACTCTCATAAACTGGACTGCCCCCCCCCCCCCACACACACACACACAACTGGTTCTCAATCTATCTATCCAACAGGCAGCAAGCAGTTAAATGGAATTCCTCCCTCTCTCCCTAAGGATCTATACTGGGGCCCCTGCTCTTCTACATCTTCATCAATAAGCTTCACTTATCTCTCACTCATGGCTCTCTTATTTATTATGCAGATGATTCTACATTATTTGCTCCACCGAATCCATTCCCAAGCTCCAACTAGCATTCTCCTCCATTGAAAACTGGCTTACCAAAAATCACTTGCTACTCAATACCAACAAAACCAAGCTACTTGTTTTTACCCCTAAGAAAAATATCCCCTTAAACAAAGACCAATTCACTATACTCTCCTACAACAACAAAATAATTGAAATAGTCTCCCATACTTAATTACTTATTATATTAGATGAGCACCTTAAATTTCATCTTCATCTTCAACACAGCAATAAAAAAAACACAATAAAAATCGGGCCTACTGTGTAGACACAAACACTTTCTTAGCCATCATTTATCTACTACCTTCTCTAACCTATGGTGCTCCATTGCTCACCAACTTATTCTCTAAATAAAACTCAAACTAGAAACTTGCTACAATAAAATTGCTTGATTCGCAACAAACGCCTCTTATTCTACCCACCACTGTGCAGCGTTATACTCTCTAAACTGGCTTGAACTGCCACACTCTCTCTCTTACATACAACTAGCCATAGCACACACAATGGTATACAAACCCTCAGTATATCCTACCCTGTCCTCACTATTCATCACCTACCTATCCAACAGATCACTTAGATCTGAAAATAAACATCCTCTACAGATTCATAAATCTAGACTTCTAGCTGGCCAACTCCTATACTGTAGCCAAAAACTGGAACTCTCTTCCTATGACTATCAGATATAATCCAAACACTGTAATTTTTAAAACTTCATACACAACTACCTATCTTCCATTTGGAGCTGTAACTGTTCCACACACCCCTTCTTTAAGTTCTGACCTCTTCTTATTCCATAGCCACCCTTCCTGCTAACTCTACTCCTACTTCCTATCTATTGTTTATATCTGTTTATAAAAGTGATCAAGTTACTTGCCCAAAATTATTTTTTATATAACTGCTCCATTCAACACTGTATATGTTTATATGTACATTTGTATTTTTAACTGTATCTGTATGGAAACTCTGAAGTTTATTTGCCTATACAATTTATTTAATTATTCAAGACTGTAACATGTACTTGGAGCTTTTCTCCCAGGGCCTCCACTGAAAATGGGCTTTTATGGCCCAATGGACTATCCGGTAATAATTTTGCCAATAAATAAGTCAGCTTCTTGCAACAGACTGATTCTCACTTGACCATTTGTATTCCACACACAAGTCTACCATGAGAGGTCCTCATTGCCGAGATCAAACTCACTGGCAGTCTATTTTGTTAAATTTGCACTTTTCCTCAGAAGTGGTTTGACCTAGGAAGTATGCTTATATTGGTGAGGGGCTTTGTTCTTTTCATGAGAGTTCTGGGCACAAATACTCCCCAAAAACTCCAAAATGTACCAGTTTTACACAGGGAGACTTGAAAAAAAATTTGATGAGTTTGCCAGCAATAAAAAGGACAAAATCCTCTTGTTTGCTATCAAAGAATCATGCAAGTTACCAAATATGTGGTCTTGTACTCTGTGCATCACATCAGTCACATAAGCATCTAATGACTTGAACCCTTCATTTCCAGTGAAAAGTAAACATCTCCTGTATAGCAAACACTTCTTTAGATTAAAATAACCTTGAAACTTGTCTTTCTAGCCACAGATCTTGTCTCCGTTATCCTCCTTAAGGTTGTGTTAAATACCGCTCCCTCTTGCAACAAGAAGGAATGCTGTATTTTCTCCAGTTTCTTGACAACACCACTCACAAAGTGATGCAGGTCAATACTTTTGAATCTGGAGTTTCCAACTATCTGACATGTTTCCATAAAGTTTCAGTGAAGTTAATATTTGTAAGGTGGGCAACTTGAACAAAATACTGAACAAATATAGTTGATGAACTAGTACTTCATGGGATAATAAGAATTATTTTAACAGTAAAGCATGTGATTTAAACTATTTAATCACAAACTTTACATCAACAAAATTATAAAAAAAAGCAAAACAGAACTAGGACTGAAGCCTTCATTCAATAAGTATGAGAAACAATTAGCTTCCTCCAAAGATGAAAACTTCCACTGACAAGAAAGATTGTCCTTTTATTACACATGTCTAAGAAACCTTTTATGAGAGGAAAACAGCAGTTGGTTCCAAAACTAAAGAGTCAGCTTCAGTAAAAGTAAAATAAAAATGCAGTAACAGGTGCAGAATGCTAACAAAAAGAACTTGCTTTACTTCTAATACACACACACACACATATATATATATATATATATATATATATATATATATATATATATAATTATTACTTTATACAATCATACATTTATATTAATGAAGACAAACCATATCGACAAACATTATACATCAGATATAAACTGCTTAGTTCATCTTTAACACAAAAAATGAAATGACACACTTAATAGTCATGGTCTTTCCAGGCTTGATAGTTGCTGCTGAAGCACCTACCAAGAGGAGAAAACACTGAGAGAAGAAAGGAGCCACTTTTGAGATTTTAAGTATTTTCTTCTGATTTATTTCTTAGAAAAACTGCATTGCCACCTACTTTTCGGCGTTTTCTTGCTTGCAAAAGTTGATATCTGTGTTAGAAACAGTATTTAGAACATACCCCGGCCAAATGTTTATTGCATTTTTGTGTTGCACTTAATTTAAAATTGTTTTTTCTTAAAATTGCATTTTACCTGCCTCTGACCTAGCACACACGTGTTGGGGTCATTTATTGCACTGTTCTGACTAGTTTGCTTCTTGTGTGTCTCTGCTATCCTTAAACAAAAACAAAAAAATCTTGCTATTTTCCCACTTTCTATAATTTAAAAAAAGTTCAGTTACAGAGTTGCTGTTCTGAACTGTTTGTAAGTTTCTTGGAGGCCAGTGCTTACTTGGGCTAAAAGGAAGTCTTTGTGTTCACCAGTGGCAGTGGTTAACACTGAGCAGCCTGCCTGTCCCTGTAGGAGTAGTTACTGCCTAGAAACTGTAGTTTTATTGGCCATTTTGGGTCATTTCCAAACTCCTTGATCTCTCTCTCTCAAAACCCTGCAACTCTCTTTTTGCGCGGTCTTGCGCACAGAGCAGCGTCGGGCAGCGCCGGTTAGCTGGGGTATACTATTCCTGGCTCCACAAAGTCTGCGCTGCAAATTTTCCCATAGAACTAGGCAAGCCTCAACTCAAGTGCTTCAGATCAACTGCTCTTACTGCAGCACTTGCATAACCCAAATCAGCACTTGTTCAAATCTCCTGGACAGCACTATTATTTTCCAAATCTCCTAGACAGCACTATTATAATACGGCATAAGACCCTCGACTGTCTGCAAGACAAGTGAAACTCACTTTTCCAAGCATGTCCAGAAGTCAGCTTCATGTGTACTCTCCAGTTCATCTGGTGGAATTCGGCATCCTGAGGCAATGTCTCAACTGCCTCATGTATACAGACAACCCTCTCCTCTTACCTCTAGACACTAACACTTGTGAGAGATGCAAATACACAGCCAGACTGGAGGCTAAGCGCTCTCAACCCATGACTGTAACAGACAGTCAAGAGGAGAAGAGACACACTAGCATCACACCACCAGTCACACATGGATCTAAAAAACAAGCACCGGCAAAACATACACATAAATACACAAAAACATATTTGGAGGCACTAGGTACCAATCTGAAAAAGAAAACATACCCTCCAAAGCAGACAAGCAAGCAACCTGCACCTCCAAACACAAGCCAGAAAACACATAATTCACCTCAGCAGTGTGCCTCATGACAGCCCCTAAGGCAAAACACCATACCCAACACGCTAGTAATAGGAGACTCTATAGTAAGGTACACAGATGTTCCACTCACCAGACTAAACAAGGAGAAGGTTACTGTCAGCTGCCTGTCAGGTGCTAGGATCCGCAACATAACACAGCCACTTAGGTCACTCCAGAACAAGTACAAGTATGATGCCGTCATTGTACATGCTGGTGTGAATGATCTAAGACATACCTCCCTGGACTACATGAAAAGAGACATTGAGGAGCTCTTTGATCATGTAGCCCAAGCTGGTATGACCCTGACCTTGAGTAGCATACTACCTTCACCTAGAATGATACCACAATACAAAGACAAAATGATCAATTTCAACAATTGGCTAAGCTTCTGGTGTCATTCTAAGGGGATCCAGTGTCTGTCTGCCTGGGATGACATGATAGACAAGCCTCACTGTTTCACCAGAGATGGTTTGCACCTGTCACCCCTAGGCTTTCGAATACTGGCCAAGGCTCTTGCCATCCCCATAGTGCCTTTTTTTAGACAAGGCTCAAAGGACAAACCAACCACCGTAACCAGCACAGGTAACCAAAAATGAAGGGTAATGCTACTCAACGCCAGAAGTCTCAACCTCAAAATGCATGCACTCGAGGTACTCCTCAGTATGGAGAAAATCGATGTTTGTGCAGTGACGGAAACCTGGTTCAAGGCTCCAGAGAGCACCCCAGCACTACCAGGTTACAATTCATATCATACCTTCTGGCCTCAGTTACCGGATCACAGTACAAAGGGCGGAGGTGTATCCATATTCATCAAGGATACCCACATCTCCAGGTTAGTGGCGCAGCATGATGCCCAGAGATCATCCATGCGCAACTATCAGCAGGCAAAACCACATTTCAAGTCATAGCCTGTTATAGATCGCCCACCATGTCCCAAGATGCTCATTCAGCATTCCTTTAGGCATTGGAAAATATAAAGGTCCTACCCAACACCATAATTTTGGTTGATTTCAACTACCCTGGTATAGACTGGGTGAACTACCAAAGTTCTAACTGCTATGCCCAGCGGTTCATAGAATTTATAAATTCAAATGCCCTTAAACAACTGGTATGTTCTCCCACTAGAGTGGACAACATATTGGATTTATTCATCACAAATATGGGCGCACATTGTACCACACCCGTTATCACTCCCTCTCTGGTCAGATCAGACCACAAACTGATAACCCTGGATGTCCTCACCCCTCCACCTCCCCCAGTCAAAGAAACCATCGTAAAAAACCTTTCCAAAGCAAACTTCAAACTACTTGCGTCAGAAGTGGAAAGCTTCACTATTCCCTTGCAGAAGGATAATGATATCCAGGATGCAGAATCCTACACCAAGGCACTTTATATACATCTTCAGGATTGCAAGGACCATGCTATCCCAAATAAAACCAAGATTCCTTCCTCAAGCAAGAAGAAACTAGTCTGGTGGACCCCGGCCATAAGCAAACTATACAATAAAAGGAGGAGACTTATACAAAAAAAGGCCAAATCTCAAGAAGAAAAATCATCCCTGATCAGCATTAGTAAGAAATTGAGGGCCCTCATCAAGTCAAGTCAACTAAAGCCAATTTCGAAAAGAAGGTTTCCAAGGATGTCAAGGATAACCATAAGGCCTTCTATGGTTACGTCAAAAATCTAAATGGCAATTCTCAGGTCTGTTCTGAGCTAGTACAAAATGGAACAAAATACACTGACCCCACTGACATTGCCAACATCCTGGCGGATAGGTTCAGTGCAAATCCACCCCCCATCAACTACAGGGCCTATTACTATTCCAGGGGATTGTGCAACTCCAATTATTACTGATACGTTGGTTGATAAGGCTCTATCTAAAGCTAAAAACACTGCCTCCATGGGACCAGATGGTGTCCCGGGCTGTGTCATATGCGAGCTCCAAAATGAATTAACCCCGCATCTGAATACCCTGTTCAGTCTCAGCCTCTCGACAGGATATGTGCCCATAGAATGGCACACAGCAATGGTGGTTCCGCTGCACAAGGGTGGGCCCACAACCGACCAATAAGCCTGACCAGTCTGATCTGTAAGGCAATGGAGTGAATCATTATGAAACTCATAAATGGAGAGATTGGGAACCTCCAAACACTTGACCCCACACAGTTCGGCTTCGTCAAGGGCAGATCATGCCTCCTGAACCTGGTGGACTTCTTTGAGACAGTTACTCAGGCTATAGATAAGGGAAAGGAGGTACACATGGCTTACCTTGACCTTGCTAAAGCATTTGACACCATTCCCCATTTGGGTATTATTGATAAACTCATCAACCTGGGCATAAACCCTTATGTCACAAGATGGATCGCAAACTGGCTCTCAGACAGATCCCACAAAGTAAGAGTAGTGGGATCTATGTCCGAATCCAGACCAGTAATGAGCAGTGTGCCTCAGGGCTCTGTCCTGGGGCCCCTCCTGTTTGGCATATACTTCTCAGAAGTACAGGCAAACACTGAAGGGCTGTGGCTGACCAAGTTTGCGGACGACTGCAAACTGGGTGCTATAATAGATTCTCTAGCCAACATGGATATCCTCCAGAAGGGCCTTAATGAGACTGATGCATGGTGTCAAAGCCATGGTCTCAAGCTAAATGCAAAAAAATGCGTAGTAATCCCCTTTGGAAAAAAACAGAGTATCCGCGAACTACCACATAGGAGGTAACCCCCTGAAATCTGAAGAAGTAATAAGGGATCTAGGGACCCAAGTAGATAGTCAGCTTTCCTTTGATAACCATGTTGCCAAGGTGGTTAGAAAATCCTTCTATGTGACCCATCTGACCACGAAAGGGTTTGCATCAAGCTCTAAGGATGTAGTGATGCCCCTTTACTCTTCCCTCATCAGACCCATTATTGAGTACAATGCACCAATTGGAATGTACCTGGCTAGGCATCTCCAGCAGCTGGAGAGACCACAGAGGTACCTCACTAAGAGGATTACTGACCTCAAACAGTTGCCCTATGCAGCACGATTGAAAAAACTAAGGCTTTTCTCTGTTGCATACTGCCTTCTCATAGGTGATCTCTGTCCAACATACAAAGCCATGTCCAACCCAGAACTGTTGAACATGCTCCATCTTAGCAAAACAAAATCTACTCGAGCTACATGCTCTAGGGATATAAACCTCAGCACAGCAATGAATAGAACATGCTGGAGGGATAGATTCCCTTTGCAAAGACTTCCCTTGCTATGGAACAAGGTCCCGATCTACATAAGACAGAGCCCCTCACTATCACTCTTCAAGAGGAACCTTGATGAGTGGTTGGGTAACAGAAAGTTCACACCAGGGATCATACCAACAGCTCTAGGGAACTAACCAAAGGAGCAGTGAATACCCTACAACGTGGCTGGGCTAATATATGCCTTCGGGCAGATAACCCAGTACCTACCTATGAACCTATCAAATTCAAGTTCATCATTCCAAACTGATCAAAAATAACTTTGCCAAACTTGCAAACATGCAAACACAAACAGCATCTTTTTGAAATTAGGAAAGTCTACCTACACTCCATTCATTAAAAAACTCCAACTATCTTAATAAAACTCAGTATCTTTATTCTGCGGTGGTGGTGCTTCTTCAGCATCTTCTGTGTGGAGACATGCGTGAATGGGCGTACCTTCGTTGAAGGTTGTGCGTCAGGGCCGGCAACTCGGCACGTAAAAATCTACTGCCAATCATTAGCAGACCGGAGTTCCGCTGTGGTGACCCCTAACCAGGAAAAGCCGAAAGACACAACAACAGTCTCAAATCTTTGGGGAAAACAGAAATATCATGAAAGGGTAAAAACATTAGCCACACTGACTGCAAACATCTCACAATGCACTGATTTAATGGAAAATGCTGTTAGATGCTGACAACTTTAGGAAATTTGAGATCAAGACGATAATAGTCAACCACATGTAAGACAACTGAGTAGAGAAGACTTAAGTTTCATGTAGAGATATTAGATCAAATGGTGTTTACATTAAAAGTATGAAAAAGAGTTTTCTTTTTTAAGGACATATGCCACATGAAACAACCATAGCTGGCTAATCAAAGAGTACATAAGGAATGGTCTAATGAGGCCTTCTCTAATTTACAATGCAAACAAAGGAAAAAAATAAATGTGGTGGAGAAAGGTAGCCTAGTGAAAGAATTGCAGTCAAGTCATGATGAAACTTAAGTGAGAAAGAGAGACTCTACTGACTGACCTTCAGTATAAATGATCTAAATTTAAGGCAGCTAAATGAAAGGACCAAACATTTGGTGAAGCCAGTAAGAACCTTTAAACTGCTAGTAGAGTAGCCAGAAGAATAAATAGTACTCCCATTTCTCCATATTGCAATAGCAGTTACAACTTATACTATTTAATAGAAAGGGAAATGACATAAAACAGCTTTTCGTACCCCAGCTTTATGGAAACCGACTTTTAAGTCTAGGACACAACATTGCTTGTTCAAAATTCAAAAGAAAATGTATCAAATGGATTTTTGGCTGGTAGTATACTCCATGTCTGAAAAATCATAATTCTCCAAAGAAATCCAATAGGGATAAGTGGTGGCTATGTCAAAAAGAAAAATCATGTTTAGGGAAAAGAAGCTTCACTTAAAAAAACACTATTTACATATACAAACAAGTACAAATACAGCAGTAATACCCTCCTGGAAATATTTAGAAAATGAACTTTTAAATATATAATATCTAACACATATAAAAACACTGAAAGTTTCTGAACATCTGCCCCATATTGCAAAGGGATGAAGCCCTGACTGCAACCCACATAATTTGTGTTTGTTTAACAGTATGGGTGCTGGAGGGGATGGGACAAATCTTCTTGAGGGTAGACAGTACTGAGAAAGTTGCTGCAGGGTGGCAACTTTAGAATTAAGCTGCTATGCATGACCTGTTAGATGGGCTGCCCTTGTCACCAGACTCTTACTGCTGGGGAATTAATGGACCAATTAGGTTTCCAGGCAGGAGCACATGGGCTATAAAGTTCTCATTTAGTTTATGGATGACCATTTCTTGCCCCTGTGGAAAACAAATGGACTGACTGATTAAAGGTAGCAAAGACAACCATCACAGTACTGGGAGTAAGAGGAATGGTGATTAAAAAAAGTTACTGAACATCCAGCAATGTGTTCCTTAAATAGTTAGTTTCAACAATATGTTTATGTGAAACAAATAACTGCGAAAGAAAGATCTAGGCACAAAGTTTCATATTTAATGGCCATGAACATTTCTAGTCCTTAAAATGCTTTTTGAAATATTGATATAATCTTAACATCATTTATATATTTTTGAATACATTTATAAAGGTTTCTGGTATGGCATCGCACTACACATACACTGAATGGGTCATGATTTGGGTGATAATGGAGAACACTGGATGTGCGTAACTACAAATCCAGAACACCAAGTGACGTGGTTACAGAAAGTCCCGTTCTCTCCTTTATCTCCTGAAACTGTTATTGCCACTAAAGATGATAAAATTAAAATGCTTTTCATTATTGCTGAGCATTTCTCTTGGCTGTCTTTGATATTAATTCGAAAGATTCTTAACAGTGAATGTGTACATGCCCTTCAAATATAGAAGGGTGAGGAACATGGACTTTGAGACTCAAACTGAGGAACATTCCTCACAATAAGGTCACTTGAGAGGTATGAGCAATGACAATAGGTTTCTACCCATTATTTTTTGCTTTGCCCCATTTATTGAGCAAAGAGATTGAGAACTGTAGCCAAGACTATATGATGCAGCTCCTAGATGCTACACAATTACCATAGCACTCTAAGAGCTATTGAAAAAACACTGGTGTAGTCCCGTGTTCTCCATTATCACCATTATTTGCTTTAATTGACGTTAGTATATGTATATTAAAGAGGGGTTCCAAGGAAGTGGACTTGGATCATATTTATTGATTGGTACATGAGGCATTACGGGTTGTTACTATGTAAGCAAGAATGGGCAAATTTAGAGTTAGAGCCTATTTAAAGTAGGAATAATTACAGAAGAAAAAGTTGGAATCTGTGCAGTGTTAATGAAGGTATGAAAAAAGTTTGATGACAGCAAGAAATCTTTAACTATGAATAAGAAAGCAGTAGAATAAGTAAAAATAGAAGTTATGTTCTTACCATAACGTTCCATGTTAGTTGTCTTCTTCTCACCTTCTTCTTGCTGGATGGGTTCGGAGCCGACCTCGGCTCCGACTCGGCCACTCTAAAAGCTCGAGAGTTGGTTCCACCGGCTCGAGGCTCCCCTTATATCCCACAATGCTAGGCGAGAGTTACCTCAGATCTCATTTGTAAGCTAACCCCAGCTTAAAATAGTAACAGTATAACTGTAAAACAGAGTCCACCTCTAACAACAGGAAGAAAGAAGGGTGACCTACATCCTGAACCAGGAAATATGCATAACAGCATATGTCTAAGAAAGAGGTGGTAGAAAGAGAGGTCACAATCACAACTCCTCTAGGTCTGTCCAGGCCAGGGGGAAGGAGGGTGGGGCCTTAAGAAGAAGGCGAAGAAGACAACTAACATGGAACGTTATGGTAAGAACATAACTTCTATCTGTTAAGTTGCCTATCTCGCCTTCATTCTTGCTGGATGGGACCGTCCCTAGCACCTTGTCCCGGTGGCCTAACGGAACAGACTCCTGAGAACAGTGGAACCAAAGTTAGCTCTATGCCTAGAAGCTAAATCCAACTTATAATGAGAAATGAAAGTGTGAGGAGTAGCCCAAGTAGCCGCTGCACAAATGGTGTCGATAGGCAGTCTGTCTTGGAAGGCTAAAGAAGTAGCCAAAGCTCTGGTGGAATGAGCCTTAGGTTTATCAGGCAGCTTTTGATGTCTAATTTCATATACAAGGGAAATCAAAGATGTTAGCCATCTGGATAATGATACCTTTGAAACTGAAAGTCCCTTTCTGCTTTCCGCATAGGAGACAAACAGCTGATCAGATTTTCTGAACTGTTTTGTTCTATCCAAGTAGTACCTCAATTGACGGTGAACATCCAGGCAGTGTAATTTTTGTTCAGACCTATTGGAGTATTCTGGAAAAAGACAGGTAGATCAATGCTTTGATTTAGATTTGACGTCGAGACCACCTTAGGCAAAAGGACGGGTTAGTTCGTAAGGATACTCTGTCCTTATGAAACAAAAGATAAGGAGGACGACAGCTGAGTGCTTGAAGCTCTGAAACTCTTCTAGCTGATGTAATAGCTACCAGAAAAAGAGTCTTCCATGATAATAATTTTAAAGAACAGGAGACTGCAGGTTCGAAAGGGGAAGAATCAAAGAAGCAAGAACTAAATTTAGGTCCCAAGGAGAAGGAGGATTTCTTATAGGAGGTCTGAGAAGAAAAACTCCTTTCAAAAAGGCTTTGCAAAGCTTGTGGGACATTAAGGCAGATTCAGAAATACCCACATGAAAGTTAGAAATAGCTGCCAATTGAACTTTAAGTGTAGAGGGAGATGAACCTGCATGGAAGAGTTCAGCTAGAAAATCAAGGACTAATTGGATGGAAGCAGTGAAAGGATCTATGTCCTTTCCTTGAGCCCAATATGTGAAGCGCTTCCACTTACTCAAATAAATCTTCCGAGTGGAAGATTTATGGGAAGCTATCAAAATATCTCTAACAGAGTGAGATAATTGAGGAAGCCTGGCTAAGGTTGGAACTGGAGGAACCAAGCAGTGAGGTTCAGAGAGGGGAGGGAGCGATGAAACTGACCCGACTGATGGATCAAAAGATCTGGAACTAGGTCCAGATTCCACGGTCGCTCCAAGAGAAAACGATGTAGAAAGGGGAACCACACTTGTCGAGGCCAGTAAGGAGCAATGAGGATCAATGAGGCCTTCTGAGCGATAGCTTTCTGTATCACTTGAGAGATCAGTGGGAAGGGAGGAAAAGCATACAGAAGTCCCCGGGGCCAAACTTGGACTAGAGCGTCTCTGCTGGGTTGGCCTGGTAAAGGGAATAGAGTGAAATATTCTCTGCACTTGCTGTTTTGGGGAGTAGCAAAAAGATCGCAGCAAGGCTGACCCCACTTGAGAAAAATTTCTCTCACTACAGAGTCTTTCAGAGACCACTCGTGAGGCATGAGTATGGCTCTGCTCAACTTGTCCGCAATTTGATTGGACTTTCCGGGATGTGCGTTGCTATCAGAAACCGCTGAGAAGAAATCGCCCATTGCCACAGTCTGAGTGCTTCTCGACACAGGGGTATGACCTGGTTCCGCCTTGTTTGTTGATGTACCACACTACAGACATATTGTCTGTTTGGATTGCAATCGTTCCCAAGGGAAGAGAGTCTTGAAGGGCTTGCAACGCTAAAAGCACTGCTCTCATCTCCAGAACATTTATGTGCAAGTGGCATTCGTTTGGTTGCCATGTGCCCTGGACCATCCTGCCCTGATAATGCCCCCCCCACCCGATCAGGGAGGCATCCGTTGTCAGAGTAGCAACCGGAGGAGGTGGAACAAAGGGTCTTCCCAACAAGAGCTGAGGGGAAGACATCCACCACATGAGATGATTTTTGCACGCTTGCGTGATCATAATGGTGTGAGACATTGGAAGTTGCTGGCATGACCATTGAGTAAAGAGCATCCATTGAAGGATCCGCATGTGGAATCTGGCTAATGGAAGCAGAGGTATGGCCGCTGCCATAATTCCCAACACTTTCAGAACTAACCTGGCTTTGATTCTGTTGTTGTTGAAAAGGAGTGATACCAGTTTGTGAATGTCTGTTATTCTTTGATGTGTTAGTCTTCCAGACATGTTTACTGTATCTAGATTTGCGCCTATGTAGGTAATAGTACGACAAGGCGACAAAACAGACTTTTCGCAATTTATTGAAATACCCAGCTTTTGACAAACGCGAAAAGTGTAATCTCTGGCCATCAGAAGGAGATGCTTGGTGGGAGCTGTGAGGAGCCAGTCGTCCAAATATGGAAACACCTGGAATCCTTGTCGTCTCAGGTGAGAAGCTACCACTGCCATGCATTTGGTAAACACCGGGGCAGTGGTGAGACCAAAGGGCAGGGCCCTGAACTGAAAATGACTGGTTCCCAGCCTGAAGCGGAGGAATCTTCTGGAGTGTCTGTTCATTTTTATGTGATAGTACGCATCCCGAAGGTCTATAGAGCACATCCAGTTTCCTTTGCCCAAAAGGGGAAGGATGGATTGCAGCGTGACCATCCGAAATCTTGTTTTCTTGACTGATCTGTTCAAGACACTGAGATCCAAAATTGGTCTCCAGTCCCTGTTTTCTTTGGAACTAAAAAGAACCTTGAGTAGATTCCGGATCCTTGCTGGTCTGCTGGAACTGGCTGAATTGCTCTTTTTGCAAGCAGTTTTGAAATCTCCAAAACCGCTAGATCCCTTTGAGCGGGTGGAACATCTGGAAGGGATTTTTTTGACTGATTTGGAATGCGAAGAAAAGGGATAGAATAGCCTTCGGAAATGATGGACTGTACCCATTTGTCTTGAGTCAGGGATAGCCAGGCTTCTGGGTACAGTGACAATCTTCCCCCGACTGCCTCCGAAGATGGGCAGTGGGGCAACACCTCAGGGATGCTGAAAGGGCTTGTCAGACAAGGCTTCCCGATTGCCCTGGTTCTGCGGACCCCCTGCCCCTAGGGCGGCGTCTACCATTGTTATTCCGCCTCTGCCTCTGGCGGGAAACGACTCTGTCGCCAGGCGAAGTCCCTTGAGATTGTTTACGGAACCACATCTTTCCACCTTTCTGGCCTTTGGGGTAAGGCCTAGAAGGAGTAGAAAACGGACTCCGACGGCAGAAAGGGTCTTGCCATCAGTTTCGCACCTAGTCAAGGTTTCTTTCACTTGAGGACCAAAGAGGATGATCCATCAAACGGGAGTTAGTGAAAGACGTCTTGAAGGGGTCCGCAAAATTGCATAGCCGCATCCAGGCATGCCTACGTACGGCCACACCTGTCCCTGCGGCTCTGCTCGTTCCTTCAGCCGTATGAAAGAAGGCATGGAGGAGTTGGTTATGGAGTTAAGGGTAGCCAGCTGCGTGTTCATCTTATCTTGAAACCCGCAGCTGTAGGGTCCTTTAACATTTCACTCGCTTCCTTGATCAAGTCCCTTTGAAGATGAGTAAAATGGCACAGGTAGTTCAGCTTAACGCATGGTAAATGTCGCTGACGAGAACATCCGCTTCCGTACCTGTCCATGGACCTAGATTCCTTGTTAGGTGGATGGACAGGTACTGAAGGATCAGCTAGCTCCTTCTTAGTGGCAGCAGCTACCACCATAGCATCCACAGAAACTCCTTTTGTTAAGAACTGTTTGTCTGCTGGTGCTGTTATGAACTTGGAGGGTCTCCTGGGAGTGGGGTCCACTGAATCAGGAGCCGTCCATGCCTTCTTAGCAACCACCTGCATGAGGGGGTCAAGGGGGACACCCAGGAGGTGGAAGGACGAGAGCCAAACGCCTCAAGATACACAGATTCATCCTCCGAAGGGTTGAGGGCTGGCCAATTTCCCCTCTGTTTCAGGATCTCCAGAATGTCTGCAAATGAGACATCTTCAGAAGGGGAACGGGGAACCCTCAGAATCATCCAAATCTGTGTCTGACGTGATGGACTCAGGTGAGTCAATGTGTTTCCTCTTACACTTCCTCTTCCGAGGGGCTCTTCTGCCAAATCAGGAGAGGCCTCGGAAGAGGATGAAATCCCCACAGGGGTTCCTGAGGAGCTGGCTCTCTGCGGTCCGGGATGAGGGAGTGAGTCGACTTAACCTGAGGCACCGTAGAGGAGGGGCGGACGGAGCCGACTGTGGAGTAGAGCCAGGCTCTAACACACTCCGCATGACCTCGAATGCACCCCTGTCAGGCAGAGCCAGAGGTCCCGCTCCGAGAAGCTAAGAACCCCTCGGCACCGACAGTGATGGCTCCGAGGTCGATGTCGGAGCCGAACTCACCAGCGAAGCACAGAGAGGGAGAGGGGGTCGGACAAGGGTCCGATGCCACTCACCCCCTCGGAGCCGACGAGGGAAGTCCGGCGCCGAGATTCTTCCAAGGAAGAAAACGGAGCCGACGACGGAGCCAAAGACAATTGTATCGGCTCCGACGCTATCACAGTCTCGGTTCCGACGCAACCCGGCTCTGAGCTCAAGAGAGTCGAAGGAGGAATATGTTGATGGACCGGGGCAGGCATCGACTGATGAGTCGGGCTCTGAAGCATCTGGGCCAGTGCCTCGGACTTAAGAAGTCGACTCACTACCCTCTGAAGGTCATGATCCGACAGCCTCGATGACCTAGAGGAGTGAGATCTTTGGCTCTGTTCAGACAGCAGGGGAGATCCTGGAGCCGAATGAACGGAGCCAAGAGATGGTGACCTGGACCTCTTCCTAGTTGTCGGCTCCGAAGGTCTGGTCGGAGCCGACACGGGGACTTCTACTACCTCGGCTCCGGCCGGAGCCGAGGGAGCCACAGAAACTGTGGACTGAGACTTATCGGCTCCAGCCGGAGCCGATGAAGGCAGAGGTTGAGAAACCTTAGGTCTCGGCTCAGTTGTCGGAGCCGAAGACCTAGATGCCTTAGAGGGCTTCCCTGTTGAAACAGATAGGAAATCCTCTGGCTTGAGTAAGCCTCTTAATATCAATTTATTTTTCTTTCCTGCAGGACCCTGGGGCTGAAGCCATGGCACACAGCACAGGAGTCCTGCAGGTGCAAAGGCCCCAGACAGTAGACACAAGAAGTGTGAGCGTCTGTCAGAGACATTTTCTGACAGCACGCATCACACTTCTTGAATCCGGAGACCTTTGCTTCTTTAGACATTTTTAAACAGGTGTAAACAAACACACACACAAACACACTAATTACACCCTGTCAAGTTAAATTATAATAAAAACCACTAACTAGGATTTTAAAATAATACACACACACTCCACTAGGGAAGAGAAAAGGCCTGTAGGCCCAAGGGAAGAACCTAAAGTTCTTGAGGGAAAAAAACGGGAATTTTTTGGAAGGGGATAAAAATTTCTCTAAACTAAGGGAAATAAGTAAAAATATTAAAATTAAAGGGGTTTAGATAGACTAAATTACACAAGAAAAAGTCACTTACCAAGAACCGGTAGAAAACCAACCACGAAGCTGTAGCGGCAAACGAGATCTGAGGTAACTCTCGCCTAGCATTGTGGGATATAAGGGGAGCCTCGAGCCGGTGGAACCAACTCTCGAGCTTTTAGAGTGGCCGAGTCGGAGCCGAGGTCGGCTCCGAACCCATCCAGCAAGAATGAAGGCGAGATAGACAACTTAACATTCTTAGTTTAGCAAGAAGATAACATGGCACCAGGCAATAATTAAAATAGAGTGCAGTGTATGAGAAAAAATTCTAATGGAGGGAAAATTTATGTCATATTTAATCAGTGATTATAATGGGGGCTAAAAGTAGTGAACCATTCATTCTCATTAGGTAGTGATCTGATTGTGAGAGGCATATATAGATGGGATGACAGATGATGGACAGAGGTAGCTTTAATCCCAAAGATAAGTGAAAGGGATCAGAAAGTAGAGAATAAACCTATGTGTTTACAGAGGGCACCAAATTAGGTGGAATGAAAGTGATTTTGACATGCATTTAATGCCTTTGACAGCATATATCAAATGTATATCTTAAGTGGGAGGGACAATGGAAGAATGGAGCTGTGCATAGTGAGATTGCAAAGTAAGGCTGGGACAAGTTAGGAAATCATATGAGGTGAACAGCATCTAGGTCAGCAATGCTACTGGAGAATGAACAGCCGTAATGCAGGAGTTTGGAGGCAGGAAAGGAGAGACAGCATGATATAATATGCAACTTCAAGGCTTACCATGGCAGAAAGATAAGAGTCAGCAAGGATCCCTAAAGCAAACAGATACACTGTCACTGTTAGGGCAGGAGTAAAGGTTATGGTCAGAGCCAAGCCACGAAAAGGGAGTAACACCCTAGTAGAGGAGGTGTGTTATGTAAATATTTATACAGTTGCTTTGAGGAAATGGGTGAGGGGCATTTACTTAAACAACAGAAAGGAAAGGAACAGGGAAAGTGTTACAGATGGCTTAAGTACTGAAAGAGGAAACATACAGATGGATCTTGACTTATTCTTCAAATTTTCCCATCTATCCAGGGAAGTAAAGTAGAAAAACAAAATTTAGGAGAATGAAAGTAAGGATGAGGAGTAGTGTTTTGGAAATCAAATCTTGGAAAATTTTGGTATATATGATAAAATGATGTAAATGCAATTTATGATGCTGCAAGAGACACACATATCATATGATGGCCACAAAACATTGAAATGCTCTGGATATGTAGTGGAGGCTAGTTCAACATGAGAAAATAAGAAGAGATGAGGGGTGATTATTCTTTGAAATCAGCCATGACTCAAAATAAGTGGAAAGTTGGAGAACTGCCAGGGAAGGTAGCAACACTAAAGGGATGGATGGAAGGGGAGAAAGTAACAATAGTTGCAGTTTACTTTCTTCCAGGAATTACCACACAAGCAATGAGAAAGTTGCTTATAGATGTGGTACAATTTCAAGAAGGATTAGCAATACGGGTAGGTAATAACAATGCAATAACAGACAAGCATGAGATAAATAAGGGGCCAAGGAACAGAATAGTGAATGAGGAAAGGAAGTTTTCTAAGGGCTTGAGTATGTTCGGTATAAGAGAGACTTGTTAGTTGGGAAAGTAATAAAGATAAGAGGATGACTTTACATTTTATTCCCATAGACATAACAGTTGAGGAAGATTAGACAGGAGATATGGATATGTTACTAAGGAACACAAATGATAAAAGATTGAATTGTATCATCAGATCATGCTTTGATAAGTGCATGCATTAAGGCCCAACAGGAACTGGGGTTAGAAAAGCATTTAAAGTTTCTAGGATATGTCTTAGGAAAGGAGTGAGATAGGGTTCAGGTAATGAAAATAACCAAAGAAGAACTTAAAGAGGGGGCTGATGATATGATGAAAGAATGGGACAGGATAAAAATGCAAATAAAGATGAGGATAATATGGCAGCAGAAAAAAACAAGAAAGGGAACTTAGGACATACAAAAAGGCTTTTAAAGAGAGATAATTGATATTCAGGAAGGAAGAGGAAAGGGATCAAGATAAATAAAGCAGATGATTCAAAAGTGGGAAGACAGCAGAGTCTGAAGGAAAAATGCAGTAGAAAAAATAATTCAACTTAGCTAGCACTCCATTACCTAGGGGTTAGCAACATAGTTAATACAAAGAATGAAAAAAATCCACTGTTGCATCCATCCTATAGACCAATATCAATATTAAATTAGGATTAAAAATGTTTTATGCAAATTATGGCAGATAGGTTAGCACAGGTGAGCACAGGTGTTAAAGACGAAAATACATATGGCTTACACAGGTTTTGTTGGGGGGGGGGGCATAGGATGATGGATAACCTAAATCAAGACTTAACTGACAATTCAGGGCCCACAGGAAAAAAATGAAAAGGCTGGCACTTTTCTGTCTAGATGATGAAAAGCATTTCTTAGGGTTGAGCGAGGACACAGGTTTCAAAACAGTAAAGCCACTCACGCCACACAGTCCCAGGCAAACTCGCAAGTTAGGCATAGAAGTGAAACAAGTGACCAGTCTAAAAGGCAAAAACTCAAATATTTAATACATTAGTTAAGTGCTTTTGTCCTAAATATAAACCAACTGACTTTGTCACAACTAACAGTAACAACTGCATCTATCATTTAAAGCCAATTCATATGATCACATGTTGCAAAATAACCAGTCACTGCGTAACTCTACTACCTATTAATATAAATATTGAATACAATGCTTTAAAATGCATTCCAATTTAAAAAATATATGTACAATATGAAAAGCACACAAGAACTTTCAATCACAGTATCTACCACATGGGGCTGGAAGGCAATGGTTAAGGTGTTTACAGAAACACAGTGCAGGGTTTGATTCTTACATGGGGTAATTGGTGTGGCCTAAATGGCCCACAAGGGCAGTTAGCCTAGTATTAATCTATGAACCTATAAATAAAAATCCATTTGCCACAAAAATAAATGTACATAAACATATGTGTGTGTATATGTATGTGTGTGTGTGTGTGTGTGTGTGTGTGTGTGTGTGTGTGTGTGTGTGTGTGTGTGTGTGTGTATAGCTAGAGTTTGGCAGCTCCTAACACATTTGCTTTCAGTGTTTAAAATTATCATTTAAACCAGGGGAGGAAACAGAGTTGAGCTGAAGTTGCCACAACAGCTTTTTCTTTGTGTGGTTGAAAGAAGGACCAACCTTGGGACCAGTAGTCTGTTCTATGGTCAAGGTGAAAGTGATGCCTCTTCCACAGGAAAGAACAAGCAGAAATTGCCAGTAAATCTACCAGCCCACAAACGTAACTTTTTTTTTTTAACAGAAACAAAAAGAAGTAAAAAGCACTTTACAACACTATATTTTTTTTCTTTGTGGGGCTGATAAACACAAATAAGTTTTCAGTTAGTTTACACTACTTTTAAAAGAGGGCTCCATTTAAAAGGACATTACAGTCTCCAGATAGTCCATTAAAACACAGCACTCCTAGCTTTAAAATAGCTTTCTGTAAGAGGAAAGTAATGCCAATAAAATTAGGAAACGAAGTCTTTTTTCCACAAAGATAACTTATCTGTCCAGCAAAGGAAAGCACATGCCAACAGTCGATCCTCAAAAGCATTGAGGAGCATAATCTTCAGTGGAAGTAAAGCTCTGAATAAAGTGATTTTTATTTAAAAAAATATTTATCAAGTGAGATTGTAATCTCTTAATATGCTCTGGTACAGTATTACACAACTGAAAATAAAGTGATTAATAATTTAATTTCAAAAATCTGAACTAACAAGTAACTCCAAATGATAATGCATCGATTAACTTTTTCCCTTAATAACCCATATCCATTATGGCTGTGAGCTGAAGTTTTTGTTGTACAGGGTTTATTTCCCTCAGTCGTCATTTGCCTACTATATGACCTTGAGCAAGTCACTTAACCAAAGATATATATAATATATATAAAATATATAAATACACACACATATATATATATATATATATATATATATATATATATACACACACACACACACACACACATACACATACACACACACACACACACACACACACACAGTCTAGTTTGTTAAATCAAACAAATGGTTGAAAGCAAAAACAGAGAAAAAGCACTGAACCAACATTGGTATGGAAAAAACAAAAAAAAAAAAAACAGAAAGATTCCTATTTGCAAGCAGGCAACCCCACCCCTACCCCACCCCTGCACCCACATGAAGGGGTCTGCAACTCTGACATCTGCTGCACATTATTTATACCAACACTGAGATCACATAGCAGTGGAGAAAAAGGATAATCTACCTTTCCCAACTACTTTGTAATTTCAAAGCACGTTCAACCAAATATAAATTGAAGGACACAGTTCAGCAAAAACAGCATACAAAGTAAAGAATCATAGCCTACGTATATATTATATACCCATATAAACAACTACATTGAAATGCTGGTACCAAATCAAAATAAATCCTGGTCAAACCACAAAAACAAGCCACCCTAGTGGGCCCCTGGTATTAAGAGGTTTATTTTATTTATTTATTTTACATTTGTTAACTGGGATGGTCCGACTGGATACGTGTCCTTTTTCAGCGGAGGCCCGGGGAGAAAAGCTCCAACAGAGTTACATTGATAATTAGGTACAGTAAATGAGCTGAAAGAACTTAACAAAAACATAGGCTATTTACATACAAGTACAAGACTGCCATTACTATTTCTGAGATTACTACAAATGTAACATTATTAACATATTAGCAAGGACGGTAGGCAGTATAATGACATAGAGTTAGACAGGATACATATTTCTTTATCACAGTATACAAAGTACTTATCATCTTAGCTAGTTGTTTATGTTTTAGTTAATGGCACAGAGCTAGTCTGGGTTTGAGCAAGGACATAGCCAGTGTGACTTGAAGTGGAGTTTTAGACTATTTTGAATTGACTTAGAGAAGTTGCAAGCGTGATGTTATTTGGGAGAGAGTTCCATATTTTACCAGTGGTGTTGGCAAATAGCGTCACCACCTAGGTTGAGAGATTTAGTTGTTTGGACAAGGAGTCTGTTTGCTGAGCGAAGGCAGCTTAGATTGGAGTAGGGAGTCATTAAGTTTTTAGTGCTGGGGTATTCTCAGGTTGTTTAAGGATTTTGAAGGCCTCTATGAGTTGGGACTGGTGAAGAAGGTGTGGGAATTCTATCCATCCAAGCTTTTTCAGGTTAGTACAGTGGTGTGTTCTGTAGGGTAGGCCTGTAACGAACCTGGCAATGTGATTATAGCAGGATGAGAGCTTGGCCAGATCAGATTTGTTAAGGTGAGTGAGGACAGGAGAGGCAAATAGTAGGGTAGAGAGAAGGTGTGAACGGGCTGTGGCTGCCCTGGCATTCGGGGTAAGGAAGGCTTTAATTCTATATAGGGTCCCAAGTTTCTTGTTGACTGACTTAATGGCTTGGTTGATATGTATATCAAATCTGAGTTTATTGTCAAGGTTTACTCCTAATAGCTTTGTATAGGTGTCTGGGGAGATGATGGTCCCATTATTGGATTTTATAGTGAAGTTTTCAGTTGGAGATCTATTGGTTGGGTAGAAGAGAAGTAACTTGGTTTTGTTTGGATTTAAGATCAGGAGATGGTTGGCAAGCCAGTTTTCGACTTTGGTGAAGCTATGTTGGGTGGTAGTTAGTAGATTTGCAAGAGAGGCATTGGAACATATTATAGTCGAGTCATCTGCATATTGAATGCAGGTGGCTTCGGGATGACTGTTTGGATGTCGTTTATGAAGACTGAAAAGAGGAGAGGTCCTAATATGGAACCTTGAGGAACTCCTATGGTATTTGGTAGTAGGCAGGAGAGCTTGTTTTGCCACATTACTGCTTGTTGTCTCCCAGTGAGGTAAGCTTGAAACCAGTCAAGGGCTGGAGTATCTAGATACAGGGTTTTTAAAGTATATAGAAGTAACTGATGGTTTACCATATCGAAGGCTTTCGATAGGTCCAGGAAGAGAGCAGAGGATATTTTTTTATTATTCCGGTTAAGATTAATGTTTTCAGTAAAAGAGAGGAGGGCAGTGGTTGTACTATGATGGGGTCTGAATCCATGTTGAGAGTCTGTGAGTAGTTTATTTTGGGTTAGATAGAGCATTAGTTGGTTGTGCATGCACTTTTCCATAATTTTGGCAAGTGGTGATAGTATGGCTATAGGTCTATAGTTGGATAGTTCTGTGGATGAACCTCCTTTGTGGAGTGGAATAACATAGGATATTTTCCAAATTGAGGGGATTGAGGCCTCGGTTATTGGTCTGTTAATTAGGATTGAGATAGGGTAGGCTACGACATCTGCAGCAATTTGCAGGTATTCAGCCGGCAGAAGATCGGCTGAAAGGGTGGTTGGCTTCAGTTTTTTCAAAAGGGATCTGATAAAGGATGTGGACACTGGCTGGAAGTTAAAAGAGAGTGGTGAGTCGGGTATAGTGTTTATAGAAGTGTGGGGAGGAGAAAGTTGGTTAGCTAATGACTGGATGGTTTCTGTGAAGAAAGTATTGAATGAATTGGCTATATCTTCTTGGCTCTTGTCAGATAATGTTCCTGGGGTCGGAGTAGTGGATTTGCCTGGTTGGAGAAGTTTATTTATGCCTGCCCAGTACTTTTGAGGGTTATTCAAAAGAAAGAAAATCCTTTTGAGAAGTAAGAGGGAATGTTCACAATAGAGCAAAACATCCCTCATTAGTCTAAACAAGTGAATCAGGGAACTGGTGAAGTCTCTGAAAGCAGTCAGAGGTAAAAGTAGCCTCCAAAGCTAAGGATAACTATAAGGCATTTTCTGTTATTACAATGTGCAGAAATAATTGTAGATGGCATCCCTTATACTCATCCAGAAGGTATGGCAAATCTGCTAGTTGTCAAATTCAGCTCAGATTTCACCTCCCCTTCACCTCCAGTTCTCCACCATGAAATACCCTCCACCACTCCAGCGCCAATCATCACCAAAGAACAGGCTGACCCTGCATTCTCTAAAGCTGAAAACAAGGTGTCAATGGGGCCTGATGATAGGTTGTCTGTTAAATAGTTTACATCAGGACTTATCAGGCCCATTAGGATCTCTGTTTAACATCATCCTCCAGACTGGCTTTGTCTCAATAGAGTGGAGAACAGCAACAGTCATCCCTCTTCATAAAGGGAGACCATCTACTGACCCAGAAAATTACAGACCCATAACTTTGGCTAGCCTTATATGCAAGGCCATGGAAAGAATAATCATGGACCTAATAAATAATGACATAGGAAACCTTTAAACACTGGGCCTTACCCAATTCACCTTTGTCAAGAGCAGGTTATGCCTACTGAAGATGGTGGATTTCTTTGAGAAAGTCACTATGGCCATGGATGAGGATAAAACAGTACATACTGCCTACATCAACCTGGCCAAGGCATTTGACACAATTGCCTACTCAGGTATTATAAATAAACACAAAAATGGGCATTAATCCCTACATCACCAGATGGATAGCCAGTTAGCTCATGGACTGGACACGTGGTTAAAGTGAGTGAACCCATATCCAGCAAGAAGTCAGTTACTAGTGGTGTGCCACAGGGCTCAGGGCTGGGACCACTCCTGTTCGTAATATACTTCTCTGAAGTCAAGGCTAATGTGTAAGGTCTCTGGATGACAAAGTTTGCTCATGACTGCAAGCTGAGGGCAATCACTGAATCTCTCATCAATGTAGATATCCTTCAGGAGGGTCTACAGCAGACAAATGATTGGTGCCAGAACCATGGCCTAAAACTAAATGTGAAAAAAATGCATTTAATAGCCTTTGGGAAGTGAAATACCCATGCAAACTGCACCATCAATAGCACACACCTAAAAGTAGAATCAGAGGAGAGAGACTGAGGGACATAGAGAGACAGCAGACTAAACTTTGACTACCATGTGTCCACAGTGGTGAGGAAGTCCTTCTATGTGGCACAACTTATAAGTAAATGTATGGCATGCAGATCCAAGGAAATTATCATCCTGCTGTACTTAGCCCTCGTTACACCAATAAACTAGTACAATGTGCCACTTGGCATGTACTTGACTAGGCGCAGAGCAGCTGAAGCGACCGAAAAGGTTCCTCACAAAGAAAATGCAGGGTGTAAAATACATATCCTATGCAGATAGACTAAAAGCCCCATCCCCTTAGTTATCTTGTACCAACAATTAAGGGGTGACCTATGCATGACCTACATGGCACTCAGAAATCCAGCCCTAACGGAGTCGCTACACATCTGCAAGTCAAACAGCACAGGGGTCACCAGATCTAGGCAACTCAAAACATGCTGGAGAGACAGATATGTCTCAGAGACTGCCCCTTCTTTGGAACAGGTTTCCTATTTACATTAAGCAGAGCTCTTCCCTGGCCCTCTTTAAATGCAATTTGGATCAATGGATGGGGAATCACAAATTCACACCTGGGCTAGTGCCTATGTCCCAGGGGCAATCTGTAAGGTACTCAATGCATAGCCACAAATCTATACCATCCTCTTCCCATTAGAGGCCATATATTGGGTAAAAACCAGGTTATATTGGCTAGGCTTGTAAGGGCTCTTAAGCTGTTAGCTTAATAATCCCCTATGAAAGCAGTCTCAGGGCAAATAGCTGTCAACCTCTTAGCACAAGAAATCGGGACAAAGCCTAAAATAATGAGGTCAGATGCTCCCAAAACAGGGAGAGGTTTTAAATATTGCTCTAATAAAGTTTGAACTTAGAAAATTACTAGAATAACAGAATTTGTATAAGTACGCATTTTCTAAAGGAAATAAAGTCTGAAACACAAATGGTTGACCAGAATTTCTTGGGAATGGGTTTGCAATTATTTGGGAGTTCTCTATAGTATGTCTTGTGGCCTGGTTATGAAGACTTTTATATTGTTGGAAGTTTTGTTTGCCTGCCGTTTTTTTCTAGACTTTATCTCTAGTTTACATTAGTATTCTTATAGTGTTAGTTAATCAGGGTGCATCTCTTGTTTTTATTCTTTTATTTCTGAGGGAAGGTCCCATTTTGTTTAAGGTGTTAAGAAATATTGAGTTAAATTTCTCAGTGGCGCCACCTGGTGGTATATTTCTTAGTACATCCCAGTTTCGTTGAGGCGAGGATATTGTTGAGTATTTGAGGATTAAAATTTGTTGTGTTAAGAATAGTTTTTATAGGTTTTGAAGGATTTTGTGTGTGATGTTTGGTAAAGACTGGTAGATGGTCACTGAGGAGATTTAATAATATGCCAGATGAGGTTAATTTAGTGGGATCAGACACCAAGATCCAGTCTAGTATGGAATTTCAGTTTTTGCTAAGGTATGTTGCAGTTTGCATCAATTGTTTGTATCCAAAAAGATTTAAGCTAAATCTAGGGGAGGTAGACATAAGGTCAAGCCAATTAATATTAACATCTTCTAGTATGACTGTTTAATGAGAGATGGAAGTTGAGGTCCAGTGTAGAATGTCTTCTAATACATTGATATTATTGCCTGGGTGAAAATATAAAGTAATGATACAGATTTGTTTGTGTTTGTTTAGTTTGAGGAAAGTGATAAGAAGCTCTGCGCTATTGAATTGCAATATGGAGCATTATAAAGGGATTAGTTTGAGACAATCTGTGTATAATTGCTACACCACTGCCTTTCCTTTTAGTTTAATCATTCCTAATTATGTTCCAGTTTGGTGGTAATATTTCAGTGTTGCTAATATTTGGCTGTAGCCATGTTTCTGTTATGGCTAGATTACTAGGTTTTTAAACAGCTATCCATGTGCAGAGTTCAGTGATTTTATTACAAATACTTCAAGCATTTAGAGCAATGAATGTTAGTTGACTACTGTTAGATGGATAAGGTGCTGTTTGATACTGTTCAGTACTACTGACTGTTTTCTTTTGAGATGAGTTTTGTTGGGCCTGGATTAGGTGAATATTGCCACTGGTTAGGACTGGTGTGTGTGTTGGACTAGTGTTTTTAGATTTCTTTTAGTGTTGTTCTAGCAGGGGATGTTATTTTAAGTTTACTTGATGGTACATTGAGTGTTTTAAGTTTAAAATAGAGGTGCAGTGTGTCCCAACAGATGTTGGCTGTTATGATATTAACTTTAGGTGGAGTAGGTTTATCTAGTAGGTACTTAGCTGGGGAGATCTGGTGCCTTTGGTAACAGGTGAGGTGGCAAAGCAATAGTAGATGCAAGCCTATAATTAAGCAGTTCATACTGTTATTGTTACCTAATTTGGGAGTGAGATACAAGATAAGTAGTTTGGAAGAGAAATTGTGGGTTGTGTAAGTAATACATGTGTGATGATGGAATACAGAAAAAGTATGGAACAAGTATGAAAACAGTAGTTAGATATCTACTGGACGTAACAAGGATGTAGTGATGAAAGGTTAAGCTACAGCTAGGAATGAGGAGTAATAAGGAGCTAAATGAAATGTAGATGTAGTGGGGGTGGAAAGGAATTGGGGGTATGGTAGGGGAGCAAATTGGAGCCTGAGCAAAGTCAGGGCAGAATAGAATGGGGTCCACACTTGGTGCATGCGCTTTTATAAAAAGCTACATGTTGG
Organism: Protopterus annectens; assembly: GCF_019279795.1. Taxonomy (NCBI): domain Eukaryota; kingdom Metazoa; phylum Chordata; order Ceratodontiformes; family Protopteridae; genus Protopterus; species Protopterus annectens. The sequence goes on along the minus strand of NC_056729.1, from coordinate 1,539,855,646 downwards.
GAAGGACTTAGTCTGAGAAGGTAAGAATATTGGTGGTTAATGCATTAGTGCCGCATTCAACATTACCACCAAAGGTCTTTGAACTCTAAATACCTGATGTGAGTCACAGCATTTAATTTTATTGTTAAGGGCTTTTATTGCTTTTCCAGGGTAATTTTACACTGCTAGAGTAAAAATGCTAATGTGTTAATTTAACTTCACCTTCAGCAATATAAGGCTAGTGGGTGGAGTGGGGCTGTCCCTCCAGCAGATTCAACACTACAGCAAAGAACACACCAATGCAGAAGTGAGGGAAAACATATTTAGTTTGATTCTTGGAAACTGCCTCACATAGATTTTAACTGAAGGTATTGTTTCTTTTATACTTATGCAACTAAAGGTGGAATTCAGCTGTAGAAGCTCCTTTGGTAGTATGATTATGTTTACGTTTACCGCAGCAGTTGTCAGATATACTATGTGCTCAGTACAACTGATTTTAACTGAAGGTATTGCTTCTTTTGTACTTATGCAACTGAAGGTGGAATTCATCTGTAGAAGTTCTTTTGGTAGTGTGATTATGTTTACGTTTGTAGCAGCAGTTGTCAGACATATGTGCTCAGCACAAGCTGAGTCAAGCAGCTGGATGGGGAGGAGTTCACTTGGGTCATGAGGAAGAGAAGTGATTGCTAAGGCCTGGAACTCCTTACCTATATCATTCAGGTCTATACCCCCTCTAATTTTTCAAAACCATTCTAAAAGACTTCTAGCTAAAATCTGGCTTTCTTCTTGCTCAAAACCTGGATAAACTACATCCCTAAATGTGAACAAGTACCTTCTCTTTCCTTATACCTCCTTATTCCCTTATTCACTTACCTCCTTACTGCTATCTAATTCTCTTCCCTGTCTTTCTCTTTAAATATAGCATAAGCCTGTTTTTCCCTCCTTTCACATTGCAATTCTTATTTGTATTAGATTAACTTACCTTTAATTTTTCTACAAACTGTCTAAAATTTCTCTAAATATTAAATGACTGCCATATACCTTCTATCGATTCTTAACCAATATTTTTGTATTATGTGCAATTTGTTACAATTATTTAAACTGCAGATGTGTTTCTTTTATTTTTCAAAACTGTAAAATGATTGTTCTTAAAATGTTTTGTAATAATTTGGAGCATTTCTCCCCAGGCCTCCACTGAAAATGGGCTTCTACCCAGTCGGACTTTCCCAGTAATCAAATGTCAATGAATAAATAAATACAGGCAGAGAACTTTTTAGCTAGTTTAGTCACTTTTATGTCCATAAATTCTGCTGCTCATCATGCAGTGGTGTTTAGTGGTGCCTTGTACAGACGTAGGCACTTAAAAACTAAATTTTATCTATAGAAAAATTCCCCTGTAATGTTATCTGGTATTCAGTTGTGCAAAGAACAACTTCTTTGGCATCGACGAGCACTGCCACTCAAATTCAACATTTACAGTGCCCAAGTTAGACTGCTGTACACCCTTCCAAAAGCACTCCACCAAAAACCACACAATGCAACACATACAGCAGCACCATTTAGAGCCTCAACTACAAAGCCCATATCGAAAGCCAACACACTACCCAATAGTGAAGTCATAGGAGACTCCATTCTGAGGCATACAGATGTCCCACTCATCAGGCTAAGTAAAGAGAAAATTATGGTTAGTTGTCAATTAGGGGCCAGGACCTGCCAAATCACACACACTCAAGTCATTAGAGTACATGTACCTGTATGACACAGTCACAGTCCATCTTGGTGTAAATGCCATGAAACTTACCTTCCTGGACTATATGAAAAGAGATTATGCAGCTTTTGGACTACGTGTCCCACTATGTGACTACCACTGAGCAGCATTCTACCTTCACCAAGGATGATGCCACAATATGAACAAAAGATGATTGAATTCAATAATTGGATTACTTTCTGGCATCATTCCAAGAGGGTTTCAATATTTGTCTGTATGGGAGTATATGGTCAAAAGATCACATTGCTTTGCCAAGGATGGTCTGCACTGGTCCTCCCAGACTTTTGAATACTGGCTAAAACATTGTCCACCCCACTGTACCTTTTTAGGCAATGCCAAACTGACAAACCTTCCAACACAGCAACCCAAGAGAATCTAAAGGTACCACTGCTCAATGCCAGGAGTCTAAACAAGAAACTCCACTCCCTCCAGGCTCTTCTAGCACTGAAGGATATGGAAATTTGTGCCATTACTGAGACATGATTTAAAGTCATGAACAGCATCTCAGCAGTACAGGACTACAATGCCTTCTATACATTTAGGTCAGCTACTGTACAGGGAGTGACCAAAAGTGGAAGGGTCTCAATCCATATCAATAGCAAACTCACCTCAAGAGTAAACCTAAAATAAGGCACACCGAGCTCAGCAAATGGACAACTTCTTTAATCAACACAAACACAAATAAATCCACAGAAAACGAAATCACAGCAGCACAATAACGCTGTAAAAGTATATCCACATACGTTTTCGTCAAAATAACTTCATCAGATACCTAACCTCTCTTCCTTTGATGAATAAACTAATCTAGTTCAAATGAACCAATGGAGAAACAACTTAAATTAAACATGTAAAATGCATTGAAATACATGGACCTTAAAGGTAAATGAATCTGAATGTTAAAACCAAATAAATAAATAAATAAATATGTATACATAGGTTCATAGGTTCATAGGTTCATAGGTTTATACTAGGCTATCTGCCCTAAGGCATTTATAAGCCTAGCCCAAATTATTGTTTATATGAAAAATACTGTGCCCATTAGTTTGTTGTGCCTCTGTCCAGCAGTGACCCAGAGATGATTCCCGGGGTAAACCTACGATCTCCCATCCACAGGTCTAGATTTCTCTTGAACAGAGTCAGCGAGGTGCTCTGCCTCACATGGACCGGGATTTTATTCCACAGCATAGGGAATCTCTGAGTGATAAATCTATCCCTCCACGTCCTATTTATATCCGTGCTAAGGTTTAAGTCGCTTGCTCTAGTGGTTTTGGTGGATTTGGATTTTTGAGGTGGAGCATGTCCATTAATTCGGGTTGGACATGGCCTTGGATGTCAGGCACATGTCACCTCTGAGCAGGCTGAATAGAGCTGGAGTTTCTTCAATCTGGCAGCATATGACAGATTTTGGAGTCCCTTTATCCTTTTGGTGAGGAACTTTTGTGGTCTCTCCAATTGCTGCAGATGTCGGGTGAGATACATCCCGAATGGGGCATTGTACTCGATCATTGGTCTGATAAGTGAAGAGTACAGGGGAACAATGACCTCACTAGATCTGGATGTGAATCCCTTCATGATCAGGTGGGCAATGTAGAAGGTCTTTCTAACCACTTTAGCAATGTGAGTGTCAAAAGAAAGGCCACTGTCAACCTGGGTCCCCAGGTCCCTGATAACCTCTTCTGTGCTTAGTGGATTGCCACCTATATGGTAGCTTGGGGTTACCTTGTTTTCGAAGGGTATGACTATACATTTTTGGCGTTTAACTTCAGGCCATGGCTCTGGCACCAGCTATCTGTTTCCGTGAGTCCCTTCTGAAGGATATCAGTGTCGATGCACTTTCCACTATGGCCCAGTTTGCAGTCATCTGCAAACTTTGTCAGCCAAAGTCCTCCCATGTTGGCCTGTACTTCTGAGAAGTAGATGCCAAACAATAGGGGGCCTAGGACCGAGCCCTGTGGGACACCACTTATGACCGGCTTGGAGTCTGACACAGCGCCAGCAACTCTAACCCTGTGGGTTCTGTCCTTAAGCCAGTTTGCAACCCATCTTGTGACATATGGGTTTACATTTAAGCTGGTAAGTTTTTCTACAATACCCGAGTGGGGTATTGTGTCCAAAGCCTTTGCAAGGTCAAGGTAGGCTGTATGGACTGCCTTTCCCTCATCAATGGCCTTGGTGACTATTTCGAAGAAGTCGACCAAGTTCAAAAGGCATGATCTTCCCTTGACAAAGCCAAACTGGGTCGGGTCCAATGTCTGCAAGTCCCCTATATCTTTGTTTATGAGCTCCATTATGATCCTCTCCATAGCTTTGCAGACTAGACTTGTTAAGCTTATGGGGCGGTAATTACCAGGGTCCGTAGAGGCGCCGCCTTTGTGGAGTGGGACCACAGTTGCCGTACGCCACTCCTTGGGCACGTATCCTGTGGTAAGGCTGAGATTAAACAGCTGCCTTATGTGCGGGTTTAATTCCTCATTTAGCACACAGCCGGGGACACCATCCGGTCCCATTGATGCTGTGTTTTTAGCTTTAGAGAGAGCAGCTTTCACCTGCGCATTTGAGATGTCCGGGAGGCTACACTCGGCTGGGATAGTTATCTCTCCTTTAGGGGAGGGGGGTGAAGTTTGCACTGAACCTGTCTGCCAGTATGTTGGCAATGTCTGTGGGTTCAGTGATTTTTGTATCATTTTGGACTAATTCTGAGCATATCTGTGAGTTTCCACCCAGGTTCCTAACATAGCTGAAAAAGGCCTTATGATTGTCCTTTGAATCCATGGCAATTTTTCTCTCAAAATTGGCCTTAGTTGATTTTATGAGTGCTCGTATTTTTTTACTAATAATGATCAGGGGTGACTTCCCTTTTATGGATTTTGTTCTATCATAGCTTTCTCCTCTTATTGTAAAGTTTGTTAATGGCTGGGGTCCACCAGACTGGACGTTTGCCCTTTGTGGAAAGAGTCTTGGTTTTATTTGGGATTGCCTGATCCATGCAGTCCTGGAGGTGTTCATAGAAGGCATTTGTAAGGGCTTCCGCAGCTTGGGTTGTGGTTTCCTCTGACTCAGGGGCCTTGAAGGATACCACACCAGTCTTGAGTAGTGTGAAGTTTGCTTTAGAGAAGTTCTTCACTATGGTCTTTTTGTTTGGGGTGGGGCGGATGTGGATTTCCAGTGAGATTAGTTTATGATCAGATCTCACCAATGAGGGATATACTTCGGTGTGGAGCATTTTGTCCCCATGTTTGTGACAATGAGATCTAGTATATTTTCTCCTCTCGTGGGAACAGTGACTAGCTGTTCCATGGCATTTGAATTTATGAACTCCAGGAACCGTTGGGCTAGAAAGTTAGGGCTTGAGTAATGTTCCCAGTCTATATTCGGGTAGTTGAAGTCACCCAATATGATGGTGTTTGGAGATACATTTATACCCTCCAGTGTCTTCAGGAAGGCTGTGTGGGTTTCCTGAGTTTGAGAGGGTGGCCTGTAGCATGCTACAATTTGTAGAGCAGTTTTGCCTATTGTTAGTTGCACCTGGATGGTTGCTTCATGCGTTGCCACCAACCTGGAGGTGTGAGTATCCTTTATGAATATGGATACACCCCTCCTTTTGTGGAGTGGTCCGGGTTTTGGGGCGGGCATGATATGAGGTAAAACCTAATAGTGCCGGGGTGCTCTCAGGAGCCTTGAACCAGGTTTCAGTTACAGCACAGACATCGATGTTCTCCATACTGAGAAGGGCCTGTGCATTTTGAGATTTAGCCTTCTGGCATTGAGCAGCATTACCCTCAATTTCTTCCCATTTTTGTTTTCTAGGGTGGTAGGTTTAGAATTTGAGCCTTGCCTAAAAAGGCACTATGGGGGTGGCAAGAGCCTTAGCCAATATCCGGAATCCCAGGGTGACAGGTGCAAGCCGTCCCTCAGCGTGGCTTGTCAAGCATGTCATCCCAGGCAGACAGACACTGGATCCCCTTTGAATGACACCAGACATTAAGCCAATTGTTAAAGCTGATCATCTTGTCTCTATATTGTGGCATCATTCTTGGTGAAGGAAGGCTACTGCTCAGGGTTAGGGTCATACCTGCCTGGGCTACATAATCAGAGAGCTCCTCTATGTCTCTTTTCATGCAGTCCAGGGAGGTGCGTCTCAGGTCGTTCACACCAGCATGGACAATGACTGTGTCATATTTGTACTTGCTGTGGAGTGACCAGTGCTTGTGTTATGTGGCGGATTCTAGCGCCCGATAGGCAGCTGACTGTGACCCTCTCCTTGTTCAGCCTGGTGAGTGGGACGTCAGTGTGTCTGACTATGGAGTCACCTATGACAAGTATGTTTGGTGTTGTATTTGGCCTTAAGGGCTGTGACTGCTTTGCACACTGCTTTTGTGGTTTATGTGTTGCTTGTGGGGTGTCTTGAGGTAGCAGTTGTTTGGGTGTCTGCTTTGGAGGCCTCTGCTGTTTAGGTAAATTTTTACTCAGTTGTGTGTTTATGTGTTTGATTCAGTGGAGTGGTAGCATTATGTGAGGCTGGTTTTGTGGTGTGTGTAGTTGCCTTCTCCTCCTGTCTGGTCTTGCCAGTCCTGAGTTGAGAGAGCTCAGCCTCCAGTTTGGCTAAATAGCTGCATCTCTCGCAAGTATTTGTGTTATGTGGGAGGAGGAGAGGGTTGTCTGTGTACATGAGGCAGTTATAACATTGCCTCAAGATTCCCAGATTCACCAGCTGGACCGGAGAGGAGATTGACAACTGACCTTTGGACATGCTAGAATAATATTGGGAAATCCTTAATTGAAAACAAGGGCCAGTAGGGAGTGAGGGTGTAGTGCTTTTAATTTTAGTGCTGACTTATATAATTGCTTTAGTGAGCAAGTGCCAGGTAACTTGAGTGCAATGTGATACAAGTAACTAAATGCAAAACGACAAACAGTAACTTTCTTTCAAGTGAAACAAGGAAATAAGTACAGTAAGCAATGCAGATATCACTAGTGATCCACAGAAGCTGAGAAGTTATTAGGTGAATTAGCTTCCAGGAAATAACAAGCAAACAAACAACAAGTATATAAACAAAGCTAGATTCAGTAGGCCTGGATCTAGTCTATGCTAGAGCAAACAAGGTGAACCAATTTCAGTAAGATACAGTTCAAATATTCAGGCACTATAAACCTTTAACCAGAAAATTCCCAGCTCAGAAGGGCAGAGTCCAGCCTCTTCTCCCACAAGAGTGCAGTCCACGAACCTTCTTAATGTAAAATAACTGGCCTGAAGCCCAAGCGCCTAAACCAGAACTAATACACTTGGACACTGGGCTCTCAATCAGCAGTTCCCAACTTAGAAGGATGAAAGCTACCTGTCCTGCCACCACAGTGCTTGCCACAAACCTTCCTAATGTAAAACAACTGGTCTGAAGCCCAAGTGCTTAATCCAAAAGACTTGAATGATAGCTACACTTTAATCAAGTTACAACCAAGCAGTAATAAATACCATTGAATACTTTAGAGAATGTCTGGATTAGTGCTCAAGTTACACAAACAAAGCTAGATCCAGCAGGCCCGAATCCAGTCTATGCCACAGCAAACAAGGCACCAACTTCAGTAAGAAACAGTTCAGATATGCATGCACTATAAGCCTTTAACCAGAAATTCCCAGCTCAGAAGGGCAGAGTCCAGCCTCTCCTCCCACAAGAGTGCAGACCACGAACCCTCTTAATGTAAAATAACTGGCTTGAAAGCCCAAGTGCTTAAACCAGAATTAATACACTTTTAGAATAACAGACACTGAGCCCTCAATCAGCAGTTCTCAACCTAGAAGGATGTAAGCTACCTGTTCTGCCACAACAGTGCAGACCACAAACCTCTCAGTGCAAAACTAACTGGTCCGAAGCCCAAGTGTTTAAACCAAAAGGCTTAGAATGAGTTACACCAAGCAGTAATAAATACAATTGAGTATTTTAAGATGATGCAAAAGTAAAAAGAAGTAGGTAAAAACACAAGTACAGTAAAAGCAGATGAAATTTTTTTTTTTTTTTTTTCTGAACAAGTGCTGAGATCAAAGAAACAGATTTGAGTGCTGAAACTAGAAAACTGGCTAGTTACAAGAAATAAACACGCTAGAAGGCTTCCCTCAAACACAGAAGGGCTTGGGGGCTCAGAAGACTACAAATAGTCTGTACCACTTAACAAGAAAGGCAGGAAATAAGCTTAATTTTTTTTTTTTTCTATTTCCCAGATGCTCTCTTTGTACACAGTAGGAGTGCCTGAAATCAGAATATGATCTCACTGCACTCAGTTGAGTGACCAAATGAGATGGGCCCAGAGGCAGGCTGATGGGAGGGCAGTTTCAATGCCACTAAGATTAACACCAAAACAAAAACAGGGCAGGTGGGTGGGAATAACTGAAGAGCAGAATAACCAGTTAAAAATTCCTTCAACACTCCTTCATACACAGTTTAAATCAATTTAAATACTGTATTTTTAAAAGAAAAAGTGCATAAAAAGGTACTTAAATTCTCTTATACGTCCAGTTGAATATAACCAAGTTCTTAGCTTGCCAAGCTGAAGTTTTAAAGCAGGAATTATTTCACATGCACCACTTTAAATATGCAAGGACAGGAAATCACTGAATGTGGCTACCCCACACCTGTAATTACTAGCAAATAACAAAATTCAGCCAACACTAGCTTTTAGTTCAAGTTACTGAAGAGCAGAATAACCAGTTAAAAATTCCTTCAACACTCCTTCATACACAGTTTAAATCAATTTAAATACTGTATTTTTTAAAAGAAAAAGTGCATAAAAAGGTACTTAAATTCTCTTATACATCCAGTTGAATATAACCAAGTTCTTATACATACATATATATATATATATATATATATATATATATATATATATATATATATATTATGTAAAATACATCAAATATAAAACAGTAGTTGAAAATTATATAGAAAGTTTCATTATTAAATATAGATGTTACAAACACAAAAACTAAAATGCTTCTAAAATATTTTATGAAGTAAATAGCTAAACTGAATCTAAATGAAATACCACCATCTAGTGGAAGTTAAATTAAATGCATGTTCATCTTGTTAAAAAACATGAAAGTGAACCATGAAATGCTTACATATACAATGTGAATAAATAGAAGTATAAAAATATATAAAAATGTAAATATAAATATAATATTATTATAATAAAATGCTATATTTTAGCAGCTCTCAATTTCAGCACAGGTTTCAAGGATAACATTTCATTCACTCGTTTGGAATATAGGGAGTTATACTGGCAAATTATCCTGGATGCAAGCTCTTCCCCTAGTTTAAATGAAATGTTATCCTTGAAAATTGTGCTGAAATCGAGAGCTGCTAAGTTATAGCATTTTATAATAATATTATATTTATATTTACATTTTTATATATTTTTATACTTATATTTATTCACATTGTATATGTAAGCATTTCATGGTTCACTTTCATATGTTTTTTAACAAGATGAACATGCATTTAATTTAACTTCCACTAGATGGTGATATTTCATTTAGATTCAGTTTAGCTATTTACTTCATAAAATATTTTAAAAGCATTTTAGTTTTTGTTTGTAACATCTATATTTAATAATGAAACTTTCTATATAATTTTCAACTACGCTTTTATATTTGATGTATTTTACATAATATATATATATATATATATATATATATATATATATATTTATTTGGTTTTAACATTCAGATTCATTTACCTTTAAGTTCCATGTATTTCAATGCATTTTACATGTTTAATTTAAGTTGTTTTTCTATTGGTTCATTTGAACTAGATTAGTTTATTTATTCATCAAAGGAAGAGAGGTTAGGTATCTTATGAAGTTATTTTGAGGAAAACGTATGTGGATATACTTTTGCAGCGTTATTTTGATGCTGTGATTTCATTTGCTGTGGATTTATTTGTGTTTGTGTCGATTAAAGACGTTGTTCGTTTGCTGAGCTCCGTGTACCTTATTTTAGGTTTACCAGTTTTAATTTTGGGCACTCAGACCACTATTTTGGTTCACCTCAAGAGTAGTCAAGCAGGTCAATGCATTTGAGCTTCTCCATGTCCAAATTTCCATAGGCAATGTCCAATACCATATCCTTACAAGCTATAGGTCACCTTCTATGACCTAAAAAAACAGAGAACATTGGTGAAAGCCTCTAGTAAGTGCATTCAACCAATGCTATATTCACGGTGACTTCAACTACCCCAGTATTAACTAGGCTACTTACATGATCCCAAAATTAACAGCCCAAAAATTCCTGATCTTTGTAAACACAAACACCTTGGACCAGACAGTTCATACTCCAACAAGGGGTGCAAACATACTTAATCTTGTACTCATAACAATGGGAAAACATTGCTTTGGGTATGTATGTGGAGAGTAACCTGGCTTTTGACCAACATGTGTCTAAGATAGTAATGAAATTATTCTATGTTGCTTAACTTATAAGCAAGGGCAATTCATCTAGGTCTAAGGAAGTGATCATTTCACTGTATTTGGGCTTCATCTGGCTCATCACAGAGTACAATGCCCCCTTCAGTAAGTACCTGACCAGGGACATGCAACAACTGGAACATCCACATAGGTTACACCCAAAAAGAATATGGGGCATAAACATGGAGATTGCTTCTTAAAGATTGTTGGGAAGCGATATATACCTGGCATACCTGGCCATCCTTGGATCCCACTTGGATGGACATTTTGCATATCTGCAAAATGAACATCATCAAAATTACTCAATCTAGGAAATTTAAACTTTGCTTAAGACATCAATAGGGCATGTTGGATTGACAGGTATGTTTCTCAGAGAGGTCCCCTTCTCTGGAATAGGCTTCCTATCCATGTGAAGCAGAAGTCTTCCCTAACCCTGTTCAAGAGAAATCTGGACCAGTAGATGGGAAATTGGTAATACAACCCAGGGTCTACTTGCTGTCTCTAATGAACAGAGGTAGCCTGTAAATGTTGCTCTAGCTTACATGTACTCTTTAACATAAACTAAGGCAGTAAACTTGCAGGATACATTTGAGAAGCTTGACTAGGTTTACAAAATGGTCATTAGCCTGGTATACACCTATGAACCTATTACTATAACTTAGAACAAATGGGAGGTGGAAAGGGAAGGCTCCAGGAGTCCCTGAAGAATGACTCAACAAAGCCTGTCCTAGATCTTGAAAAGGAATCTATTTTGTAGTGCTTTGTAAAAGTATGTACAGAGAACCAAGTAGCAGCTTCTGGGACACTTTTAGGATCCAACCCTTCCCAAAAAGCCATAGATGAAGGCAGGGTCCTGTGGTATGTGTCTTGACCCTACCTGAAATAGTTTTGTTGTGATGAGAATAAAAAAAGTACTAGCCTGAGACAACCATTTGGAAACCGTCCGCTTTGACACAGGGTACCCCTTCTATTACGTTCACAAGAAACGAACAACTGAAAGATTTAGTTCTACCAAGATAGTACCCAAGTTGTCTGTGGAGATCCGAGTTATGAAGAATCCTTTATCCCTCAGTCTTGCATTCAGAAAAGAACACAGAAAGATTAATAGTTTGGCTTAAAGTAAACTTGGATACTGCTTTAGACATAAAAGCAGGATTAGTTCTCAAAGAAAACCTGTCTCTCTGGAAAATGATACAAGGCTGACACACAATAAGTGCTTGCAACTCATATACTCTTCTTGCAGAAATCAGAGCAATCAGCAAAATTAGTTTCCATGTTTGGAACCTCATGTTAGCCAAATGAGCTGGTTCAAATGGAGCAAGCCTGGCTGGGCCAGAAGGCAATCACCACAGTGATCCTTAGGGACTCCTTCTGAACCTTCAGAAGTACCCTGGATATCAGTGGAAATGGTGGTAAGGCATACAAAAACATTCCTGTCCAAGAAAAAGAAAAGGTATTAGTCATCCAGGCCTTCTTGCATAGAGTCCAAGGACAGAATTTTGCCAGTTGATTGTTTTGAGGGGAGGCAAAAAGGTCTACTTGAGGAACTCTCCTCAGTTGTATCAATTCTTTGAAGACTACCAATCTAGTTTCCATTCACAAAGGTCTGCTTTTGTCCTGCCCAGCTCGTCTGCCACAAAACTTTGCTGTGATGGAATGCAGAATGAGAATGTGTTATATCCCATGCCAACATGGTTAGTGTGCATAAAGGGTAAGATCCGATTCCCTTTTGCTTATGTACCACATCACTGTGGTATTGTCTGTAAATACCTGAAGGTGGTCCTGAGGACTACATATGTTTCAGAGACTTGAGAGTCTTTATAAGAGCTAGCATCTCTTTTATGTTTATGTGCTGTAGTCTGTCTTGTCCCAGAGACTTTGTACTTTTATCCCCTTGACACTGTTCCCCAAGCAAAGTTTAAGGCATCTATTGTAATGGACTGCTTTGGAGCAGAAGGGAAGACCTGGATGCAGGAATATTTGAGGTCGCCACCAAGTGATTTATCTTTTCACAAATCCCAGAACTCAAATTTGGAATGATAATGGGGTGTTGTTTTAGGATCAGAGAGACTTCAGATGCCATTGTATCTTTTTAGTGTGGAGTCTTTCTAGAGGTATCACAAAATTCATGGATGCTATGAGGCTGAGAATCCTGAGGTATACCCTCACAGTGATAGATACCAGAGTGGAAAAACCCTGGAATAGATCTAAATACAGATCTATTTTTCCTGTGAAAGAAAAGCTCTTTGTACTGAGGTACTTAGTGTGTACCCCAGAAACACAATCCCGTGGGATGCAGTCAAAAAAAGACTTTTGAATGTTCTCTCAAAATCCCAGCCTATGTAGGATGGAGATCTCTTATTCAAATGAGAGATTCCTGATACTTTGAAAAAGACTCTGCAAAGATAATCAAGTCATCTAAAAGTAGAAAAATGTGGATACCCTGTAGTCTGCAATGGGCTACGACAAGAGCTAGACATTTCTTAACTGAATCTCCATGAATTTTATTTCTTTGGAACTAAAAACATTCATGGATAAAATCCTTTTACAAACTGGGGAGGATGAACTGCTTCTCCTACCCACTGAGATAGCATGTGATGTAGGACGGGATGGAAGAACAGGATTTGGCCTGGCAGATGAAGAGGAATCCCTTGGAAAGGAGAAATTTATTTTCACTGCTATCTGTATCCTAGCTGGATCAGCTTCAGGACCCATTTGTCTGAAACAATCTGTTGCCAAACAGAGAAATTGAAATTCAGACTTTCTGGAAGGAGAAAGGACTGCCAAGGTGGGAAGATGGGGGGCAAGATTCCATAAATAGCCATTCTGTCTTATTTGACTGTTCTTTGTTCTGTGAAATTCTAGCTTTCCTTTTGTAACTTCCCTACCACTGTTTTTTGAAAATCAGCTTACCAGTATTCTGCTTAGATAGTTTATTTTATTTTTTGCCAAAACTGGATGAGGAATGAAAAATCACTTGGAAAAACATTACAGAAGGAAGGCTGAAAAATATGAGACTTTCCCTAAATCAGTTTATCCCTGCCATGACAGTAGTTTATAATCATTGCAATAAAGGGTCCAAAACTAAATCTCTATACAAAGGAGAATTCATAGTTCCATTTTTAACATAATCTGGTAGGTCCTTTGAATGCAACCAGGCAAACCTCCTCAAAACAGAGCCAGTGGCAACATCCCTGGAAGCAGTATCTACAGAGTCATAAGCACACTTCAAACTAAGAGTAGTGACCTGAAAAACAGAATAAACTAAACAACACAAAGCAGATTTTTCCTCACAAGAGGAAACTGCAGCCAAAAAATTCCTCATGCTTTCACCAATTAGTCATCATAAACTTCAATATATGAGCCTAAATTCCAAATTCCAAAAATCAAAGTTAAAAAAGCGTACACTTTTTCTTAAATATATCAATGCCTTTACCATTCTTGACACAAAGAAAAGGACTAGAATTAAAATGTTTGGCAGCAGCTGGATTAACTATAGCTATCTGCTGGGTCACTTCTGGAATTAAGTGTAGAAAAACTTGAAAGTCTGCAGACCTTTGGACATTGTATCTGCTTTCTTAGCAGCAGCACGCTGGCTGTCAAGAAAAAGTACAGTTTTGTACCTACCATAAATGTAGATGTCCGAACTGGATAGCATCTGCAGTCATAACAAGTGGGTTGTCCTGTCGTCAGGCAGCCCTGCAGTCGGCCGGATTCCAAAGTCCGGGTCCGGCTTCGGCTGATGTCGCACTCCACCCGACGTCATCTCTGTTGGTCTTCGTGTATAAAAGCATCAGCGCCATTTTCCTCAGTGTTTCTTGCCCCAGATGCCAGTAGCCCTCTTGCAGGCTAAAATTTGGATAGATGCCAATGTTTCCAAATAGATAGAGGTAAACACAACAATAAGCATATATGTACATATATACAAACAAATACACCATAAAAGACTCCCCCAACAGCTAGCTATTAGGAGGGCAAACACCCTAGGAGTACCACAGAGGGGAAGGAGGGTAATCCTGACTGCAGATGCTATCCAGTTCGGACATCTACATTTATGGTAGGTACAAAACTGTACTATGTCCTTCATGGATGCATCTGCAGTCATAACAAGTGGCTAGAATACCATAGCCAACTAGGGGAGGATAAAAGTAGATTATGGTGTGTTTAGGATCCCTTGCAGTACAGCAGTGGCAAACCCTGCTCGGGATCTGGAATATAGAGGCAAATTATAATGCTTGGCAAATGTATGCACGGAGGTCCAAGTAGCCGCCTCAATAATGTCTTTGGTTGCCACTCCTCGTAAGAAGGCTGTGGTAGTGGCTGTTGCCCTTGTAGAATGAGGTCTTATGTTCTGTGGAATTGGTTTTCCATGGAAGGAGTAACAGTATCGTATGCAATTTCCTATCCATTTGGAGATTGTCTGTTTGGAAATAGCTTTTCCTTCCCTTCCTGTTGCATAGGCTACAAAAAGTTGGTCAGTCTTTCTGCTATTTTTGTTCTGTCCAAGTAGTAGCGTAGCTGTCTATGTACATCCAAGGTATGCAGTATTCTTTCCCCTCTGTTTTGTGGGTTGGGAAAGAAGGTAGGTAGGTGGATTGCCTGGTTTAAAGACACTCTGGATACCACCTTGGGCATAAATGTAGGATTAGTCCTCATGGACACTCTATCTTGGTGGAAGATTAGGAAGGGTTGCACTGCCATTAAGGCCTGTAGTTCTGAAACCCTCCTTGCTGAAGTAATTGCCAGTAGGAAAGCAGTTTTCCATGACAGGTGTTGTAGGTCTGCTGTTGCTGCTGGTTCAAAGGGTGATAGTGTCAACTTTTCTAGCACAAAGTTTAAATCCCAAGCTGGTAATGGTGGTTTCCTTGGAGGTTTTACATTCTTGATTCCTCTGAGGAACTGCCTGAGCAAAGAAAAACAGGTGGATCAAAGCTGTATTCTGCTGAAATAGCTGATGCATGTATCTTGATGGAGGAGTAGGACAGGCCTGAATGTAGAAGTTCGCCAGATACTCCAGAATGTTAGGCATATCTATGTTTGACACATCTTTTCCTCTTTCCAAATGACAAACCTTTTCCATTTTCCAGCATAGTTCCTTCTTGTTGAAGGTCTGCGTGCTTCAAGAATAATGTCTTTAACTCTTTGGGAAAGTTCTGGATTAGCTGCTGCTATGTGATGTTCCATGCAGTCAGTTGCAGCGTTTTAGGTTTGGATGTATGATGCTGTAGTTGTTCTGAGTTAACATCAAAGGCATCAGGGTATTGGCCACATATTGTTCGAGACATGCTCTTCAGTAGTGGGTACCAGTGTTGTCTTGGCCAGTTTGGAGCTATCAGGATTATCCTTGGACGTTCTTCCTTGATTTTTAGTAGTACCTTGTGTATCAAAGGAAGAGGAGGGAATGCATATGCTGTTAGGCCTTTCCAGTTGAAGGAGAGTGAGTCCACTTTCCATGCTAGTGGGTGGAATGTCCTTGTGCAGAATTTTTTGAGCTGGTGATTGAGAGGTGATGCGAATAGGTCTATCTGTGGCATTCCCCATTTCTTGAGATGGTCTTGAAGATGTCGGTGCAGCTTCCATTCGTGGGCATCGAAGTGGTTCTGCTTAATATGTCTGCTAGAGTATTGTCTTTCCGTACAAATATTGCCTGTAACTGAATGTTGTAGCTGAGTGCCAGGGTCCACAGCTCCAAGGTCATTCTGCATAGGGGTATGAATGAGTGCCTCCCTGTTTGTTGATGTACCACATGACTGTGGTGTTGTCTGTCCTTATCATCAACTGGCCCTCTTTGAGAAATGGTTTGAACTTTTGGATTGCCAGTTTTACTGCCAGCATTTCTTTTAGATTGATGTGCAGGTGAAGTTGATCCTGTGTCCACAATCCTGCATTTGTCCAGCATGTGGGCCCCATCCTAGGTCTGAAGCGTCTGTTGTGATGGTCTGGCTTGGTTGACATCTGCGGAAGGGTAGGCCTGGGTTTGACTGGCATGCCTGAGCCCACCATAGGAACTCCTGTTTTAAGCATGGAATTAGTGGGATTTCTGTTTCTAGACTGTGTCTGTGTTGGGACCATAAATTCTTTAGGTACCACTGTAGTTTCCTCATATGTAGTCTGGCAAATGGGACCAAGATTATGCATGATGCCATGAAGCCCAAGGCCTGCAGAACTTTTCTTGCTGTTAACTTGTTCAGTTTTGTTAGTGCCAAGAAGTAAAGAGGAAGTTCTTTTTGTTTTTCTGTAGTCAGGAATGCCATTTGTTGTACTGTGTCCAACAAGAATGTCCTTGTTTGGGATGGTATCAGCCTTGACTTTTGTAAATTGACTGTGTATCCCAGTCCTTGTAGCAAGTAAATGACCCTTTGTAAATCTGTTGTCAGCTTGCTTTTGTTGTCCCCTTGTAGCAGGCAGTCGTCCAGGTATGGGTAAATCTGAATTCCCTGTACTCTGCAATATTACTGATGCCAGGCATTTTGTGAATACTCTGTAGATAAGCCAAAGGGCAATGCTGAGAATTGATAGTGCTCTGATCCTGCAAGAAATCTGAGGTATCTTCTGCAGATTGGTCGAATGGGGACGTGCAGGTATGCCTCCTTGAGATCTAGAGTTACCAGCCAAGACTCCTTGCCCAGCATGGGAAGAAGTTGCTGTAGGGTCAGCATTTTGAATTTTGGGACAATGATGTATGTATTTAAGGTGGACAGGTCGAGAATTGGTCTCCAACTTTTTCCTTTCTTGGAACTAGGAATAGTCTGGAGTAGAACCCCTTTCCTTGTTCTGCTGTTGGCACTCTTTCCACAGCTCTCATGTTTGCTAACTCCATTATCTGGCGTAGAGCCTCTGTTTTTTGATTTGGAGGTAGATTTGGCATTCCTCTTTTGACTGGTAAAGTGTGGAAGTGAAACCGGTAACCTTGATCTATGGTTTGTAAAATCCACTTGTCTTTTGTTATGCAGTGCCAGTTCTTTGAAAATAAGGTCAACTTTCCGCCTAGAGGAGCTGCTATTTGTTCCCTGGTAGGCGGATTTAGGATTAAGTCACTGTGGTTGTGCTGATGTAGTGGCAGTGGCTGTGTCTGTGCCTCTGTTGTTACCTTGCCACTGTCGTCCTCTGTAGGCACCTCCTCTGGATTGGTTTCTGCCTCTGGAACGTCTATTCCTGCCCCTTTGAAATTTTGTGGAGTCAGGAAAGGACCAATTTTTGGCAGGCCAGTTCCTGCTAAACATTGGGGGGTTGAACCTGCAAGAAATCTTTAACAGTTTGAACAGATTTTGCCTTTTCTTCCATTTTCTTCATAACCTGCTGGGCAGGTGTACCAAACAAACTTGTCTTGTCCATAGGAGCATCTAGCAACTTAGCTTTAACATGATCCGGTAAAGCTTGTTCCTTTAGCCATGCATGCCTTCTTATCACTGTGCCTGTCATGGCTGATCTAAATGAAGCCTCCAGTGCATCATAGCCACATTTTAAGGAATGGTTGCTAACCTGTTGTATGTTATTTACCATCTCTAATACATATTTCTTATCAAGAGATTCATCAGTGGTTAGTTTTTAGTTAACTGATCAAGCATAAACTCTTGGTATTGTATCATGTGAAACTGACAGTTTAAAGCTCTAGCTGAGAGAGTAGCTGAAGTGTAGACCTTTTACCCCATCTGTCTAGTGACCTTGCTTCCCTTTCAGAAGGAATAGGGTTTTAGCTGTGGACTGCCTTGGGACCCTGGGATATAGTATCTGGGGCTGCATGTGGGGCCTTGTAAAGGTGGCGATGAGTATCTGGCACCCTGTAAAATCTGTCTGGTTTGGCAGGGGCTGGGGTAAAGAATCTGGAGCGGAGCAAACATCATTGAAAGCATCATCCACCACAGAGAGAACAGGAGGTATAGCTAAGGGCCTGTGCTGTGGGAGGTGCAGAAAGGTCCTAAGTCTTTATCTGGAGTCTGAAAAATCCTGTTGCTGCCATTGGAACTGTTCTCGCATGGCATGCAAGGTTTCCCCAAAGGAGAATTCTTCTGGTGGGGAAGCAGCTGGAATGGATTCTTCAGCATCAGAATCTTCAAAATTGGAGAAGGGAGCCTCAGGCTGGTCAGTTAAGTCTGATTCATCATCAGAATCATCAGAAGACACTGGCTCAGGGGGCTCTGCCCTAGGTCTCTTCTCTGGGGGCTGAGAGGCCCTGTCTGGGTGAGATTGAGATCCTCTAATTAAAGAATTAAATCTTCTGCCAAAGAAAGCATTTGAGAACTAGAAGAGGTCCTGGATGTGGGGGGTTTAACAGGCACTGTTTTAGTAGTCTTGGCTGCTTTAGCCCTGGCGAAGGCCTTAATGGACATGGCAGCTGGAGGCCTAGCAGCACCACGTGCTGGGGTAGAGACATCCAAGGGGATGGTGTCTGATAAGTCAACCACCGTAGTGGGTAAAATTTCTGAGGTCGATTCAAGAGTTGTAGCAGGGGCCTCAGTTGTAAGAATAGGTTCAGCTGTACTTTGAGCAGTTTTTTGCTTTACCGTGGTTTTGTCGGTCTTTATCTTCGTTTTTGGGGTAGTCGGAGGATCCACGGCATAATGTACGCAAAATCAGAACCGAAAAACTGTTCTGGTTGAAAGAGGCACAGGCCGAACAGGCTGCTGGGCTGGGCCTAAACAAGGCAGACAGTAAGAGTGGAAATCTTTATGAGGTATTTGTTGGTTAAACAATTGTTAACTTTTTCTGACATCGGCTGAGGCAAGAAAGAGAGCTTTAGAAGTCTAGTAGTATTCGGTAGAAGTAATCTCTGGATCCGACCGACCGGCACTTGCGAACAGCTTCTGCCAAGAAAGACTGGGGAAAATGGCGTCGGCTGATGCTTTTATACCCAACAGAGATGACGTCGCGTGGAGTGCGGCATCAGCCGGACCCGGACTCTGGAATCCGGCCGACTGCAGGGCTGCCTGACGACAGGACAACCCACTTGTTATGACTGCAGATGCATCCATGAAGGACATCTAAAGGTTGCAACAAACACATCCTCCAATACAGGCAGTACTGGGAGATTGGTGAAGGCTCTGGGAATTCCACTTGTAACAAGTCATGGTATTTTCTGAGGGACAAAGAAACCTCCATGTTTTCCCACTGAGAACACTGGCAAATAATGAAAATAGTCTAGGAGAAAAAGTGAATTCCTCACAAGGAGATTCAGATACCATACTCTCTTCAGAATCTGAATCAGACATCTGAGGAGAAAAACCTGCATCTGTCCTTTCACATTATTCTACAAATTCAAAATCTTGAACCCCTTCAAGAAAAGAGGAATCCCTTTTTCTCTTACCAGAAACCACCTTACAAGAAGGGTCAGTAGCCTGTCCAAAACCCTAAGCCAACCTGAATAAACTATTCATGTACAGAGAAACCAACACAGGAGAAGTTACATGTTTAGTTTTCTGTATATTTTTGGCTGGTAAGTTGAGGTAAATTGATCCAGTATTGCCTGCAACAGTGTCCCCAGGGATGGCCACACATCCCGGCTAGGCAAGGGCACATTTCCTATCCCTTCATCCATGACCAATAAAAGTGGCTCTACCCTGCCCATTAAGGAAACCTCAACAGCCACACAGGATATGTATAATTCCCAGTGCATGGTGGCTCTAAGAGCAACACCAGAGGGATCAGAGGAAAAAGAGGAGTGGTCTGAGAAAACAGATTTGGAGCAGCAGAGTCACCCACCTGCAGCTGTAGAAAATTACTAGCCCTCTGTGATAGTTACCTTTTTTTTGTAGCTGGAAGAAGGTCCTACCAAGAGACTGGTAGTTTTTCCCATTGTCAAGCCAAAAATGGTGCTTGGTTCCCAGGGAAGCTTAGCACCAATAGTTGGTAAAACAAGCAAGTCACCAAAAAGTAACTTTTCCCCATATAAAACACAGTAAAAACACTTTAAAACACGTTCCTTAGTCACAGACTAAAATACATGCAGTTTTGACAAAAAAACGAAAAGTTTTCAATTATGTTTAACAACTTTTTACCAGAAAAGTAAATAAGTACTCTCCTATTTAAAAGTACATAAAAGCAATGTGACAGTATTAAATGGTTGTTTTTCACACTGAAAGCATGTTTAAATCATAAAAAGTAATATGGAAGTTTTTTCTTTTCTCCCAAAGGGAACTTATCTGTTCAGCAATAAAAATTTAAGCTTTGAAGGTATTGGTACCCAAACCTGTCTTTATTCAACTCAAGTTGAGTTTTCTAATGGTTTGATCACCTGGAAGGTGCTCTGAAGCTTTGGAAGGTGGCCGGCCTTTATATCCTATGCGGGATACAGCCCATATAACTTAGGCTACTACAACTTTGATCAATATGAAGAACATAAATTGCACATTTTTTTGTAGCTATGAAGGTGTTGCCAGTTTATGGAAAGGATACTTTAAGTGCCTTGGAAAGATGATATTTGGGTTAATGGACAAGAACACTATTGTACTAAGATATACGTTTCATAAGTTGCTGCTGTGGTGGATGGAGCTCTGTAGTTGACTAGAATGTGGTAAGAGCTCTGTTTAACAGATATTTAGATATGGATGAGTTCAAGATCATTACTCCAGTCGATTAAGTGATTGTGCTTTGGATAAAGACTGACATGTTACCACCAATGTTGCTGCTATCTACACTTGTGGGCTTAAATAAGAAGTCCTGTGCAAGGAGGGAGGGAGTGTTGTCCCTGCTGTGGAACCAGATTTCAAGGACAACACAAACATAGTACAGTTCTGCAAGATCTTACAATAACAGTAGATGTCATGCTTCTCACTATTGCAATATTCCTTACTAAAGGGATACCCTGCTGAGGATAGCCCAATGTCTGGCCAGAATCCCTAAGCTTTAGCTCCTTCCTAACACTGTACATCAGACATATGTCCTACATCTAAGGAGTAAGGTGCATACGTGATGTACAAGCACCTAATCCTCAGAAATAAAATGCCCCAGGAGGACCAGAACAACCCAAGAGGAAAAGCAAATATATGTGTATCCAGAAAGGTAAGAAGGACTTCTCAGCCAGACAGCAAGAAACAGAGTAGAATGGGGGTTAGAATACTGTAACAGTGAAAAGTAGGGCATCTCCTGTTAAGATAAGATCTTATACAACTGTTTATGTCCTTCCTTATCACAGTTGCATTCTTTACTAAAGGGAGAGTACAAACGCTGCTGAAGAGCACGGAAGGAGGAAGCCACAAAGGAGCCCTCCAATAATCCATTCAGGACGGCTCTGGCAAAACCAGCTCTGGCCCTAGAAATCACATCCAACTTACAGCATTTAGTAAAGGTGTGTATAAAATACAAAGTAGCATGGTAGTATGAACACAGACAGAATAAGAAAGCTGCTTATCCTGAAAAAAATAGCAAAAAGAAATGGCCTTAGAAATCCAAGAGGAGATAGTCTTATCCGGGTAATATGTGAACTGCCTATGCAGGTAATATGTGAACTGCCTATGCAGGTAATATGTGAACTGCCTATGCAGATCCAAGGCATGAAGAATCCTCTCACTATCATTCTGTAAAGGGGTTGGGGTTTAGCTTAATGGACATGGTACTTGCCTCACAGACAAGAGATAAAGGGTTCGAGTCTTACTAAGGGAAATTGGCTAAACTTAATATAGTCCACAAGGACAGCTAGCCTAGTACTTACTTATGAACCTATAAAAAGAAAAATAGATTGACTGATTTAAAGACAATTCATTAACTACCTTGAGCATAAAAGAAGGATTGGTACAAACAGGCTTTTTTGGAGGTTTAGTATTAAGGACTCCTTTTAAAAAGTGTTTGACTTTAAATCTGGAAGAAAGGGAAGACATATGGCTATGCAGGGTCTTTGGTATAAATGCCTGACAAATTTCAGACAGAGTATGATCATGGATAGCACCTAGACAGAAAAGGCACTTTTTCTGTCTATCATTATGGGGAATCTGTCTCCCACACTCACATTTTCCCTTCCTGGATGAAATGTAAAAAGTAATATAACAAAAAAGAAAAAGGAAGAAAGAGACCCCAACAGGGTACTTATCTGTCAAAGGTTTGATAGCTGATGCAACACAAAACAACTTTCAGGCTGAATTCGAAAAGTGGAGTTCTGACTGGTGGCAAAAATTCTGAGGATTAGGCATTCATACATCACTTAGTACCTCACACCTTAAATGTAGAACTTACATCTGATGTACAATGCCAAGAAGGGGCTAAGGCTTTGTTATTCAAATAGTACTGGATAGAAGAAATGGCACAGGTACCAGGAAGTGCCACAATCTATCACCACATGCAGCCAGGCAGAGCCAGATGCAGATGATGACAAGAGTGTGCAGTCCAGCTAACACAGGTTAGGAGGAATAGGGCAGTTTCCAAGGTGAGTATTTGCTACTGTCATATGCACTCTGGTACTGTTATATATTCCACAAACACACTGCATTAAGTACAGCAATTTCTAGATGTTGTGGGATGGTTTAGTCAAATTCAATATCAGAGTTGAAGGCAGCTTGGTCATGTTGATGACCACCACAATAGAGGTGATATTCACAAATAAAAGTTTAAAGTAGTCTACAAGAGAACCCAGGTCAATTAAAATGTTGTATCACTACATAACCACAAGTAGTCTACAAGAGAACCCAGGTCAATTAAAATGTTGTATCACTACATAACCACAAGTAATGCAAGCCAGAAACAACACAATGGCTAAATCAGTACCAGGATAAGAATTTGTGGATTACCTGGTAATTTTTGGATTTACAGTCTTCTGCCTGTATGGTTGCCCACTGGGCTGGACTGACATAGGGTAAAACCAGTGATGACTCTTATTTTCCACCTCTGGCATTCACTCTAAATTTCAGTCTTTGGATTGGACCATAGGAACATATGTCATTATGAGGATTAGAGCATTGAGCTATGTGCTATGGCATCAGCTCCCAGTGGGTTAAGGCAGAGAAGCAACCTTAACACCTGTCCCTGTCTGTCTGGCCAGAATACCTTAAGAAATTAGTGAGAGGGGCAGCACCTCAGTAGTAGGACTCAAGGCAAAAGTTAAATGCACGTCAAGAGTAAGATTTAATTGAACTTAAAAATAAACCCATAAAAGATCTTTGAAACACTAGAACACTGAAGTAGATGAAAGCATTTGTTGCCCAAGGATTGTTTAGAGCACTTCCTTCACTTATGTAAGAAATATTGTGTTTTCAGTGAGAGCCTGAACTGTATGTATTACATTCTGAGGGGAGTGAAACTAAACTGTTGTATGAGCAGGAAAAGTTCACCATTATTAAAAATGTAATACTTTAGCAAGTATCTTTTATGTTCCCTTTTTGAAATGTTGGTTTAAATAAGCAAAATTCTGCTATAATAAAGAAATTGCAGTTATCTGAGAGACTGAGTACAACACGTTCTCTCCCATACATTGCTCTGTGTGTGTGAACCAAACAAATATCCCAGAGGCAAGCTAACGACATTTTCACATGGACTACGGTGTGTTTTTCATGAAATACTGAGTACTGCAGGTTTAAGAAAGGCATTTTAAGATAAATGGTAAAATCACATATCATTACCCAAGCTCCCAATCC
Organism: Protopterus annectens; assembly: GCF_019279795.1. Classification (NCBI taxonomy): domain Eukaryota; kingdom Metazoa; phylum Chordata; order Ceratodontiformes; family Protopteridae; genus Protopterus; species Protopterus annectens. Next base: position 1,539,831,886 of record NC_056729.1, on the reverse strand, counting down.
TACAGTACAGAATAATCCATGTATCAGACAAACTAGTCCCTCATGTACCTGTTTAAATAACTAGTCCCTCATGTAGTTCTTTAAATATTTTTCTTAGGTTATAGTAATATGTTTCCTGTCAAGTTCAACAGGTCATGTTAATTGCCACAAGCTTCTGCTTTATATTCTGTAGGGTTTTGCCAACTGATTGTTTTATGGGTGGTATCCCTGTAGTTTCTAATGTATTTTTTTATAATTTTTAGATGTTGGTTCATTGTTCTGTGTATTTTTCTTGTCTAGTACATTTATCTTAATTTCTGGGGGATTATGTTATTTAGTTGCTTATTTTTGTTTAAAATCTAAGAATCAGATCCATTTTGACACTAATGCCGACTGGTTACTTACACAGTACATTTATTTATTACCATTTTATTTTAACATTTTCATTCTAATATGAATACAATTTCCAGGGAATTTTTTTTTAAGTGGGAAGTGTTGCTTACGGGGGAGGAGGATAAAAGTAAGTATAGGTATGAGTTTAAAATATTTGTCTTAGGTAGGTTATGGTGTTTTGGGTTGTATATATGCAGGTGTTTCACTTGTACAGTTTATGAACTTTTATTTTAAAAAGAACATGATGGTTCAGGGGAATTTTAGTAGCTTTGATATGCATCACATTCTTCTATGACTCATATCCAAGTGTTTCCTAGTAAAAAAAAAAAAATACGTATTTATTTTTCTCCTAATACCAACTCATGACATTAAATATTTTCTTTCTTAATACCAATAGTATAAAAAAATAACACCATTTCAATTACTAAACATAAGTCAGTCTAATTTACTTCTTGGCTGATAATCCAAAAGACCTGGCCTTGGATGAAGTAATGGAAGGCATCCCATTTAACTAACTAGAACATTCTAACTTATTTACTAAAAGCATTACTCTTTTAAACTGCATAAAATTCCTTGGGTTGAAATACAGGATATGTCATTATTATGAAAAAGCAAAATCCATTATCTTGTGATTTTTGTCCTTACTGGCAGATACAAGAGTTTCTTTAGCAGCAGTCAAATTATTCTCAAATAATCAAATAATCAACACTATACGGTAGCAAACATGTACCTAAAACGGGCAATGGCATCACAGAACTAATACCTTTACTCCTGGATTTTCAATATTTTTTTAATTTTTGCTAGGATTTCAGTCTATCTTTTAAGTTCTATACGTTTTAGTGCAAATAATCCAAGACATACAGCTATGGCTGGATTTTTTAACATCTAGACCAGTCACTTATAAAGTGAAAGATAAAGGCAGTAACCCTTCACTAATACATTTTACTATGTTCCCTAATTAGTAGCAGATAGCACATAGACGTATTGGGCAGTTCTAAGTGGAACAAGGCTTTTCCTTCTATATTTCAAAATTTGAAGCTATTTGCAACCACCATATTCAACCTTTCTTTACAGTAAATAATCTTCCTTGGCCTCCCGCAGTGTAGAGTCAGTCTCCCTTCTTTACCAAATGATTTAGATCTTGCTTCGAGCATCATCTTAAAACAATGTTTTGTTATACATCTTCAAAGCAAAAAAAAATACATATTATATGGAATACTCATAAGTGCTCATTTCAGTAAGTAAAATCATGAGCTAAAAGTAAAATTAGGTAAAGGCAAGAAGAGATAGACCATCTTAAATCTTGCTTGCAGACAATCTCTTGCAGATCTCAAATGGATGCCAAAATATAAAAACATTTAGTCCAAATTCTCAAAAACAGAAAAGAGTTTAATATATAGTAAAGACTTTTATAGCCATAGAGATACTAAAGTTCCAGTTTTAATCCTTGTTAGGCAAAGTGCAAGAAAAAGATAGTCAGAAAAATAAATATTGAAGCTTCATAATAAATGACCCATGGAACAATAATATTGGTATCAACAAACTGGATTATCAGCAACAAAATAGTGATGCTCAACTTTCAGTCTTACTATTATCAACTTTATAAATCCTCTTGAGACTTGTCTATTTCTAAAAGACAGATGTTTAAGCCTGCAAACATAGAAACAGTGAATTCTCATCAAGTTCATGTTAATAAACAGACAATTCACACTGCTAGGGTTAGAATTAAAGTCCAAAAGTAAAAAAAAAATATGATGAGTTAGGCCTATAGCAACTCTATTATCACAGAATGCAACATGTTTCCATCAAATTCAAAACAATAACATTTCAAGAGAACTGTTTGTTAAAGTAAGCAAAGTACTTCTAAAACTGATATAAAGACACTAATAAGTGTGCCTATTATAGATAGCATAACCATTAAATATCAATTACAAAATATTTGTGTGTATTTTGGTAGATCTGCTTAAACTGATGCTTCCCTAAGCTATTTCTTGATGACCACCAGTATGGCTTCATATTATATTACTAAATGCAAAATAGTATTAAAAGAGGCATTGACTATAAGTAAAAATTGCCAAAAGCACAGCACAATTTCTTCTAATCAGGTTGGACACTTGGAAATCCTTCAGCAAAACCATCAGCCTTATTTATTCAGTGTCCTGAACCTGAATTTCCTGGATCTTCTCATACATTTGATAATCAACCTGTGCAGGGATTAAAACATTTCTGTCAAAATATGCTACTTTCTTTCATACAATTTTAAAATTCATAAGGGAAAACATAGGTCTGTCTTCTATTACCTCTGCTGTTAGACTAGCAGGTGACATAATGGTATATTTGGTGAGATGTAATATGAACATAAGTTATTCAACCAAAACAAATCATCATTACAAAATTTCCTTGTTTGATTATATTATATTCTTCCTTAAATAACAGGAATCTTCCCTTACAGCACTTAGCAAAATCTTGCATCAGAAAACTTAATGCACACATATCTATAAACATCACTGCACATTAAGTCAAGTAGCTTCTTGTATAGGTATCTCCTCTATGAGCTGCATCTGTGAGGTTTGATCACAATAAGTCATTGCTTTATTTCATCTAATATTGGAGTCTCTGACCACAATAAAGAGCAGTTATGTAACTGGAACTTCCCATAACATTAGATGTTCTAATTGATCACTGTTGTAGTGTCCCAAGCTATTTGGATTATATCCTTCCAAAGAATGTTAAAATCTGGCCATGTTTTAAAATTATCTTCCATGTACTCTAACTGCCAAGAGCAGAGCTTCATATAAAAGGTAGTTAAGAGTGTCAACAACTTAAGAACTGTTTTTCCTAAAGGGAGACTAGAGTACTGAAAGGTAAAAACTAGGAAAAAATAATAAAACATATATACAAGGTGTATATATATCCTCACTGTGGAAGAAAAACAGACAGGGCACTAGAAGGGGGAATGGTGGGAGGAGATGACTACTGCAGCAGTGATCAATTAGAACATCTAATGTTATGCCAAAGTTCCACTTACACAACTATACTATATTCAAGATTGAATCACTGTTTCAGTATCCTAAGCTATTTAAGAAGACTACTATATCTTAGAAAATTAAGAATGTGGAGGAAGATATTTAGGAATCCATGAATCCTTGGAAAATGGTTCTAAAATGCTAGTTCTGGACCTGGAAAAGAAATTTAATCTAGAGTGCATTGTAAAAGCATGAGCAGAGAACCAAATTGCTGCCCATAGTGTTTTTTTTAGGCATCAGCGAATGCTGCCATCACTGGGGTCCCCCAAACCACATCAATTTATATTTTAGTATTTTGTCACCTGTTTGTCAAACCAACAAAAGCAAGTACAGCAATTTTGCGTACTTAATAAACCAGGAGGGTAATAATAACTCTTAGGATGAAGAGTCCCAAGGACTGGCACCACTTCTCATTTAAATTTCAGAGATAACTTTGGTTGTAATAATAGCATTTTTATCAAGCATCGGGCTTCATAATTTCATTAAATGCTCAGTCATATAGTGCCCCTGACTTAGTTAAATCCGGTTGGTGGGCATTCACTCCACTAAACTAATATCACAGCCAGTTTTAGGCATCAGTGATACCCTTAGCTACAGGAGATTTCCTCTAAGTATCCCTGACTGTGTGGGGGTTCCTCAAAAGCTGCTGCTGGCTGGGAAAAAACAAGGAGGAAAAAAAAGTCATTATCTGATTACTTGGTTTATCCAAAACAGAGTTGTGATATGCTCCTGCTAAGAAGTAGTCAGTGCTCAGCGAATGAACATGAGTGAGGTAATTTCTAAGGATCAGCAGCCCACAACAACCACTCTCAGTGCTTACCTGTGATTTTAAGAACAGTAGATGCTCCTGATCTTCAGGGATGCTTTTCTATTTCAGGGAGTTTTATAAATACTGGCAGCACGCCAGATACTATAACTCTCAACTTTTTGTGAACAAATTCTGGGCAAAGCCAAAAATAATAGAATAAAGGCTTAAAACCAGTAACACTTTTTAAATATTACTAAATTCACAATGAAATTAACAGAATAATATGTTTTGCATGAAAATGCATTTTTTGGACAATAAGAAGTATGAAATTCTAATATCTGTCATTGGCTATCTGTACTCCTGAATGATTTACCAGCAAATCAAAAGTTTTAACAATAGACTATCCAACAAATCAAAACCTTTATGTGGAACAGGGCAAAAATAGGATACAAAATTAAGGACAGTGACAGGTATGTATTGCTCCTGATGACAGCTAAATAACACTATTTGCTGAAATCAATGTAAAAGTAATATTGTTATTGTTTATGCTTGTGAGTGTGTATTTACACTTGGGTGTGTGACAGAGAGAGAGAGTGAGACAGAAAGAGATTGTGAGTGTGTGTGTGTGTGTGTGTGTGTAAAAAAATCTCACTGATTTTTATCTACACACACACACACACACACACACACACACACACACACACACACAATAATCCTGTGCACATATATAACTCAGCTGGGAAATAAGAAAATTGCAATTGACAAGTAATTATATTTCAAAAGTAAGACATCACAGAACATTCATACTTTTATAGCTTCTAATGGTCTGCTGGTCCCTGCACCCCAGAGACTGTATAAATGGATTTTCAGATGGACTTAGCGGTGGTCTCTACTCTCAACCAAACCATTTTAAAGTCAGCTCTGCTCAGAGGTGTTTGCTGAAGGTTGTTGTAGCTTGTGTGAGGGACTGGAGAAGGATGATGTGGTCATTACTTATTTAATTTTCCTCACAATCAACAGTCTACACCCAACTCTCCCCATATCCAGCAGTACCACCTGCTCTCCTCCAAACAGCATGGATTCTGGTTTGGATGAAGTACTACGACAGCACTTGTATTCCCTATCTGATGACATACTGCTAAACTTTGATAGTGGCCTCCTTAAAGGTGCCCTATTTATAGACCTGGCAAAGGCATTTGACTTCACCGACCACTATCTTCTCCAAAACAAACTAACCGAAATTGGTATCATTCCAGACACCACTCCCTGGTTCCTCGCTGACAGAAATTTCAGAGTTAAAGTATGATCTTCTGAATCAGACTCTGCACTTATTACCTAAGGTGTATCACAAGGATCCATTCTTGCCTCCCTCCTCTTCCCCATATTAATTAACAAACTTCCTTGTGACTATCACCATTTCTTCTGCGAGAGTGACCTGATTAATAAATGACCATGTCATCAGCATACTAACATTCAATGCAAACTCCAGTCAGACTTACATGAGCTCCACCAATGGCTCAAACCATAAACTACTTCTCAGAACCATAAAAGAACCAAAACTATACTTTTTGGAACTCCACAGAAAATTCACCAAGTACCTGACTCTCCAACTGTCTTTGCCATACACAACCGTACTATATAGACAACCTCCATCTTCAAATATATAGACTACAGATTGCCTATTTGAAAATGGAAGTTTAGTGAGTGATCAAAGAGAGAGCCAAAATAAACTCCTTCCTCTTCTGGATCAAAAACATCTTTCCTTTTCTATCCAAACCAGATAGAAGTTCTCCTATCACAGTTTGAATATGGGCTCCCAATTTTTGCTTCTGCCTCAAAGAAAAACATTACCACATTCCGGACAATCTCTAACAGCATCTGCTGATTCATTACAAACTTGCCTGTCTGTTAGCATCACTATATTACACTAAGAAAAGCCAAGTGGTTACCCATAAAACAAAGCTCTACCTATTTTTATGATCCCAGCTTTACAAACTTCTCCAACAGCCCACATTTTCTCTCCTTGCAGCTTGCAGCCAGACTTCATGAAAAACCTCATCATTCAACCTGAGACACTACTCACAAGCCACATCAACTCTCATTACTCCTAAAAACAGCACTGCATATGCTTCCTCCTTTTTGGCAAGTTCTTCCCGACAACATTAAGAAAATCAACACTTATTCCAAATTCATAATGCAACTCAAAAAGCACTTCTTCATCTAAGCTAAATGCTCCTGCTTCAACACAGGACATATCATCAAACTATCTCTTTTCTGAGTCTCTTCTCCTCTCTCAAGATTGACTGAAGATTGACCCACTAAAGAAACTAATGTATACAGTGGACATTACACTCTACTTGATTGTACATTGCACTGCGCTTGTTCACCGGAATGTACATACACATTTTATTCTAAGCAATTAGTTTGAACTATTCAGCTATTGCTTACACTTCTGTATTTTTTGTTTGTGAAATGTTTTGTATTTCACTCAGGCTGGGTCTGAAATTGATCACTATTGTTCTTTTTGTACAAGTCAAAGTAAAGAGAAACACAGTCTTCCCAATATGAACATCAAACAGCCTTATGAGCTGGTTCAAAACAAATATCTGTCAAATTTTTTACAAACAAAAATTAAGATACCAAGAAGAAGCCATCTCTTTTCTAGGTGGACATAGAAGTAAAGCACCTTTCAAAAGCTATAAGTTACAAACATGTTGTAATGGCAAGTCTGAGGGCAGATGAGCAAAAATGGCTGAAAGACAAAACTTGACATAAAAGTAAGAATGGCCAGAGGGCAATAACTCAAAAATAATCTAGAACCAGAGACAACTGGGCCTTAAAATGTCCTAGTTCTTAGTATGTCACCAACTAGAAAAATCTTCTCCGTTTGCACATATCTGATTTTCCAGTAGTAGGCACATTGCATTGTTCTCACAAAAAAGGTATTTAAGAGATTGCAAAACTTATAGTCCCGGTAGTCAATTGAAGTAAATACAGGTTGGGGAGTATCCTGGTCTGTGTGAGTAAATTCAGAAAGTGGCAAATATGTGGTAATTGCCTTTGTACAGTATTAAATTAAAAGAAAACCACAGATGCCTGGGCCAAAAGAGAGTCACTTCCCCTATCTTAGGGGAGTCTTTCTGGGATTTTAGGAGAACCCTTGGTATCAGTGGAATATCTCAGATATAAATGAACATTCCTGACCATGGCAATGAAAAAGCAACTGCACTTCAGGCCTGTAGCATGGAATCCTGTAGCAGAATTTCTTTAACTGTCTGCTTTAAAAGAATGTTTAAGGTGTTCCCCATAGTTATATACATTTCTAGAAGGCCCCCAATAGTGGTTCCCATTGGTGAGAGTCTATCCTTGTCCTGATTGGCTTGTCTGCTGGAATGTCTTGCTCTGACTGAATGTATGAATCCTGAAGAGTCAAGTGAACTAATATGCTACCTCCCAGGCAATCATGACAATTCTTCAAACACCTTGCATTCTGCAGTAAGCAGTTACTGGGGCCAGACACTTTGCAAATACCCTTGCTGCAAAGGATTGCTCAAAGGGTAAGACAGACACACAAAATCTTAAACTAAAACATATAATTTGGAATGAGATCATAGCAATTTACTAGGCTAATGACCCTAGGGCCTTTTTCAGGCCTAACCATTTATGCACAATTTCCCCATTTATCAGTGCCTAACAACTAGAATAGCTTTGGTATAAGCTTGTGTCTTAAGGTGTCTACAAGCTGACCGTATCCATAAGGAGCACAGTTGACAAGCCTGGGGTAAATTTGTGATTTCCCATCCACTGGTCCAAACTGCATTTGAATAGGCTTGGGAAGAGCTCTGCTTCACATGAATAGGGAGTCTGTTCCTGAGAAAGGGTAATCTCAGAGGCATACATACCTCTCCCTCCAACATGTTTTGTTTATGTCATGGATGAGGTTTAGATCCTTAAATTGGGTAATTCTAGTGCTTTTTGTTTTGAAAATGTGTTACAGATCCATCCGTGCTGTATCGGAGAATGCCTTCTAGGTTAGGCATAGATCACCCCTCAGTAGTCTATAGAAGACCAAGTACAGGGACAGAGCTTTGAGACAGTTCACATAGGACACGTTATTTACAGACTGTACTCTTTTAGTGAGGAACCGCTCTGGCCTCTCCAGCTGTTGCAAATGCCTGCTCAGATTCATACTGAAGGGTACATTGTACTCAATTATCAGTCTAGAGTTAAGTATAGTGGGACTATGATCTTCTAGGATCTGGATGCCATGCCCTTACTTATAAGTTGTGCCACATAGAAGGATTTTCTCACCACCATGGACACATGGTGATCAAAACTCAGGTTTCTGTTAACTTGAGTTCCCAAGTTCTTTACCGATGGGTCTACTTTTATTCAAAGGATGTCAATGTTGCAATTTGTAGGGGTGATTGTCTTCTCAAAGGCTATAATTATGCATTTTTGGACTGAGTTAAAATGGCTTTGGCACCAGTTATCTGTCATAAGGCCCTCCTGGAAAATATCCACATCTTTGGGGAATTCAGTGATTGTACCTAGCTTGTAGTTGTCAGCAAATTTGGTCAGCCAAAGGCCCTCTACATTTGCCTTGACTTCAGAGAAGTATATTCCAAACAGGGAAGGTTGTCGTACTGAGCCCTGAGGGATACCTATAGTAACAGGACTTTTGGTATAGGTGGATTCCCCCACACTAACTTCATAAGTCTTATCCGTGAGCCATTTGGCTATCCATTGGGTGACATAAGGATTTATGCCTACATTTGTGCTGTATACATTTGCCAGGTCAAGGTAGGCAACATGCACAGTTATGCCCTTGTCCATTGCTCTAGTGACCTTCTCTAAGAAGTCAACCACATTTAGTAACATGATTTGATGAGACCAAACTGGGAAGGTTCCTGTGTTCCATGTCTTTGTTTATCAGGTCCATGATAACTCTTTCTGTGGCCTTGCATATAAGACTAGTCAATCTTAGGTGTCTGTAGTTCCTGGGTCTGTTGATGGTCCCCTCTTTGTGCAGAGGGATGACTGTTGTGGTCTTCCATTCCATAGGGATAAAGCCAGTCTGGAGGCTGTGGCTGAATAGAGATTCTAGCTGGCCTGACAGCTATTTAGGTGGCATCCTGGGATATTATAAGGACCTATTAATACAGGGTTTTAGCTTAGGAAAGTGAAGTGAGGACCTGTTCTTTAGTAATAGTTGGGGAGAGAAATAGTAGAAGATTTTTTTTCTGGTGGATAACTGGAGATGATGGGGAGGGCTGAAACTGGACCTAAATTTATCAGCCAACAAATTTGCTATATCCTCCAATTTGGTATAATGAGTTCCTTTTACTATTAGTGCAGCACACTGTTGGGTTTCCCCTTAAGGTTGCATACATAACAAAAATATCTTATGGTTATCCTTAGCCTGGAGGCTATTTTTGTCTCAAAGATGGCATTTGTGGACTTTATTAGTCCCTTGAGTTACTTGCTGAGATTGTTGTGTATAACCTATTTATACTGGGGGTCCACCAAGGGGGCTTATTTTTGGAATTCTTCCAAAGTTTATTTTACTTTGGAACTGCTGTTTCTATGCAGTTGTTTACATGCTTGTACAGGAACTCCATAAACACTTCTGCATAGGTCACAAAGTTCTCAGAGTTTGGGGGGGGGGGGTGGCTGGAAATGTAGCTATGCCATTGCTTAATAGGAGGTATTTAAGCTGGGAAAAGTTCTTAAAGGTTCTGGGTTTTCCTAAGAGTTTAAGCTTTTCATTTATTTCAGGGGAGATGGCTTTGTGATCAGATCTGAGCAGTGAGGATATTACACTGGGGGGGGGGGTGAAACATTCTCTCATGTTTGTGAGTACCAGATCCAGGATATTGGCACCCCTAGAAGACTAGTTGTTCCAGGGTGTTTGCATTGAATTGACAAAATCCAGGAACTTTGAGCCTGCATATTAATGGTTGTTTATATACCCCAGGTTATGGTGGGATATTCAAACTCAACCAGGAATATGGTGTTGGGCTAAATGGTACAGTACTTTAAAGAACATGGTATGTTAACCTGTGTCATAGACAGGGACCTATAGCTAGCAAGGATAAGGTATGGGACTTTACCTAAGGTTAGTTGTGCATCGGGTAGCTCAAGTATGTCATATAGTTTGACCAATCTTTGGGCGTACATGCTTTTTATCTAGATTGATACACCTCCACCTCTTGTCCCTTCTTGAGTGGTATCTGGTCTAAATGTGTGAAAGACATAACAGCATGGCACTGCCGGGGTTCCTTCCATGGCTTTAAATCATGTCTCAGCAACTGCACATATGTCAACACTCTCAAGGGTGATGAGCATTTCCATGGAGTGGTACTTTTTGTTGAGACTCCTAGCAATGAGCAGTAACACCTTTAGTTTATCTTGAGTAAAATTTACTATGTCAGAAGGTTTATCAGTTTGGCATTGCCTAAAATGGTAGCTAATATTTTGGGCAATATCCAAAAGTTGGGATTAAAGCAGATCATCCCTGGCAAAGCAGCATGGTATGTCAATCATGTCCTCCCAAGCCTACAAATATTGGACTCCCTTAGAATGGCACCAGAAACTAAGCCATCTTCTGTTTATATTGTGTTATCCTTGGAGAAGGCCAAATGCTGCTTACTGCTAGGCTCATACCTGTCTGGGACCAGGGTTGCCAGACGTCCCTATTTGAGCAGGTCTGTCCCGGGATCAGCAGCCTGATCCCAAGTCCCACACTGCCGATTTAAATCTCGGGCAGCCTCCGCTTTGTTTTTTTGTTTTTTTATTGGCCCGTATACCGGTATATGGGCCAATCAAAAAATTGCAACACAGAGCTACTTCTGTTTAATGCGGAACTGCGATGTTTCGCATTAAACAGAAGTAGCTCCGTGTTTATTTATTTTTGATTGGCCCGGGAGAGCTACTTTTGTTTAATGCGGAACTCTGATGTTCCGCAGTCTTCACTTGCTGTGAAAGACATTTTTTGTCCCTACCTGGCCAGTCAGAAATCTGGCAACCCTGCCTGGGACACATAATCTGAAAGCTCCATCATGTCTCTCTTCATATAGACAAAGAGATATGTCTCTATCCATTAATGCCAACATAGACTATGACAGAGTCATACTGGAATTACTGGTATCTAAACAAAATTAAAGAATGAAGGTTAACAGTGAGATTTCTGATGTTCAAGACAGCAGCCAGTAAAGCAAATCTTTTTTTAACATAGGAGTGTGACAACTCTTATTGCCTGAAGATCTGTCCCAAATCTACCAAACACTTTCCCATCCTGAAAGGGGAACTAGGATAGCATACACCAGACTAATCAGCAGTAGATGGTTTTGATAAGAAAAAAGCAGTGGGATCAGATGTGGGATAAGAAAGTGTCCGAGATTTTTTAGGGTTATATGGTTGACTGTCAGGCATAGAACAAGCTGTTAAAAACATCTTCTACAACTGACAAAACAGGAGAAACAGCTGCAAGTTAAGGAGACGTCAGTTATAACAAGTCACAAGGGATTTCAGTCTGTTCTCAATTAAACAAATCTTTCACTTTGCTATAGTTTCAGAAAAGAAAACTGTACTGGAGGGAAATCTGAAGAAACACTTTCCTCTGAAACAGAATCTTCAGCTTAAAGACAAGCACTGAAGAAAACAGTTGTGTAAGTAAACTTACCATGACAGCAGATTTTCAAATGATCACTGCTGCATATTCAGAAGCCTTAGCTGTATGGGTTATATCCTGCCAAGGATACAACAGCCAGCCAGCTTCCAAAGGTTCAGAGCACCTTCCATGCACTCAAACCATTAGGCATCTTGAAATGAGCTGGCTAAAAACAATGGTTTGAGTGCCAAGCCCTTCAGAACTTTCATGCCAACTGGGAATGGGAGGCTGAACCCTAAGATGACATAGCTAGGAGTAAAAATATATATACATATGTACACACCCTGGCAAAGTCAAAAAACAAAAAGGGGGATGGAAGGAGGGAGCAGCTACTACAGTAGTGATAATTCAAACATCTACTGTTATGGTAAGTTTACTTACACAACTGCACTATTTTTATCGCATTGATCACTACTGCAGTAGCCTTAGTTATATGGATAGATTATTCTAGTTTACAACACTTGGGAGATGAAAGGGTTAAGGGTCCAGAAGCCCATGGAGAATTGTTCTAGCAATGCCTAAGCTAAACTCAGACAAGGAATTAAAGTTATAGTGCTTTGTGAAAGTATGTACGGAGGACCACGTTGCTGCTTCTAGAATAATACTAGAATCCAAACCTTTCATAAAAGCCACAGATGAAGTCAAGGCCCTGGTTGAGTGGGCTTTGACACTGCCTGAAATAGTTTTGTTATGGTGAGAATAGCAAAAAGTAAAACCCTGAGACAACCATTTGAAAACAGTCTGTTTTGACAGATGGTGTCCCTTCTTTTTACCTTCACAAGAAATTGATCTGAAGATCTGAAACTTTAGTTCTGTTAAGAAAGTAACAAAGTTGTCTGTGGACATCCAAAGTATGGAGTATTTTTTCTCCCTCATTTTTAGGTTCAGGAAATAAAATGGGGAGATGGATAGTTTGGTTTAAATTAAATTCAGATACCACTTTAGGCATAAAAGAAAGATCAGCTTTCAAAGAAACCTGGTCTCTGTGGAAAATGAGATTGGGTTGACTCACCATAAGAGCATGCAACTCAGGATACCCTTCTTGTAGAAGTCAGAACAATCCATAAAACAGTTCTCCATGTTAATAATCTTAAGCCAGCCAGATAAACTGCATAAGGGTAGACCTTCCACGGACTCAGGCAACTGCAGGCACACAAGTCTGACCAGTCTCATATAAAAAGCCACAGAAAAACCTATCATAGAACTAATCAGCACATGGGGAACCGCCAAACACTGGGCCTTTCTAAGTTTGGATTTGTCAAGGGCAGATCAAACTTTATTTAACCTGGTGGATTTTTTTTAAATGTGTCCAGAGCAATGGATGAAAGCAAAATTGTACACATTGCATACCTCAACCTGGCCAAAGCTTTTGACACAATTCCCCACTCAGGCATAGTAGAAAAGTAACTAAACTGGGAATAAACCCTTATATTACCTGCTGGATGGCCAACTGGCTCACAGATAGGATTCACATAATCAAAATAGGGGAAGTTACCTCCACAAAGAGACCAGGCATCAGTGGATTCTGCCAGGGTTTTGTGCTGTGAGCTCTCCTGTTTGGCATCTACTTTTCTGGAGTAAAATCCAGAGCCACAGAAGTGTGGTTGACTAAGTTTTTAGATGACTACAAGCTAGCAGCAGTCATTGAATCCCAAAATAACTTAGACATCCTGCCGGAAGGTTTGTCCTAAATAACTGGTGCCAAAATCATAGACAAACTAAATTTCAAACAATGCATTATTATATACTTTGGAAAGTCATCTATCCAGGGAACTACTACAATGGCAATAGGCCTCTAAGAGATGACCCAGTTGTTCAGGGTTTGGGAACGTATATGGAAACTTTTGACCATGTGTCCATTGTTGTAAGAAAGTTCTTCTGTATTGCACAGCTTATAAACAAAGGTATTGTGTCTAGATCTATGGATGTCATTGCCCCTCCCCTTTAATCAGCCCTCATTAGGCCAATCATTGAATAGAATGCCCCCTTTGGCATGTATCTGTTCAGACACATGCAACAACTGGAGTGCCCATAAAGATACCTTACTAGAATGACACAAGGCCTACACAACATGTCCTAGTCAAAGCCCTATCACTATACTCGGTATCCTACAGACTACTAAGAGGTGATTTATCTCTGTTATACAAGGCATCCTTCAACCCAGTACTGATGGATTTACTGCACATCAGCAAGTCCTATGGCATCATAAAAACTTTGTCTAGGATCTAAATATCTTCTGCAACATCAACAGAATGGTTTAGAGGGGCAGGTATATCTCACAGATAATACTGTTGCAATGGAACAGACTCCCCATTCACATTAAAAAAGTTTATCCCTGCTCATATTCAAACATAACTTGGCTCTATGGATGAGAAACAGAAAATTTACCTTAGGACTGCCCCCTGTACTACTAATGGATAGAGGCAGCTCCTAAATGCTTTATCCCATGCATGGGTCCCTCAAATTATCTATGATATGATTCCAGTTATTCTTATTAGGGGTAATATAGAATTATCGGCCATGGGATGAGTAAGGCCAGTCTCTAACCAAATAAGATAGGCTAATTTGAGCACAAAAAAAAGGAAATTGGTTAGGCTTAAAATGGCCCACAGGAGCAGCTAGTCTAGTACTTGCCTATGGGCCTATGAACCTAAGAACCTATTAGCTAGTTCAAATGGAGCAAGTGTTAGCTTCTCTAACACAAAATTAAGATCCCAATGAGGGACCTCTGGTTTTACTGCAGCCTCTTATGTAAAACCCCTTTCAAAAACATTTTGACATGAGACTGCACTGAAAGAGGAGGATCCATGGGTAAACATGGTGAAATGGATGATAAATAAACCTTGATGGAGAAGTAAGAAAGGCCACAAGATAGTAATTCACAAAACTATTGTAAAGAAACACTAGCCCTGAATGGGTGCTGGTTATGTTGCCGGCACAACTAGAAAACTTTGTTTCCATTTACTAACATATGATTTCATAGTAGCATGCTTTCTTGCCACTGCTTCACATTCTCATTAAACAGGTTCCTAAAGGGAATTAAAACCCTATCATCTAGGTAGTCAGTCGAAGTTGATTGGGCTGGGATGCATCAAACACCCCTATTGTTGTGTGAGTAAATCCATTCTGTGAAGAAACTTGAGGTTATTGCCCTTAGACACTTACAAAAGAAGAGAGGGCAACTGTTGCCTGGCCAGAAGAAAGTCACCACAATGATCTTGGGGGATTTCTTCTAAATCTTCTTAAGTACCATGGATATCAGTGTAAAGGGTTGAAAAGGAAAGGAGAAGGCATCTGACTCCCAGGCCTTCTTGCATGGAGTCCTGGAACAGAATTTTACCAGCTGATTGTTCGGGGTGGGGGGGGCAGAGAGGGCTACTTGAGCAAAGAGGTAGGTCTACTTGTGGAACTCCCCACAGATGGATCAAATCTTGGAAGATCTCCTAATCTAGTTTCCATTCATAAGGCACTGCCTTTGTCCTGCTCAGCTCGTCTGCCAACAATTTTGTTATGATGGAATGTAAGATGCCTATACAGTAAGATTGTGCTGTGAAGCTATATACCAAGCTACCACCGATAGTCTACAAAGGGGTTAAGAAATGGTTTCCCCTTACTTGTTCCTGTACCATATGACTACAGTATTGTCTATAACAACTTGAAGAGGTCCAGGGGACCAAAAATGATTCAGAGATTTGAATGCCTTTGATCATGTGTTGACTAATTGCTTTGGATAGTGTTGGGGGAAGAACTGAATTTAGAGAAATTTGCTGTCTCCACCAACTGATTTATCTTCTGACAAACTCCAGAACTGGCATTTGAAAAGATACAGAGTGTTGGTGCTGGGAACAGAGAGACATCAGATTCTATTGTACCTTTCTTATGTAGAGTCTTTCAAGGGATATCATGAGAATCATGGAAACCATGAGACCCAAAGTTCTGAGGTATTCTCTTACAGTGACTAAAGTTTGAATGAAAAACCTTAGAAATAGATCTAGATATAGATCTATTTTTTTTCCTGTGGAAGAAAAGCTCTTTGAACTGGGGTGCCTAGCTGAGACCACTGGAACACAATCCTGTGTGAAGGAATCAAAAAAGACTTTTAAATGTTTTCTTGGAGTCCCAGCTTGTGTAAGAGGTCTCTCACCCAAGTGATAGCTTCCTTACACCTTGAATCACCTCTACAAAAATAAGAAGTTATTAAAAATGGAAAAAAAAGAGGATTCCCTGTAGACTGCAATGAGCTATAAATAGGAGCCAGACGCAGGGGTGGCTCATGCTATAGGACTGCAGCCCTCCCAGCTGTAAAAAGAAAAGAAAAAAAACCCAGCAAACATAAAATCAAAACAGGAAAAAAATAATCATCTCACGATAAAAAAAACCTCCACGCATGCTCACAGCACAGACTTCTGGGTTGCAGGGCACAGATGCCTTTCTCCCTTTATCCAGACTGCAAAGGTATCTCTGCCCTGCAACCTAGAAGTATGTGCGGTTGTTGTCACACGCACACAGGGAAGACTGGACTGCATCATCCGCCAGCCTATCGCAGGAAAGTGTGTGTGTGTGTGTGTGTGTGTGTGTGTGTGTGTGTGTGTGTGTGTGTGTGTGTGTGTGTGTGTGTGTGTGTAATGCCCCAGTCACTATCTGCTGGTGGCCTAGAGAGGTCAGGCTTGAACCCTGTACCTTAAGTGCAGGTGGCAAGGGCCTGACTTCCCTACCCACCACCATTTGTATATAAAAACAGATTTTTGCCTCATATTTGTTCTGTTCCTCATAAAATCTGTGATTTCTGAATGTTTGTTTTTCCCTGCAAAGTCAGTAGTGCAGTGGTGCACTGGTAGCATTGTTGCCTGACAGCTACAGGTTCTCTGGTTTGATTCTTGGCTAGGGTGCCTTCTGTGTGGAGTCTATATGTCTGGAGTGTTTCTCCCTGCTCTGCTAAAAGTTGGCTTTTGTTCCAATTCAAACTTTCCTGGTTAACATGTTAAATAAAAAGAACAGGCATTTGAATTTCAGACTTCATATTCTTCAGAAAGCACATGGTAACACAAAACTCTTTATTCTAGCAATTTTCTACGCTTATAAGATTGGATATTTGAAATTTGTCCCTTTTTTTTTTTGACTGTATTCTCCCATTATTGGCTTCATCCAGGTTTTTTGTGCTAAGGGCGAGAGTTATGACGAGAACTGAATTCACTGAATATGTTTGGGGGCTGTATTCCCCCATTACTGGCTTTGTCCAGGTGTCTTTTGCTAAGAGGTTGAGAGCTATGTTCACAAAACAGCTGCTTTGGCATAGTGGTATGTTTCTCTGACTGTTTTGCACAGGGTCCTGGGTTTAAGACTTGGCAGTAAAATGTATGGGGGTAACACGGAATCCTATTCTAGCAACTTTCCAGCATTATACTAGCAATATTTAAAATGAGTTCCTGGTTTCTGGTTTTTGTTTTTTGGGCTTTTGCCCCCCCCCCCCCCCCGATAAATGTTGGCTTTTTCAGATTTCTTTTGCTGCAAAGTTCAGAGATACAGCTGAGTGTCGAGTAGATTTTACAAGGAGCTGAGAGCTGCAGGGGAACTAAAGTTTAGTGCTGCTTATGCTGAGTCTGCTTGTACTGTTAATAGCACAACAGGTAGTGTACTTTTGATGCAGAAGGCTGTGGGTTCTACTCCCACATTAGGTAGCTGCATTGCTGATATTGTATTGTGTTGTAAAGGGGGGTGGATGCTGCAGTCCTTTTTGGCAAAAATACCTAGTAACAATGAACCTGTTGTCATCCATTCCCTATTGCAATATTACTAGCTTATTTTTTAATCCAACATAGACAATTTATTCCTCAAGGGCAACAGGCACTTTACTTGTAGATGAAACAATAAAATATCAAGTTGTTTGCTAGCAGCAACCTCTTCATTAGTTACAGATTTCTTTAATGTGGGAATTATTTAGATGACTTACTACTTCAGAGATTGTGCATATTTACTAATACTGGTGAACTGTTACTGGTGGACTGTAGAATTATGAGTAGACTTTTATGAGGGAAATGTTCTGAATTAGGCAGTTGGTGCATGCATTTTGTTTCAATGTTTACTGGAAAAATGTTCAAAACAATAAATTTAAAACGCTAAAAACTGTACTGTATTGTACAAGGAATATAATTTAATATAACCTTGAAGGTGAATCAAAGAGCTTTGTGTGCAAGGGGCCTATGATTTGAAAACAGCCCAAAGCTAATCTTTATCTGCCACTGGCAAAATGTATTTTCTTTGAATGTTGGTTTCAATGCTGCTTCAATGAATGAGAGTTTCAAGGGCAGAGAAGTTTTAATGCTAAGTCTATTGCATTGCTTTGTTTAGCAGATATCTATTAAGTGTTTGTGTTGTAAAATGAAATCCAAATCATTGCAGAAGGAAAGCAGAATGCACATTAGTGTTTATGGTAAATGTGGCGAAATAACCAGGGAATGGGACATTGGAATGGCTGCAGGAGGGTGGCTCCATTCGACCATGATTTTGTGAGGAGGGAAGGGCAGCAAAGTCAGACAGGCCTGGCTGAACTATACCTCTCAACTGTCCAGATTTTTGCAGAATGAATAGATTTTTGCTTCTTATTTTTGGTTTGTTCCTCATAAAATTTGTGGTTTTCTTACAAATCATTTAGGAATGAAGTCACTAAATAATGACAGACATTAAGTTTCAGACGTCATGACCTTCAAAAAAATGCATGCTAAAGCAGGACCTGTTATTCTATCAACTGTCTTAATTTTATACAAGAGCAATTTTTAGTACTGTTTGTATGCATTGTTCCCCCAATATATTTGGCCTTGTCCATATTTCTGCATTAAGAGGTTGAGAAGTACATGCAAATCGCTTTATAGAATTAGGAATATCCAAACCTCTCAACTGTCCCTAATTTTGGCTCAAAATGTTGCTTTCCCCCTAATAATCCCTCCGCAACATAGCAATTTTGGAAGAAAACGTGGAGGGTTTACAATTATAAATAACTGTAATGATCACAGTTATAGATTACTTTTATTTAATAAATGCATGTAGATTCTCTAATTTTGTCAGTTGCTCAAGTTAACAGTACTAATATTAAAAAGGTCTCCCTTCTTTGACAGGTTACCAGCTGTATTGTGTGGCAATTTTATATTTTTGCATCACATTTTTGGTCCGTTTTTCATAAAATTGTGTTTTTCTGGCAAATTAGTGGCAAATTAATGACTGAAGTTAGAAAAATAATGGCAGACATTTGAGTTTCAGATTTCATACCCTTCAGAAAATTCATACTAATGCAAGTCCTATTCTATTATCTTTCTAAGTTTATAAGAGTAATATTTAAAAATTGTCCTTATTTTTGGGCCTGTGTCCCACTTCTATGTATGGCTTTGTCCAGATTTCTTGCTCTGAGGTTGAGAGGTATGAGTGTCAGAGCCATCACCGACAGCTAGAGACATTTCAAATTGTGACATACTTGTTGCACCCCACTCCCCCATGTAGTGACTCTGGATGTGTCCAAGCAAGGCAAGGAGCAGTTATGCAGTGTAAGTGTGCGGAGTATTCCCCCATCCAAGGCAGACACAAGTACGGCAGTGGCTTTTCATCTGTCCTTGATTTTGCAGAATGTTCTAGTTTTCTATCATATTTTTATACTGCTGATTTATGCTTCTTCAGAAAATGCATGCTGTCGCAGTGCCCTGTTGCTCTGTGCTTAAGTAGCAATGCTTTAATGACCATCTGGTAAGCTTGTCTGAGATTGCAAGATGCAAGTAAGCTTTAATAAGCATACTGTTAAAGAATTACCAGCATTGAAAGACTTTTTTGTTGTTGCCATGCAGAGAATATTTACATAACTAGATAACGTATAAGCCTTAGGTATTGAAATGCATATTACAGTATTTGTAATAAAGGACAGGATTACAGTATTTTAAGAAGCTCATAACATTTGTTGGATCTTTGCAGGCTTTACATGTAAACTAAACAGAATGCCAATCTATCATGTGTGGTCCATAACCTGTGCAGTAATCCTTTAAGCAATTTATCTTGAGCTTGTTTCTTGTTTGCTGTTCATGTTTTACTTTGATCATGTCTTTCCCATGAAACAAGTAGATAGTTGTTGTCAGGCAGCAGGTCTTTTTGGATAAGAAACATTTTTACAAGTGGGGGTATCACAAAGATTGCTAATTTCATCATGTTGCTTGGTAATTTTATAAAGCTGAATATAAATTATAATTGGAATTGTACTACAAGGAGAAGTGGTTTGAGTTGAGTGCTGCTTGTTTTTTTTAATACTTGATTTTGACTGGCATTCCAGTAATGTATTTAAAAAGTCATTTATTTGTTCATGCCTCACAACGTGTTTCCATCTAGCTATTAAGTAAGCTGTCATGTAGCCAATGCATTGAAATATTTTTTTCTTCTACACTTCATTTTGTCTTGATTGGACTCTCGTAATGACGGTTTGGCACCCTGGGCAGCGTATTTAATTAAAGTTCCAGTTGTTGTGGTTTTGAGCATAGCTCCACCCCTTTCTAGTTGGCTACACCCCATTCCCATTGGCCTCACTGTCTTCTGCAGCCCCCCCCTTTAATTTGAAGTTACCAGCCGACACTGGCCAGACGGTGAATAGTCCAAAGTGTGAGGCAGAAAACTAATGTGATCCAGACACACACAACACCTTAAGAATAGCATGAAGTCTGGATGAACGGGGATGTGATAAGGATCTTTTAAATCTAGTGTTGCCAGGAAAGTTAAATGAGGAATAAGGGAAAACAGGTTGTGAAGTGATAGCATTTAGAACCTGGGCACTATATCAAACAGGTTTAGGAAACAAAGATCCAGAACTGTCTCCAAGCATTTTCTTTATTTGGCACTAAAAACATCCTTAAACAAAAACCTTTCCCAACTTGGGAAGGAGAGACTGGTTCTATCACTCCCGGAGACTGTGCATGTTAAAGAACAAGGGGAAATAAAGGAGTCTGGTCTGGTGGGTGGGTAATCACTCCCTAGAAAGGAGGAATTACTTTGCACTGCCATCTGCAACACTGATAAGTGATGTTCAGAACTCATTCGTCTGAAACAATCTGTTTCCAAAAAGAAAAAAATGGAGATTCAGACTTTCTGGAAGGGAAAAGAGGCTGCCAGGGTGGGAAGGGGAGGGATGAGGCCCTTTAGTCATTCTCACTTGATGGACTGTCATTAGTTTTGGGGGGGTTCCTGAATTATTTTTGGACTCCTCTGCTAGTTCCTCTTAAATGTCTGTTTACCTGCATTTGATGAGACAGTTTATTTTGTTTCTTGACAAAACTGGATGAAGAGTTAGAGAATCCCTTAGAAAATTTGGAAAAAGTGGACTGAAAATTCTCTCTGTATTACTTACCTCTTTCATCACACTTTTTGATAACCTCTTCAGCAGAGAGACCAAAAACTAAATCTCTATCCATAGTAGAATTTAAAAACACATTTTCACATCATCCAAAAGGTTCCCGAGAATGCAGCCACGCAAACTTCTTCAAAACATTACTGATGGCTATAGCCCTGGAATAATTATCAAGAGTCATACACAGACTGTAAATAATGTGTTATGACCTATAAAACAGAAGAAATTAAACAATGTAAAGCAGATTTTATCCTCACACTATTACAATCAGTCAAAATAAACTTTAATATTTGAGCCTGACAATTCAAGATTTAACTAAAGTTATAGCGGCTGGGCCAGGTTTGGGATAAAGGTGTACAAATTTACATTCTGTCTACCTTTTTAGGGGCAGTTGTCTGACTATCAGGAAAGCTACAGGCAGTGACACACAGACACAGACACACACTCCAAAGCTGTCAGAACTGGAGGAATAGGTGAAGGTTCTGAAAATTCTATCTGTAACAGCTTAGTATTTTCTGAGGTACTAAAAACCTCAGTGTTCTGCCACTGAAAACACTCAAATTCCAGAAATAATTTCACAGAAAGAGAAACCCCCACAGAGAAAATCAGAAACTAAACTCAACTCTGAATCTGAATTAGAAATCTGAGGAAAAAAACCCGGAAACTGTCCTTCCATCTTCCTGTTTAGATTCAGAATCTTAAGTCTCATCTGGAAAAAGAGGCATCGCTCTCTCTTTTACCCAAAACCATCTTATAAGAAGGATCAATAGCCCGAATTAAATCATGAGCCAGATCCAATAAACTTTTCTTGTCTAAAGAAATTTGAGGAATAGTAGATACACAAAATTGCCAAAGATTCCAAAGACAACCACAATGCATTCTATAACTATGTCAAGAATCTAAATGGCAATGCTCAGATCTGCTCTGAGCTAAAACAGAATGGCATAAAATGCACTGATCCCAAAGATATTGCCAATATCCTGGCAGATCGATTCAGTGCCAACTTCACCCCCTCTCACCCCCTAAACGGCCCATCTCAATACCGGAAAATTGCCAAATTCCAGTAGTAATGGCCACACAGGTAAAAAATGCACTCTCCAAAGCTAAGAATACAGCATCCATGGGACCAGATGTCATCCCGGGCTGTATACTACATGAACTACAAAATGAACTGACACCTCACCTAAGTGTCATGTTTAATCATAGCCTCACCTCAGGCTTCTTGCCCACTGAGTGGTGCACAGCTACAGTTATCCCACTCCACAAGGGGGGATCCACCTTGAATCCCGGGAACTACAGCCCTATCAGTCTGACGAGCCTGATCTGCAAGGCCATGGAATGTATTATCATGGAACTTATAAACAAAGACATTGGCAACCTTCAAACACTGGACCCCACCCAGTTTGGGTTTGTGAAGGGCCGATCTTGTCTCCTGAACCTGATTGACTTCTTCAAATGAGTCTCCAGAGCCGCAGATGAGGGTAAGGCGGTCCACACAGCCTATCTGGACCTCACCAAGGCCTTTGACACCACCCCCCACTCTGGAATCATAGATAAACCTACTAAGCTGGACATTAATCCCTACGTCACTCAATGGGTTGCCAAATGGCTTACTGACAGAACCCACACTGAAAAAGTAGCAGACTCCAAATCCAGATCCAGACAAGTGGAGTACCTCAGGGTTCAGTCCTGGGACCGCTCTTGTTTGACATCTACTTCTCTGAAGTACAGGCCAACACAAAGTTCACAGACGACTGCAAACTGGGAGCCATTATTGAATCCCCAAATGATGTGGATGCTCTACAAAAGGACCTTACAGAAACAGATGCTTGGTGCCAGAGCCATGGGCTCACGCTAAATGCCAAGAAATGTATAATTATCCCCTTTGGGAAAAAAACATGTACCCATGAATTACCACATAGGTGGCAGTACACTGAAAGTGTGATGAGACTTAGGGACACAGGTGGACAGTGGTCTCACCTTCAATAACCACATCGCCACAACAGTCAGGAAATCCTTCTATGTGGCACACATCATCACTAAGGGCTTTTCATCCAGAAAAAAGGAGGTCATTGTCCCACTGTACTCATCTCTCATTAGACTCATTATAGAATACAATGCCCCATTTGGTATGTAGCTCTCAAGACATCCGCAACAACTGGAAAGGCTGCAGAAATACCTCACTAAAAGAATCACAGGCCTAAAGCAGATGCCCTACACTGGCCACCATAAAAAAAACTCCAGCTATACTCTGTCACATATCGTCTATTCAGAGGCGATCTCTGCTTAACATACTAGGCCATGTCAGACCCTGAACTGTTGGACATGCTACACTTAAATAAATCCCAATCCCTCACAGCCACATGCTCCAGGGATCTAAACCTTGTCATCACAATAAACAAAACATGCTGGAGGGATAGGTTCCTGACCCAGAGACTCCCCAGACTCTGGAATAGACTGCCAATACATGTCAAGCAGAGTGCCTCTTTGACCCCCTTCAAAAGGAACCTTGACGATTGGATGGGAGAAAGGAAATTCACCCCTGGGATCATGTCAGTCAACCTGCTAGACAGGAGTCCAAGGAAGTAAATAGTGTGGGAAGAAATAGCCAGGGAATTGTTATGGCTAGACTTGTATCGGCCCTAGGGTTGATAGCCTAGTACCACATTTGATTTTCTGTTTTTTTGACAGGAAAAGTGGGGCCAACAGTTATTAATGACAACAGCAGCTTCCCCAGGGATGGGCTTAACATTCTACCCAAACAAATAAGTCTTCCCTGCTCCCTCTCCCAAGGCCAACAAAAGTGGCTCTTCCTTGCCTACTGAGGGGACCCCAACAACCACAGAGAACATGGCTAACCCCCGTTCCATAGTGGCTGTTGTGGCTACACCACAGGGATCTAGGATAAAAGATGAGTGGTCTGAGGAGCCAGCTTTAGCCACAGCAGACTCATCCACCTGTGGCTGAGGCCTCTTTCCCAAGGAAAACAAGCAGCAAAAGACAGTAAAAATGTAAATTCATTAAAAGTCACTTTTTCCCCATAAAAGCAAGTTAAACGTACTTTAAAAACACTTTTCAAGATGCAAAAAGTAAAATAAACAATTTCTCTACAGAAAAAGAGTTTCAACTACTTTAAACAACTTTTAAACTGACATGAATAAAAGTGTGCTTCAGTTTAAAAGTAAAGGTAAGTCTCATAACAGTCCATTAAAACACAAGCTCCTATATTAAAAATAACTTTTTTCAAACAGGAAAGCACATTTAAACAATAGGGCAAATTCAATAAACCCTACACAGTCTGCTAAGACCGTGTGTGCATCACAGTGGGATTTCTACATGGCAGAGCACTGTTTTATTTTTAGTAAAACACGGTAAACACCATGGCATGCTAATAACAGCAAAAGCAGCTGAACTGTATGCTAATCAACCAATACAAGATGGACAAGCTATTCAACAAACTGTAAAGCAACCATTTAACCAAAACCTACTGGAATACAGCCATGGAAAGGAGTCTACAAAGAAGGAATGTTAGGGGCTGATGTTTCAATTCATGTGTTTGTGCAACAGGCTGAAGTCTCAACTGCTGCTGCTGCTGCTATTAATAGACCACGGCCAAGAAGGAGAAGACTTTTCAGACTCTGGTTAACTTATCACAATCTGCATGAGGTTGAAACTGTAGAGTGCTACAGGGTAGATACAGACACAATACAGGAACTCTGCAACCTCTGTCTTCCTCAACTCAGACCCAGGACAAACAGAGGGGAACTAATACCACTGGGACAACGGTATGTGTAGCACTTAGAATTTTAGCTACAGGAACCTTTGAGAGACCAACAGGGGACATGCTGGGGGTATCACAGGCATCAGCATCCAGGATCCTCCATTAATTCCTGAATGCTGTACTGCAAAATGTCAGTGATCACATTTATTTTCCCCTTACCTCTGAGGACAAAGCCACAAATATGCAAGAGTTCTACCCTGTAGCACACTACCCTGAAGTACTGGGTGCCATAGAATCTACACATATAAAAATTAAGGCACCACCCACAGAACAGGGAAGGGTCTGCAAAAATTTAAAGGGCTTCCACTCCATTAACTGTCAAGTTTTGTGTAATGCTAAGGGAATCATCTTGAATGTGTGTGCTGGCAACCCAGGAAGTTACCATGACTCACATATCTGGTACATCTCCCAACTGGGTCTACTTTATGTGCTCAAAGCATGAAAAACCTGAATCCAAATAGCGAGACACATAAAGAGCGAAATTTAAAATCTCAAACCATCATAGTCAGCCAACCCACCACCCACAACACACTACCTACCCAAACACAATAAAAAAAAAAACACATACATACACTAACCAAAACCCTACTTAACCCTAAATTAAAGCATCAAAACCCTACTGATAACCCTACACTAAACCCCACATACACAACTATCTATGCATTATCCTTAACCCCTCCCTAACCCTAAGGTCTGTAACTACTGCACACTTCCCCTATGGAGCTATACTCAAACAAACTAAATATTCCACACACATATACTTAACAAAACCCTGCACAAACCTTACATACATTACCTACACAAAACCTTACATGCACTACCTACCTATGCACTTACCTTAACCCCTCCCTAACCCTAAGGTCCGTAACTATCGCACACTTACCTTATGGAGCTATACCACAGATGGGCCAACTATGCAAATTCGATATTTCCACTTTTGCGGTTTCATTCGTTTGATGTATTCGTGGTTCGCTCTTTATGTGTCGCACTATTTGGATTCGGGCTTTTCAGCTTTCGAGCATGTAAAGTAGACCCCTCCCAACTCTATCAGATGTTCACTACAGTTATTATCCCACAGGGCCATTTACTGAGGAATGCAGGTTATGCGCTGAAACCGTGGCTGATGACGTCCATCAGAAATGCACACACACATGCTGAAGAATGCCATAATGAGGCACATACTCAAACCAGAAATATCATAGAGCATGTGTTTTGGCTGCTGAAGTCGCAGTTCAGTGCCTAAATACATCTGTGGGAGCCTTGTGGTACAATCCATATACATGTACTGAAATTTTCACCATCTGTGCTCTGCTTCACATCATCATCCTGAGAAAACAGCTTCAGCTGGATCAACAATGGTAAGGCACACATCCCACCACCAATGCAAGGTCGCCACAGCCACACACAGGTGAGGAGTCAGAAGAGGAACAAGCAGCTGCTGTGAGTGTAGGCAGAAGTAGGTGTGCTCAATATGCCCTCACATTGGCTAAGTGGCAATGCAGAGCACACTCGCTCACCACGTAAGGGACTAAAACCTTCATCCTATGCACGTACATATAGTAACATTGATGCCACGCAACGCTCACAACCTTTACCTACCACTGTAATTGCTGTGTACATCTTGCATCAGACAAACTCAGCCCTGAGCTAAAACTGTAGCAACTGTTTGAATTATAAGGTAAATGTTGAACCTGGAGTGTTAAAACAGAATTGTGTAATACAAATGAATGGCATATCCTCGCATGTTGTTACTTGGTTATGTAAGGAAGTAAAAGGTGGTGATTTGTACAACAATGACTTTAACATGTGACAGCATAGACTTATGTGAATACATGTGTCCTCTATCAAGTAACAGGCCTCAGGCATGAACGATTCACACATTCATACCACTCAAAAAGTACTGATGGTCACTGAATGTCCTCAGTTTGGCCTCATACTTTTGTATTGGAAAATCATTAAAGAGAGAAGTTAGAAAGTAATGAGACACATCCCAGTTTCAGACTTCACAACCCTCAAAAGATTCTTAAAAATACTGATGCAAAAAAACTGTTTTGATTCTATCAACTATCTAACTTTCTATGTTGAAAATATGTCCAAAGTACAATTATCAAAACAACATTACACAAACAGACACACTAAGCACTAAAGTCAGCTATGCACCTTGAGTATCAGACACAAAGCTTATGTATCCCTGAATCCAAAAGATAGAAAACAAGGATCATCTGCACAGGCTGTTGTTGGGGGGGACTCTTGTCTGATATCTTCTTAGAGAAGCAAAAAAAAAAATTTATATATATATATATATATATATATATATATATATATATATATATATATATGTGTATGTATGTAATATATATATATATATATATATATATATATATATATGTAAAATCTGCAGAAGCAGTCACATATCATGAAAAAACATGCTCTGTTAAACTAGATCGGCTTAATGGAAACAGCCCTCTAAAAGAAGAAAACTTCTCTCCAATCTATATCATTCAGTTTTTGGCCTAAAGTGGATACAGATTTGTAAAGAAAGGTCAAGAAAGAAACACTGCTTGGAACTCCTATAAGTGGTAACATTTGTCTGTTTAGAACACCTCAAAATTTCTCACCAATTCAAATTTTTAACCCTTTTTGAATATGTTGTTGATCAAGTCCATGTTCTTCATATTGATCACTGCTGCAGTAGCCTTAGCTATACGGGTTTATCATGCCAAGGATATAGCAGCCTATGATGACCCACCACTGGCCAGTAATCAAGGAGCCTCAGTCCTTACCACTGGCACCAGTGGGCGATGTCAGCTGGGAGAATGACAGGTACACATATAGCGTTTCCAGATGCAGCGCTCTGCATCAAGTGCAATTTCCCTAAAGAGCACACAGAGACCACATTCGGTCCGCTTCTGATTACTCTTTCCCCAGGTCCCCAATAAGATGCCCCACTGGCACAGCTATAGAGTTGGGATCTCAGCTGAGCAACCAAGCCAAAATCTCCAGCACCGTCTCTGTCCAACCAGTGCTTTATGTTCCTGCTGAAGTAACTGACACACACACACTCTAAGGTTTTGATTTAAACACACACACACACACACACACACACACACACACACACACACACACACACACACACACCTAGGAGAGGCTTGTACAGGTTTACTAGCTATACCCCCTTCTGTCCAGAGTATAAGGTAAAGTTTTTACTGCTACCAATCACTCCAAGACAGCTACTTTAAGGCCCTTAAAGTGTGTCCAATTTTACTGTATAATATTAATACTAATACAAATGGTAGTTTGACCAAGAGCAGGGCTATTAGGAGTGGCCCCACAGTGTCACCAAATAAATATGCAAGTATTCTTAAGACTTCAATATCTCTACACAGATCAGCCACAATGAAAGGTTTAAATATATTTAATAAATAATGAACAAGATAATACTAAATATATATATTCACAGTGACATCAGAGTTCAAAACCACAGGAAATATTTAAAACAACATTGCAGGACAGCCTCAAATAAAGAAAGAAAAATATCTAAACTAAGCTTTACTATTTTCCCGACTGTGTCTAACAAAGTTATACTGTTCCCTAGAAACTTACTTAATTAGAGCAAGGCAGATGTGGTAAATGGATCTTCTAGTTGTCAGGTACAAGACAGAATGCAGAATACTCTGTCTTACTAAGAGACTTCTCAAATTAATATTTCAAATATTACTTCTGGGATAGCTTGCAGAACAACATCATTTTTGTCTGACTTTTACTTCCCAGGCCCAAAACAATTGTTGAAGAAGCTGGCAGTATTTAGCATCTACCTGTAAAAATATACAGACAAGGGCCTCTCCTCAAATCTCTGACAGATGCTGGAAGTCATAAAATGATCGCATTCCTTCATGCTTTCAAGACTAATTACTTCAACCTAAAGACAATATAGAACGTTCCTTAGTACAGACATGGTGTCTCTTGTGGTATTGAAAACTGAAAGATAACATATTTTATGGTCTATACTTGACATATAATTATTTACAAAATTCCAGCCAGCTGGGCTGGCAGCATCTCTTTTCATCACACAGCTAACCAGCTTTTAAAGCTTCAGAGCAAATTCCACAAAACTGTCAAGTGGCTCGAGGTAAGCTGACTAAAAGGCACGTTTGTGCACAAAGCCATACAGAGCTTCCCTGCCACAGAACAGTATGCTCCTAGGAGACTTTTGAGGATTAGTGGTCAGCTTGTACTTTCCTTAGCTTGGCAGTTAAGTTATCTTTGGGAAAAAAATTTTCCTCTTTTTTTTTTACTGATGTTTTATTACTTTTTTCTTCAAGAAAGTTATTTTAAAGCTAGGAGTGTTGCACTTTAATAGATTGTCTTGAGACTGTAACAAACTTTTAAACAGATCATTTGTTGTTTCTGACAGTTTAAAAGTAGTGTTATCTAACTGATAAAAACTGCTTTGTGGCAAATTATGTTTATTTTAAGGTAGTGGAACTGCCATAGTGTTTGAAAGTGCTTTTTACTGTATTCTTTCGGTCAAAAAAAAAGAAAAAAAGGTAACTTTTGAAGACTGGCAGTTTTACTGGCATTGTTGCTTGGTTTTCCCAGGATAGAGGCACCATTTTTGGCTTGACCATGGAGCAGATTGCCACTCATATGGTCTGTCCTTCTTCTACCCACAAAAAGAAAGTTAAACAAACAGCATTTGCCACCACAGCAGGCTAGCAATTTGCCTCAGCTGCAGGTAGGTGACTGCTGTGGCCATTTGTTGTACCTCAGACCACTCATCTTTTACCCCAGATCTCTCTGGTGTAGCACCTATAGACAGGGGTTAGCCACATCTTATGGGGCTGTTGGGATCCCCTCAGTGGGCAACAAGGAACTTTTAGTTATGTACTCACCATAACTTCAGATGTTTGGGATCCATCTCGCCTACATTCTGACTGATGGGTTCGGAGCCGATCCTCGGCTCGACTTCACGCTTATGCCAAAGAGCGAAGTCTCTTATTGGCTGAGCTTACTATATCCCAGGATGCACCACTACCAGTCCCCCAGATCTAGTTTGTCCGCATACATGCACACATGCATACCCTGCTTATATAACATCGTCAGATGAAACAAGATAAAACAGTAGAACTCAAAACCGTTCAATCTCTTCTGATCTCCAAGGCAGGGGAAGGAGGGTGGGTATTAGAATGTGGAGATGGATCCCAAACATCTGAAGTTATGGTGAGTACATAACTAAAAGATGTTATGTGATCCTATCTCGTCTACATTCTGACTGATGGGACAGCGTCCCTAGCACCTGAATCCTGGGTGGCTCACTGGAAAACACTCCTGAGTACCGTGGAACCAAATGATGCTCGCCCTTTAGATGCCACATCCAATTTGTAGTGGGAAATGAAAGTGTGCGGGTTGGACCAAGTAGCCGCAGCACAAATTTCCGATATAGCGAGCTTGGAATGAAAAGCTATAGAAGTAGCCATAGCTCTGGTAGAATGAGCTTTGATAGATGTTGTAAGTTGCTTATTCGAAGAAGAATAAGCCTGAGTTATGCAATCTCTGATCCATTTTGAGATAGTAGCTTTTGTGATGGTTTGGCCCAATTTATTATCTGAGAAGGACACAAACAACTGGTCTGACTTACGAAGTTGCTGAGTCCTGTCTAAATAGAAGCGTAATTGCCTGTGAACATCCAATTTATGGAGAGTGTATTCTGCTTCATTGGAGAATTTTGGAAAGAAAACTGGTAGCTCTAGAGATTG
The DNA here is from genome assembly GCF_019279795.1 of Protopterus annectens. Lineage (NCBI taxonomy): Eukaryota > Metazoa > Chordata > Ceratodontiformes > Protopteridae > Protopterus > Protopterus annectens. The sequence continues at coordinate 1,539,801,161 of NC_056729.1, read as the reverse complement.
TTGGAGACAGAAACTAGAACAGACCTTTGGGACAAAGGATGGGTTAGGCCTAAGTGATACTCTATCCTTGTGGAAAATCAAGTACGGTGGCTTAATAGACAGGGCTTGAAGCTCTGAAACTCTTCTTGCAGAAGTAATTGCAACTAAGAATGCAGTTTTCCAAGACAGATATTTTAACTCGCATGTAGCAGCCGGTTCGAAAGGGGGAGATGTTAATGCGCGAAGCACCAAATCAAGATCCCACGGAGGTGCAGGATGAAAAATTGGTGGTCTTAATAGGCTCGCACCTTTAATGAAAGTTTTGCATAGTCTGCTGCTCATTAAAGGAGGATCCATGGATTCGTGGAATTTAGAGATAGCCGCTAGTTGGACTTTAATAGTTGAGACAGAAGATCCCTGATTAAACAGGGATGTTAAGAATTTCAAAACCTCTGGGACAGGAGCAGTGATAGGGTCTAAGCCTTTGAGTTGAGCCCAGATAGCAAACCTCTTCCACTTACTGAGGTACAATTTGTTAGTGGTGGGTTTGTGGGCCGAAGATAAAATGTGAACAACTTCCGGGTCTAGTGTATGCCTTCTAACTAAGGTTGGAAGTGGAGGAGCCAAGCTGTCAATTTCAAAGATCAAGGGACTGATGCCGATGTCCCGACTGATGGATTAGCAAGTCCGGAATTAGGTCTAAGGTCCACGGATCGTCCACTGCATGCTTTTTCAGGTAAGGAAACCATATCTGACGAGGCCAGTATGGGGCAATCAGTATCATTGAAGACCCCAGTTGAGAAGCTTTTTGAATAACTTTGGGAAGAAGTGGAATTGGAGGAAAGGCATAAAGTAGCCCCACTGGCCAAGGTTGTGCTAGAGCATCCATGGCTGGTACTCCCTGATGTGGGATCAAGGAGAAGAACCTTTGGCACTTGGTGTTTTGTGGAGTTGCAAATAGGTTGCAGCACGGCGTCCCCCATCTCTTGAAAACCTGAGCTGCTACTGTGTGGTTTAGAGACCACTCGTGAGGAGAGAGAATTGTCCTGCTTAATTTGTCTGCCAATACATTTGACTCTCCCGGATGTGGGTCGCTACCAAGAAGCGGTTGGTAGCTACAGCCCATTCCCACACTCTCATGGCCTCTCTGCAAAGGGGTATGATCTGGTCCCTCCTTGTTTGTTCAGATACCAAACCACCGACATGTTGTCTGTGTGGATGGCGATGATGCCCTGAGGAAGAAACTTGTGTAAGGCTTGTAGGGATAGAAGTACAGCCCTCATCTCCAACACGTTGATGTGGAGAAGAGCTTCGTCCGGAAGCCAGGAGCCCTGAACTAGCCTGCCCAGACAATGCCCCCCCCACCCTATCTGGGAGGCATCTGTCGTCAGGGTAACCACTGGAGGGGGAAGAACAAAGGGTTTTCCTTGATCCAAATTGGATGTCTGAAGCCACCAGCGAAGGTCCCTTTGCATACATCCGTAATCATGATGTGATGATTGAGGGGAAGATCCTGAAAGGACCATTGAGTTGACAATAGCCACTGAAGAATCCTCATGTGTAATCTTGCCAGAGGAACTAAAAGAACCGTGGCAGACATTGAGCCTAAAACTTGTAGAACCATCCTGGCTGGGGCTTTGGATCTCGAGATCAGAGCTTGAACTTGGCCCTGTAAAGTTTGGATCCTTTCGGCAGGAAGAAAGACGCATCAATCTTGAGTCTATCTCTGCTCCTATAAACTTTATGCTGAGAGGGCAGCAAGACAGACTTTGACCAATTGAATGTAATCCCCAGGGTAATACCCAGGAGATGGTGGCTTTGAGGTTGTCCATTAGTAGATGCCTGGTGGTGGCAGTCAGGAGCCAGTCGTCGAGATAGGGAAACACTTGGAATCCAAGACTTCTCAGGTGAGCCGTCACTACTGCCAAACACTTGGTGAACACCCTGGGGCTGTGGTGAGACCAAAGGGCAGAGCAAAATTGGTAATGACTGACTCCCAGGCTGAAGCGCAGATACCTTCTGGACGCCTGATGTATCAGTATGTGATAATAGGCGTCCTTGAGGTCTATGGAGCACATCCAAACATCCTTCTCCAACAATGGGAGAATGGATTGTAACGTGACCATTCGAATTTGGATTTCGTGGACGGATTGGTTCAGTCTGCTGAGATCCAATATTGGTCTCAGGTCCCCTGTCTTTTGGCACTAAAAAGAACCTGGAGTAATTTCCTGATCCGATCTGGTCTGTGGGGACCGGTTGGATGACTCCTTTTTCTAGCAGCTTTAAAGCTTCTGCGGCTGCCATTTCCCTTTGACTGGGTGGTGGGTCCGGGATTCTTTTGGACGGTGGTGGCGAGTATGTGAATGGGATGGTGTAACCTCCGCAATGATCCAAGCACCCATCTGTCCTGAGTGATTGACTCCCAGGCTTTTAGGTGCTTGGCAAAACGACACCCGACTGGCTCTGGAGCAGCACAGCCGGGCAATCCCTCATGACGTGTGGGAGGCTGAAGAGCCACGAAAGGACTCGCGGTCTCCAGAATTGCGGGGCCCTCTGCCGCCTCTGGGACGGCGTCTCCTGAAAAATTTCCCGCCCTCTGCCTCTGGAAGGGGAATCTTCCTGCTGTTGGGAGAAAAACTTGCGAGATTTATGGAACCACATTTTCCTCCTTTAGCCTTGGGGTAAGGCCGAAGGGAGTGGAATAACGGGCACCCACGGCAGATAAAGTTTTTCCCTCTTGCTCACAGCGGTAAGGGTGTCTTTAACCTTGGGTCCAAACAATGAGGACCCATCAAAGGGAGCGTCGGCGAAGGAAGACTTGAAGGCCTCCAAACTGACACAAGCGAGCCAGGCTTGTTCACGTAGAGCCACGCCTGTGCCTGCCGCTCTACCGCCCTTCGGCCGCATAGGAAATGAGCCTCATGGACGAGTTAGAAATTGGCTTAAGGATAGCCAACTGAGAGCTAACCGACTGGGCTAGCTGCTCAGGTAGGTTACCGAGAGGGAATCTGACAACTCCTTGACCAGATCCCTCTGAAGCCTGGTAAAATGTGCCAAATAATTCAGAGACCTTAAAGTAAAGGCCGCTGAAGTCAGGGTGCTTCCGTGCCTGTCCATACTCCTAGACTCCTTATTAGGAGGATGGACGGACGTTGAAGCCTCTGCCACGCCCTGTTGTGTAGCAGATGCCACCACCATGGCATCTACAGCCACGCCTTTAGTGAGGAACTCCTTCTCGGGGAGCAGACAAAAATTTATTTGGACGAGAAGGGACTGGTTCCACGGTATCTGGATGTTCCCACGCCGACAAACTAAATCCAGAAGCTCGTCGGCGGAGACACCCAGGAGGCGGAGGGCTGAGCCCCAAAGGCCTTGAGGAGCACTGACTCGGCAGCAGAGGGGTTTGGATATCCAGCCGCCTCGTTGTTTGAGGATCTCTAAGATGTCTGCAAATGAGACATCATCCGAGGGCGACTGGGACCCTCTGCATCATCCATATCAGTGTCTGATGTAATAGACTCGGGAGTCCACGTGCTTCCTCTTGCACGATCTCTTCCTTGGGGTTCCTCCGAAGACAACTCCCAAGAACCCTCAGGAGGAGGAACCCCCACTGGGGTAACCTCAGGCCTCGGGGCTCCGCTGACTACGGACAGGGAACTGCCAAAGACCCAGTCTCCACGCCCAGGGAAGGTGCCGTAAAGCCGAGAGATGGCGAAGAGGACTTGGCCAAGGCACTCCTCATGGCCCTGAAAGCCGGACCCCCAGAATCCTGGGAGTGACCGGTCTCCGAGCCGTGATAGCCGACGGAAGTCCCAGCCGGCACCGAGGGGAGGCTCGAACCAAGCATAGGTCCCAAACATCACCCCGGGTCCAGCTGAAGAAGTCCGCGCACAAACTCGGACCCGAAGGCCGGGTTGGAGTAAGGGTCGGAGCCGACCCTGAGATCTCCACCGGCTCCAACAGCACCTGCTCCACGGAGCCGGGCAGTCGGAGGAGGAATGGCAATGGGTGGGCCAAGGTCATCGGCTCAAGCCAACTGGGTCGAACGAAACAAATTTTGGAAGACTGGGGACTGGAACAGTCTTTGGAGCACCCTGTCTATATCAGAATCTGACATTCTCGAAGACCGAGAGGAAACAGAACGGGTTCGAGACGGCCTCTCCAATGGCCCCAAAGGGCTAGGGGGCCGGCTCCCAGGCGACTCGATGAGTATCGGCGCCGAGGGAATACACACCAGATTCCATCGGTGCCGAGGTGGACTTCGGCGCCGAGGAGGAAGTGTCTGAGCGGGCAACCCTTGTCGGCTCCGAGCAGTGGAGCCGACGGTGACCCGCCTCGATGCCCCAGCCATCGGCTCCGAAGCCAGAGGAGTCGATACTGGTGGCATCGAGGCAGACCGTTCCCGACCTCGGCTCCAAGTCTTTGGAGCCGAAGGAGAGGCCTGCCTATGTCTCTTGGCGGTCGGATCCGACGGACTGGTCGGAACCGACGCCTTTCTTTTAGCCGGAGAAGGAGAGGATGCCAAGGCTTCTTCAAAGGAAGGTTTAATTAACCCCTTAAGAATCAATTTATTTTTCCTCTCCTGGAGGACCCTTGAGGAAAAAGCGTGACATACGCTGTATGACTCCTGCAAGTGTTTTGCACCAAAACAATACACACAGAGCGAATGATCGTCTGTGATAGACATTTTGAAACCACATTTTGAACATTTTTTAAAGCCCGAAGGCCTAGGAGTCTGAGACATTATAGTAAACAATTCCAGTAACTTTGACAGGAAAAAATACAACTACTGATTTACTGATGACAACCTAAACAAATAGGCTTACAGTTATAGCTTAAGAGCGCAAATGACAGGGAACTCTGAAACCCTGTAAAGTTTTAGAAGGGTTGACTGACCGGGAAGGCCCTAGATGAAGGGGGGGCCGAAATCAAACTCAACCCAATCACACAACAAGTTTTCACAATCCAAACACACACAATAAGAGCGTTAGCCGTTAAAACAGCTTTTGAGACAAAAAACAGCAAAAAACTGACAGAAAAAGTTAGTTAAAATAACTACTCAGCCCAGCCAGCTCGAGACCACGTCTTCGAGGGAAGCGGCAAACGAGATCTGGGGACTGGTAGTGGTGCATCCTGGGATATAGTAAGCTCAGCCAATAAGAGACTTCGCTCTTTGGCATAGCGTGCCGAGTCGGAGCCGAGGGATCGGCTCCGAACTTTTCCAATTGATGGTTCCTGTGAGAGGCGAAGAGATCTATGTCTGGCCTTCCCCATGCTTGGATTATCTTTGTAAACACCTGTGGATGCAGTTTCCATTCGTGTGGGTCTGTTATATTTCTGCTTAGATTGTCTGCCAGCGTGTTTTCCAAACCTGGCAAGTACTGTGCCTGAAGTTCGATTTGGCATTCAAGAGCCAAGTTCCAAAGTGTCATGGCTAGTCTGCACAAGGGATATGAATGTGTTCCTCCTTGTTTGTTTATGTACCACATTACTGTGGTGTTGTCTGTTCTTATCAATAATTGTCCTGGATGCAGGAGGTCCTTGAATGCTGTAATTGAATTTATCACTGCTAGCATTTCTTTTTGATTGATGTGAAGGTGCTTTTCCTTTTGGGACCATTTGCCCTGAATGCACCTGCCTGTCATGTGTGCCCCCCAGGCGTAATCTGAGGCGTCTGTTGTGATGACTTGATTTGCTTGAGGCTTGCAGAATGGGAGACCTGTGTTTGCTTGACATGCTTGGGCCCACCATAGAAATTCCTTTTGCAAACATGGAATTATTGGTAGTATTGTTTCCAAATTGTGGCTGTGTTGAGACCATAGGCTTTTTAGGTACCATTGAAGTTTTCTCATATGCAACTTTGCACATGGGATTAAAAGAATGCAAGATGCCATGAAGCCCAGAGCCTGCAGGATTTTCCTTGCAGTAAGCCTGGTACAATTTGCTAGTGTTTTGAAGTACTGAGTTAGTTGCCCTTGTTTTTCTGGAGTAAGGTAGGCCATCTGGGTGTTTGTGTCCAAGTTGGCACCCAGGAAAGTTATTTTCTGAGATGGTGTCAGCCTGGATTTCCCTTTGTTGATTGTGTATCCCAGAGAATTCAATAACCGTGTTGCATAAGCCAGATGTTCCAAAAGAGTGTGCTTGCTGTCCGCTTGGATCAGGCAGTCGTCCAAATAAGGGTATATTTGTATCTCTTGAAGTCTGCAGTAGGCAATTACTGATGCCAGGCATTTCGTGAATACTCTGGGCACAGTAGATAAGCCAAAGGGCAATGCAGAGAATTGATAGTGGATTGAACCTGCAAGAAATCTGAGGTATCTTCTGCAGCTTTGTCTGATTGGGACATGCAGGTATGCCTCCTTGAGGTCCAATGTTACCAGCCAAAACTCCTTGCCCAGCATGGGAAGAAGCTGCTGTAATGTGAGCATCTTGAATTTTGGTACGAGTAGAAATGTATTTATGATGGATAAGTCCAAAATAGGTCTCCAGTCGGTTCCTTTTCTTGGCACCAGGAAGAGTCTGGAATGAAAACCTTGACCTTGTTCGTGAGTAGGAACCTCTTGAATGGCTTTCATGTCCATGAGTTTTGTAATTTGTATTTGCGCCTCTGCCCTTTGATTGTGTGGCAGGTTTGGCATGCCTCTCATTTTTGGAAGAGTGTGAAAATGAAATTTGTAGCCTCTGTTTATTATGTCCAGGATCCATTTGTCTGTTGTGATAATCTGCCAATTTCTTGAAAATAGTGCCAGCTTCCCTCCCAAGGGGGTTGTCAGCTGAGATTTGCTTGGCATGAAAAGGAGAAAGTCATTGGGTTTGCTTTCTGTGTTGTTGTGCACTGTCTTCGCCACCTCTTGGTGCTTGAGATTGCCATTGTCTGCCTCTATATGATCCTTGAGATTGTCCTCTGCCCCTTGAGCGCCTGTATCTACCTCTTTGGGGCTTGTCCATGGCTGGAAAGGACCAGTTTTTTGAAGGCCAATTTCTGCTAAAATGAGGTGGCTGTACCTGTAGAAAAGCCTTGACAGTTTGCATAGATTTAGCTTTTTCTTCCATTTTCTGTAGTATCTCCTCAGCATTAGTACCAAATAGCATATCCTTTGTAAAGGAGCATCTAGTAGCTTGGCTTTAACATCATCAGGCAAACTTTGATCCCTAAGCCAGGCATGTCTACGAATGACTGCTCCTGTAGCAGCAGCTCTACTTGAGGCCTCTAAGGCATCATAACCACATTGTAAGGTGTGTTTACCCACTTGTTCTGCACTATGCATCATATCCTGCAATTCCTTCAAATCTGGTTGTTCAGGTTGAGACATTTTGTTTCTTAATTGTGAGAACAGAAACTGCTGATATTTAAGCATATGGAACTGAAAATTTAAGGCCCTCATGGCTAGGGTGGCCGAGGTGTATACCTTTTTCCCCCACCTTTCTAAGGATCTAGATTCTCTTTCAGAAGGTAAAGAGTTCTTGGCAGTAGAGGCCTTCATTCCCTTGGGGCCTTGAGAAATGGTTTCAGGGTCAGCATTATGGCTTTTGAAAAGAAACTGGTGAGAGTTAGGGACTCTGTAGTACCTATCAGGCTTGACTGGTGCAGGAGGCAGGGAATCTGGATTAAGACAAGCCTCCGAGTAAACATCATCAAGTATGTCCAGGACAGGAGGTATAGCCAGAGGTTTGTGTTGAGGTAACAAAAGAAATTCCCCAAGCCTTTTCTTGGAATCAGAAAAGTCTTGGCCTTCCCAATGTAAGTGCTCCCTCAAGGTGTGCAAGGTTTCCCCAAAAGAGACATCCTCTGGGGGAGATACAGAAGGAATGGACTGTTCTGCATCAGAATCTTCATAAGGGGAGTATGAGAGTTCCTCCACATCTGAGAAAATGGAGCCCTGTTCAGAAGAGGGAGAGTCTTCCTCCACTCTGGGTCTCTTGTCTGGAGGGGGTTGGGAACCCCTGATATAGGAAATTAAATCCTCAGCCATTTTAAGCATCTGCCTTTTAGGCATGGGGCCTGGGGATGGGCCCTGTGCAACAGGCCTCTTGGGATGCATGGCTGATTTGGACTTAGTGAAGGCCTTAATAGAAAAGGAAGAAGAGGGTCTAAATATACCCTGGGTGGAAGTGGACCTGTCCACATTAGAAGGCTCAACACCCACTGTGGTTTCGGTGGTTGTAGTCTGAGTAAGGGCCGAGGTACCAGCGGTCTCGGGTACAGAAGACACTGCCAGGGAAGTGTCGTCGGTAGTCAGGGACTGCATAGGCATCTCACTGAGAACCGGACCACGTGGTGCCGGTGGAGACCGCAGGCCTCGCGTGTCGGTCTTTGTCCTTGCGTTTTTTGGATATAACGGTAGTCGGAGTATCCGATGACATTTTATAATCAAAGGCTTTACCAAAATAATGTTGGGCGAACTCCGCCCGACGCTTAATAGTGCGTTTATTGAAAGTCGCACAGAAGCGACAGCCCGAGACGTCGTGGTCTGGGCCTAAACAAGGTATGCAAAGGGAATGGAAATCCTTATGTGGTATTTGCTTCCCACAAGAAATACAATTGTTAACTTTGTCTGACATCGGTCTGAGGCAAGAAAAGTTTCCCCAACGGGGTACTTGGCTTTAAAGACGACTTCGGTTTCCAATTTTTCATAAATTCAGGAGATGGCCGACCGGCACTTGCAAACTGCTTCTGCTTCGGGCACCGCGCAGCAAAAAAGACTAGAGAATATGGCGTCGTCTGTAACTTATATACCCCTGTCGCACTGACGTCAGGGAAGAGGGGACAACAACCGACGCCGGACCAAGACTTTGGAATTCGGCCGACCGAGGACCCGCCTGACGGCAGAGAACCCATATGTGATTACTGCAGCTGTATGCACGATGAACATCATAAATAATCAAGGAGATGCTTGCCCTGATCAAGGCACTCAATTTTCTGAAGCATCTTTGGTACCCCAGGACCTCTTTCAAGTGGTTATAGACAATAACACAGAGTTGTGGTGCATCAGCCTGGTTGTAACCTCTTTGCAAACTAGCCATATTAGCCTGGGATATAGCTTCACAGCACAATCTCACTCTAGAGGCATAACATTCTATCACAACAAAATTGTGGGGCAGACAAATTGAGCAGGACCAAAGCAGGCCCTCACAAATAGGAACTAGATCCGGGGATCTTCTACAATCTGATCAATCTGTTGGGAGTTCCTCAAGCAGACATTTTTTTTACCTCCTCTCTGGACAATAAACTGCCAAAATTCTGTTCCAGGATTCCATGCAAGAAGGCCTGGAAAGCAGATACCTTTTCTTTGAACACGAATGTTCCTGTATGACCGTCCACTAATATCCAGGGCACTTCTGAAGATTCAGAAGGAATCCTCCAAGATCACTGTGGTGACTCCCTCCTGGCCCAAGCAACCGTGGTTCCTTTCTTCTTTTGGAATGGATATGGACATTTACCACAAGTTTCTCACAGAATGGATCTACTCAAATAAGAACAGGGTTGTTTGATGAACCCAAAAAGCAATCATCTTCAGTCGACTGCCTAGATTATAAGGTCTGGATTCCTTCTAGGCACCTGTTTTCTGAGGATGTGAAGCAGGTACTAATGGAGGCAAGACAGATTGTTACAAGAAAATCATACTGTATATTAGCAAATGAAAAATGTTTTCTAGTTGGTGCCAACAACATAGCCAGCAACCATTCAAGTCTAGTTGTTCTCTGGTTTTACAATATTTGTGTGAGTTACTATCCTATGGCCTTTTTTATTCTACTATCAAGGTTCATTTATCGGCCAGTTCAGCATGTCTGCCCATGGATCCTCCTCTTTCAAGGCAGCTGCATGTCAAAATGATCTTGAAAGGGGTTTTGCATAAGAGGTCTCCAAGTAAAACTGGGGCCCCTCATTGGGATCTTAATTTTGTGTTAGATAACCTAACACTTGCTCTGTTTAAAGCAGCTAATCTGTCTGATTTGAGGTTCTTAACAAGGAAAACAGTTTTATTGATTGCTTTGACCTCTGTAAGAATGGTATCTGAGTTGCAAGCTGTTACAGTGAGTCAACCCTATATTTTCCACAAGGACAGAGTTTCTTTGAGAACTAATCCTTCTTTTATGCCTAAAGTGGTATCTAAGTTTACTTTAAGTCAAACTATCCATCTCAACGTTTTCTTTCCTGAACTTGAAAATTTAGGAGAATAGACATCCTCAGACAGCTCAGTCACTATCTTGACAGAACTAAATCTTTCAGATCATCACATCAATTGTTCATTTCTTGTAAAGGTAAAAAGGGACAACTGGTGTCAAAACAGACTTTTTCCAAATAGTTACCTAAGGCTATTATATTTCATTATACTCACCATGGCAAAATCTATTCCAGGCAGGGTCAAACCCACTCTACAATGACCTTGGCTTTTTGTATGGCTTTTTGGAAAGGGATGGATTCTAGAAGTATTCTAGAAACTGTTACTTGTTCCTCTGTACATACTTTAATAAAGCAATATAAGCCTGATTCCTTCTGCAGTTCTAGATCCTGCTTTGCTAGGACCCTTCGTCTACCACCCAAATATAGTAAGCTATGGTAATCTAACCATATAGCCTAAGGCTACTGCAGCAGTAAATCAATATGAAGAACATAGTACAGTTGTACAAGTTGAACTTACCATAACAGTAGATGTTCAAATGATCACTGCTACAGTAGCTGCTCCCTCCCTCCACCCCTCTTGTTTTTTGGTGTGTTTTTATGCCATAATGTGAACTTTTATTTTGTATTATTTCTAGCATTGTCCTTCATCTAATGTTATGGTAAGTTCAAGTTACACAACTGTACTTTTTCTCCCTCATCTCACATTCTCCCTCCTAATTTTGAATGACTAACATTTAAAGTGATTGACAAGAAGGACCTTTTCAGTTTATTAGTTTATTTACTTTTAATTTAAAATAGTATTAACTAATGTTTAGAGGTGCAGTTGTGTAGAACACACCCATATGTATATATAGATATGTGTACTCTATATACTCCGACACACACATGAGCATGCACACACACACATACACATATATCACTAAATATATTTACAAAGAAGAAATCATGATCCTTGGTATAGCTACAGATAAACATCCAACATATTAAACTCACCTTATCAGTCGTATCTCTTCTTTCTTTGCCATCCCAAGGATGCACAGCTATTTTTTTCATGTTTTACCTCTTCAAGAGCAGAGATATTATAAAGTTATGGGTTTCCTTTACCATTCACCATTGTAGTCCACACTACCTATCTCCTCTTTGGCCACTTCTGTGTTCTGCTACTGTGGTAACTTTCTTATACACAGGCTGATAACCTGCTGTTTTATTCTTTTTGTCCTTCCTATAAAATGTAACCCTGGCATGTTTATATTCTAATCATGTTTTTTTCTGTGTATTGTGTGTTACTAACACATTATAAAATATCATGTTCGGTCAACAAAGCCACTAGGTTCATGCAATTTTTTGTCCGGTGTATGCACAATGGTATTCATTAACTTTCATAGGTAGGTACTAGGCTATCTGCCCGAGGGCATTTATAAGCCTAGCCAGAGTGTGTCAGCTTTCGCTGCCCCATTGATTAATTAACTGAGCCTCTGTCAAGTAGAGCCAATGAAGTGATCCCAGGGGTGTATTTTCTGTTAGCCATCACTTTTTGTATTGCCTTTATTTGTTTCATAAATTTCAGCTGCCATGGTGAGTGTATTAGAGAAGGGCAAAGAAGTGGTACTGAACATGTACTACAAGAGCAATGGAAACAAAATAAAGGAACTCATTATGCGAACGCTGGTAGAAAGGATAGCTGGGACAGGAAATAACTGTTGAAGCATCTCATCCTGCTCTCATGGGTTACAGCTATGGTCTGATCTGTAACTAGTAAGAAGAAAAATGCTAGCTGGTAGGATTTGTTGTTCATGTGGAAGTAACTGTACCTGTTCAGCAAATGACAGATTATAATTTCTAAAACTAAATCATTACATTTGAACAAACTGCTGCTATTCATGACCATCAGGAGTGTTAGGTGTTGCATTACAGGGCTCATCAGTCAGGTCATAAAAGGATATTAAAATTATTGTAATTCACTTCAAAACAAACATGGATGCAAGTAAGTGGGACTTTTACAAATTATTTTGTGAGAAATCCTCAGTATTTACCTGCTCACTGATGATTCACTTGGGAAACAAAAACAGCAATAGTACTGTGCACAAAATGGAGAGACATGGTATATTAAAGCTTTCTTAAAGTTATTTATTTCTAGATTTTATAAACTGTACATGAGTTGGACCACAAACTTTGAGAAAGTGAGTAGAGTAGACAGGAAGCTGCTAGACTATTGACAGTGGCAGTCTCTAATGAAGCACCAAGCTGTGAGCTGCAGCCATTAATAGTCAACCACCAGCACTGACCAGAGGTGGGGGGTGTAGGAAAAGAGACTGAAGGTGCTTACTTCTTTGTATTAGCTAGTGAAGGAGAAAAGATGAAGGTTTATATATTTTAACATCAAAGATTGCGGATTAAAGAACCTTAATATATACCAAGCTTACTCACTGGTTTATACTAGGGTAACTACCACCAGGGCCTTTATAAGTCTTGCTGCAAAACCCAACCCAATTCTGTCCCTATGTCTCAAAGGAGTTTATTTGGATAGGTATGTTAGTTAGAAAGTTCCTAAAGGTTATGTGAGGGGGGGGGGGTATGTTAGTTTACACATAGTTACTGTCTGCCTCTGTCTATCAGAGACATGGGAGCCAGACCTGGGGTGAATTTCCAATTTTCCATACATTGGTCAAGGTTATAGGCTTAGTGATAGACTTTGTTTCATATGGATAGGAAGCCTGTTCCAAAACATAGGGAAATCCACTGAGACACATATCTGTCTTGACAACATGTCCTATTTATATCACAAGCAAAATTTAAATCCTTGGATCGAATGGTTCTGATAATGTTTGTTTTGCGGATGTACAAAAGGTCCATTACAGCTGGATCTGAGGATGCCTTGTATGGCAGGCATAGATCACTTCTCAGGAACCTGTAGGAGACCAAATACAGAAACAGGGCTTTAAGGTGATCCAAACAGGAAAATGTGTTCATACCTTGGATTTTCCTGGTAAAAAACCTTTGTGGGCATTCCATCTGTTACATATATCTGGTCAGGTACGTGCTGAAGAGGACATTCTACTCAATGATTTGTCTGAAAATGGCCAAATAAAGTGGCACTATGACTTCCTTCAACCTGGATGTCATTTCCTTACTTATAAGGTGGGCAACAGAGAATGATTTTCTTACTCCCTTAGCCACAAGTTAGTCAAAGGTCAGGTTAGTGGCTACATATGCTCCGAGATCCCTCACTACTGGGTCAACTCTTAGGTGTGTCATCAATGAAGTAATTATCCTGGGTGTCGGTTTTCCCAAAAAGAACTATAATGCATTTCTTGACATTGAGTTTTAATCCATGACTTTGGCAACAATCATATTTGTCTGTGTTAAACCATCATGTAAGATATTTGGGTCATGGGGAAATATAAGATAGCACACAATTTGCAGTCATCTGCAAACATGGTCAGCCAAAGTCCTCTGACATTAGACTTTACCTCTTAGAAATAGACACCAAGTAGGAGCAGTTCTGCCATGAAGTCCTGAGGTTCCCCAGTGGTGACTGGACCATTTCTGACTTCCTGGCTCCTGCCTATGAGCCAGCTGGCAATCCAGCGAGTTATGTAGGGGTTTATGCCCAGTTTGATGAGTCTGTCAATTATACCTAAGTGGGGTAATGTATCGAATGCCTTAGCCATGCCTAGTAGGTGGTAATCACCATTTTCCCCTCATCCATTGTCTTGGTGACCATCTCAAAGAAGTCCACAAGGTTTAGTAAGCATGACTTTCTTTTGAAAGAGACAAATTGACTTGGGTCCAGTATCTGAAGGTTGCCAATATCTTTTTTTAATAATTTCCATGGTAATTCATTCTATGGCTTTGCATATTAGACAAATCAGACTAATAGGTTTGTAGTTTCTGGTGGTGTGATGATCCACCCTTGTGATGTTGGATAACCATTACAGTCCTCTAATTCTGTGGTACAAAGCTTGTTTTGTGGCTACAGTTGAAAAGTGATTTGAGTGGTCCTGATAGGTCATGTTTCAAGCTATTTAGGAGGCATTCTGGGATACGGTTGTGACCCAGTCAGGCTATGTTTTTGGCTTTAGTGAGTGCCACCAGGACCTGCTTCCTGCTAACAGTTGGGGGTTGGTTACGCTAGTAGGTATTTCATGGGGGACAGCTAAGGAAGTGTAGGGTGAAGCTTGAGCTAAATTTGTCAATTCAGTGAAGGTGGCACCACTTACCACCAGTTCTGCAGATGGTTGTGCACTGCCTTTGAGGTAACAGACATAGCTGCAGAAGGGACTTGTGGTTGTCCTGATTATAGCCATGACTTTTTCCTTTTTTTATATACCTAATTAAGGTTAGGGTTCAACTAGTGCAGTTCATTTTTTGCTCCTGTCTGTGCAGCTGATTATATAAATGTATGGAAGCACTGAAGCCTTTCGCTGCCAGAGTACTTTCTGTGAATTTAAAATATGTCTTTGTAATGCCACAGGTGTCTATATTATCCACAGTGAGGAGAGCTTGTAGGGTGTGGAGTTTCTTGTTTAGGCTCCTATCATTGAGCAGTAACACCCTTTAGGTTTCTTTGGGTTTTATTTGCTATGCTTGTAAGTTTGTCGATTTGGTATTGCCTAAAATGAATGTAATGGGGTGGAGAAAGTTTTAGGCAGTATTTGGAAGCCTAAAGGGGGAAGGTTCAGACCATCCTTTGCAAAGCAATGTCTTTTGTTAGCCATGTCTTTTCATGCTGATAAATACTAACTCCCCCACACCCAGAAAGACACCATAAACTAACCCAATTATTGTAGTCAGTCAAGGTGAAGTTCCAGTTCTGAGTGACTGTTTGGACACAGAGTTCAAGTTCAGGATGGATTTACCAAAAAAGGTGAATACCATCAGTGATAAACTCAATGACCTGGATTATAAACAGATGAAATATAAAAAATTACAATTGGAAAATGCATATTTCATGGAGTGCATTAGAAACAAACAGATTCCTAAGGGCCTTTGACTTTGGTGTTACCCTACGGGTCTAAAGATTAATTCCCCCTTGCACATCAAATTATTACACCTTTTTGATAAACAAGGGTGTAAATTTCTGGAAGTCCTGGTTAGGCGTAACACAAAACTTATTGAGACTTTAGCAAATGATTTAAACGCTCTGGATACACTGATTAAGCAGAATACATAATATGAACAATTAAAGACTGAGCACCTATGGATTTTTAACAGTAGTGAACAACACTTGCAAAAATAAAGGCTACTAAAATTAAAAAGATTGAAAGGGATAGAAATGACTATACCAATGGTACAACTACCCCACCTAATTCACAGGTGTGAGGTAGGAGAAACCAATCCACCTATGACCAAACGTGCAACAATGCGGATGAAGTATCAAACCATAATGGAGTACCATCTGAACAGAATAATTCTTACAACATGCAGAGCAGAAGAAGCAGCATTACAGGAAATATTTCAGAATATCCACCACTTAGATGATCGTATAGAATTAGGAAGAAACATAACCACCAGGCCCAGCATAACCAATGGAATCAACAGGATTTTAATGTACCTCCCTACAGAAATCAGTGGCGTTCATACAACTGGACCCAACCTCCTCACAGCAGCAACAGAACCATCACAAGAAGAAGAATTAGGCATGATTGCTGTATCCAACAGTTTATACTCGCAAAAAGAGGACTTGGGTATGACTTGTGACTCGGAGGGACTGAATTTGGCTGAAGTTAGGACTGAAACATATAAACAAACATTGGTATGTAATCAAGAAAGTGATTTCAGTTGCTAATATGTTAACAAAAGTGTTAACATTTGTATCCTCTTTGAGAGCAAATTTGACTACTACCTTATTAGACTTAAAAATGTATTTAAGGAAATTGAATTTAAGACTTATGTTTCATAATGTAGCAGCTCCTAAAAATTAATGCAGGATACCAAGTACTTATAGCTCACCCCTACATCCGGCACTTCTACTTTATGAAAAGGTATGTGAACTTGATATTAGAAATATTTTGAATAAGAATGATAGGTACAATAGTAGAAATATGACTGAGTACGAGCATTCTATGTTGGAATACCTTAAACTTCAAAACATTAGAATTATGAAGCCAGATAAGTGGATGGGTTAGTTATTATAGATCTGCATGACTACAGGAATAGGATATTGAGTATTTTACAAGCTTAGACTTCTGAACAGGTTTAAAAATCAGGTGAATGGAGCATTCAAACAAATTAACATGCAATTAAAGGATTTTTTATTGAGCAATGCATTTCTTTAGATACATATAATTATCTTAATATGAAGCCCCCTATAATGCCGGTTATGTTCAGGGTCCCCAAGATACATAAGAATGTGGGAGATCCACCGGTGTCCCATTGTAGATGGAAGAAATTCTATAACATCCCCTTGTGCCAAATATTTGGACAGTAAACTTAAGAGCTTTTTGGAAAGGGAAGAGAAAATTTGTAAAGATTATTCAGGATTTTTGAAATCAATTAACCTCTTAGATTTCAACCTTGAAGATCTATTAATGACAATAAATGTAAAGGATTTGTATACAGTTATCCCTCAGTCCATAGGTATACAATGGGTGACTGAATTTTTGTCTGATAAAGGGGTCCCACAAGAAGAGATCAACCTTTACGAGGAAATATTTGAAATAGTCCTTAATAATAATTTTACATATTTCAAGGGCAATTACTATTTACAGAAAAGTGGGGTAGCAATGGGGTCCCCTTGTGGGGCAGTTTTTCCTAACCTGGTTGTGGCTCAGTGGGAGAGAAAATTTATGTCCAACAGCAACTTTAAGGAAAGCATTAAAATGTACATACGATACCTCAGTGATAGTTTTATTGTTTGGAAAGCTGGTGGAGGGAGTACCGACACCTTCAAAGAATACATCAACTCAACAACCAACTTTCTGAATTTCACATATGAATTTGATTTAGAAAAGATAGCATATTTGGATGTAGTTCTAGCAAAAGACAGTGTTAACAACAGGTACATTTTGAGAATATTTATAAAAAAGTACTTATTCAAATACATTCCTTCATTTTTCAAGTTCCCATCCATACCACCAGAAGAAATCAGTGGTTAAAGGACAACTAGTGAGGGCAGCAAGGATGGTCTCATTAGACAAACATTTCATACAGGAATGTAAGCATTTAGTAGGGATGTTTGACAGGAGAGGATATTCACTTAACCTCCTACAGGAACTGGTAATCAAACTAATAAATAAAAGATCAATAGGGTATTTTAACCCTATACTTCAGAATAAGATTATAAAAGGAGGGGTTAACAACAACAACATGGCAACTAAGAGGGCTGAAGCACAGAATTATCATGATATTAAGTTTTCTATGAATTTTATCACTATATTTAATAGTGATCATAGGACTATAAGATAGATATTGAATAAGAATTGGACTATCATGACTGATGATATTCAAATTAGAGATAAAATAGAAAATAAACCCATAACAGTTTTTCGGAAAGGTTTTAGTTTCAAAGTAATATGGGAAAATATATGCCTTAAAGAAAAAATTCATATGCCACAGATGATTAGATGTGCCTTTTGTATATATTGTAAACAGATTTATACAGGTAACACTTTTAGGGTACGGGATTCTGAATACAAGATATAGGAGAGATATAATTGCAACACAAAAGAGGTAGTATATTTAGCTGTATGCCAGGAATGCCCACGTTTTTATGTGGGCAAAATGGAACGTAGGTTAAATGATAGGATTAATGAGCATGAATACAGCATTAAAAAGAATAACACAAATAATATTGCAAGTATCACAACGAAGCAACCAAGAAGTCCAGTAAATATAAAAGCATAAAACCTTTTATTTGCACAACACAGACATGGTAAGCGCTTTCGCTAATAAGCTTCTTCAGACCTTATAACACAATAATAGAAGGAAGTCCTTTTATAAGGATTCAAATACTAATAGCCCAATCACAAATAAGGACCTGAGGCTAATTGGAATAAGTTTTTAAAGTGACATTCATATTAATTCAACAAATATACATATAAAAATATATATATAAAAATATGTTTTGACTTGTTTAAGATGGGGACAATTGATAGCGTTAAGACTGGTTTAAGATGGGGACCCTGGAATTTACATTTAGAAAGAAAGGAACTTACCTGGCAAATAAGATTAAATGCATAAAATTGACCAGGATTAAATGATTATTGCTCAGTCTAGTGTCTGTTAAGGATAAAAGCGTTGGTCAGATAAGGATTTATAACAATATAATATAATTAACTTTGGTTTTATTAACATTACTAACAATTATTTATTTCTATTTTATTGCACATATATTAGGAATATGATGTAAGTTTAATATTTTTAGACTAATTGATCTGTTTTAAATGTGGGTTTATAAATATCAGACTGTAAAAATGTTTTTTTTTTAAAAGGTGATGTCATTTGTGAGCTTGACTTGCAATTTGTTTGTGCGCATTATTTAAACTAGTGAATTTCAAATGCTTTTATCTGATGAAGTTCAAAAGAAGAACCTTTAATGAAGACAAAAGCGCTAATCTACTTTTTATGTTAACTTTCGTAATAAAATTTTAAGAAGAGCATCATTTGCGGCTGTACAAAAGGTCTGTTACAGCTAGATCTGAGGATGCCTTGTATGGCAGGCATAGATCACCTCTCAGGAACCTGTAGGAGACCAAATACAGAAACAGAGCTTTAAGGTGATCCATATGAGAAAATGTGTTCATACATTGGATTTTCCTGTTAAGAAACCTTTGTGGGCATTCCAGCTGTTGCACCTCTGGTCAGGTACATGCTGAAGGGGACAATCTACTCAATGATTTGTCTGAAAAGGGCCAAATAAAAGTGGCACTATGACTTCCTTCAACCTGGATGCCATGCCGTTACTTATAAGTGCGCCAACATAGAATGATTTTCTTACTCCCTTAACCACAAGTTGGTCACAGGCCAAATTACTGTTACATATGTTCCCAGATCTCTGACTACTGGATCAACTCTTAAAGGGTGTCTTATCGATGGGATAATTATCCTGGGTGGTCATTTTCCCAAAGAGCACTATAATGCATTTCTTGACCGAGTTTTAATCCAGGACTTTGGCAACAGTCATTTGTCCATGTTAAATCATCATGTAAGATATTTGTGTCATGGGGAAATCTAAGATAGCTCACAATTTGCAGTCATCTGTGAACTTGATCAGCCAAATGCCCTTGACATTAGACTTTATCTCTGAGAAGTAGATACCAAATAGGAGCAGTTCTAGCATGGAGTCCTGAGGTTCCCCACTAACGACCTGTCTCTCAGTGGAGGTGGTCTCACCAATCCTGACTTCCTGGCTCCTGTCTGTGAGCCAGCTGGCAATCCAGTGAGTTATGTAGGGGTTTATGCCCAGTTTAGCGAGTCTCTCATCTGTACCTAAATGGGTATTATACTGAATGCCTTAGCTATGGGTAGTAGTTGGTATGCACCATTTTCCCTTCATCCATTGTCTTGGTGACCATCTCAAAGAAGTCCACAAGCTTTAGTAGGTATGACTTTCCCTTGAAAGAGACAAATTGCCTTGGGTACAGTATCTGAAGGTTGCCAATGTCTTTGTTAATAATTTCCATGATAATTCATTCTATGACTTTGCATATTCGACAAGTCAGACTAATGGGCTTTTAGTTTCTGGGGTGGTTTGATGGTAAACCCTTGTGAAGTTGGATAGCCATTACAGTCCTCCAATCCTGTTGTACAAAGCCTGTTTTGCAGCTATAGTTGAAAAGTGATTCAAGTTGTCCTGAAACATCATGTTTCAAGCTATTGGGATACTGTCATGACCCAGTCAGGCTGTATTTTTGGCTTTAGTGAGTGCCACCAGGACCTGCTCCCTGCTTACAGTTGGGGATGGTTAAACTAGTAGTTTTTTCAAGGGGCAAGGTGGAGGGAGTGGAGGGTGAATCTTGAGCTGAATTTGGCAGTTCAGTGAAGGTGGCACCACTTACCACCAGTTCTACAGAAGGTTGCGTGTTGCCTTTAAGGTTACAGACATGGCTGTAGAAGGATGTGTTGTTGTCCTGATTATAACCATGACTTTTTTCCTTTTGCTATATACCCTATTAAGGTTAGGATTCAACTAGTTCAGTTTGCTGTTTGCTCCTGTCTGTGCAGCTGATTGTATAAACGTATGGAAGACACTGAAGCCTTGCACTGCCAGAGTACTTTCTGTGATTTTAACATGTCTTTGTAATGGCACAGATGTCTATATTCTCCAAAGTGAGGAGAGCTTGTAGGATATGGAGTTTCTTGTTTAGGCTCCTAGCATTGAGCAGTAACACCTTTAAGTTTCTTTGGGTTTAATTTGCTATGCTGGTATATTTGTCAATTTGGTATTGCCTAAAAATGAATTTAAGGGGGTGGAGAACATTTTAGGCAATATTTGGAAGCCTAGGGGGGACAGGTGCAGACAATCCTTTGCAAAGCAATGTGGCTTGTTAACCATGTCAGAACTAAAACCTGCTCCTCAAGAAAACATAAACCTGTCTGGTGGATATCCTCTATCAAATCAGCTTTACAACAAAAGGAAGAAACTGTTTGTCCAATGGTTAAAAAGGAACAAATTCTAAATTGGAAAAACTCCCTCCTCAGACTTATCAAGCAAATTAGATCACTAGAAAACCTCCAAAGTCAATTATGAATTGAAACTAGCCTCAGAAACAAAAGGGAAACCACAAAGCCTTATTCAGTTACGTCAGGAACCTCCATGGCAAAGCCCAGGTTTGTTCCAAATTAGTACTTAATGGTGCCACTTACACTGATCCTATAGACTTAGCCAACCCTTACCCCCCAAGGCCCATTCGACATCCCCAATACTTGATCTACAGAAATGTGAGGTGCAGGACAAGTGTTAAAGGCCCTATCCAAGGCAAAGAACACAGCTTCCATGGGGCCTGATAGTATCCCAGGCTGTATTCTGCACCATCTCCAGCAAGAACTATATTCACCATTAAGCACCCTATTCATCCACAGCCTAATTACAGGCTTCATTCCAGCAGAGTGGAGAACTGCTATTGTCATCCTCTTGCACAAAGGTGGTGCCACTACTGACCCGGGAAACTATCACCTATCACCTGGCAAATCTGATCTGTAAAGCCATGAAGCATATTATTATGGATCTCATAAAACCATGCAGCGTATTATTATGGATCTCATAAACAAGGACACTGGCAATCTACAAACACTTGACCCCACCCAATTTGGATTCATCGGGGAAGCTCTTACCTGTTGAACCTGGTTGACTTCTTTGAAATTGTCATCATGACCCTGGATGATGGAAAGTCAGTACATATAGCATACCTTGACTTGGCCAAGACCTTTGACACAATCCCCCACTTGGGCATCACTGAAAAGCTAACACAACTTGGCGTAAATCCCTATCTCATCAGGTGGGTGGCCAAGTGGCTCACCTATAGGACCTACAAGGTCAAAATAGGTGCAACTACCTCAGACAGCAGACCTGTCACTAGTGGTGTTCCCCAGGTATCTGCCCTGGGATTCCCTACTGTTTGGCATCTACTGCTCAGAGGTCCAAGCAAAGGCAAAAGTGCCTGTGGCTGTCCAAGTTTGTAGATGACTGCAAGTTGGGTGCTGTCATTGACTCCCCAGATGATGTTAACAGACTGCAAGAAGGTCTCACAGCAACAAATGACTGGTGCCAAAGTCATGGCCTTAAGTTAAATGCAATAAATGTATTATCATACCATTCAGCAAAAACATGGCCCCTACTGATTACCACATCGATGGCAATCCCCTAAGCATACAACATGTGGTGAGAGACCTGGGTACTCAGGTTGACAACAATTTCACATGTAGCGGCATTGGTCAGAAAAGCCTTTTACTTGATTCATTTCATAAGTAAAGGGATGGCATCCAGAAAAAAAGAGGTTATTACCTCTCTGTACTCCTTCCTCATTATGCCTATAATTGAGTGTAACACCCCATTTGGTATGTACCTCTCCAAACACATGCACCAACTGGAAAGGCCACAGAAATACCTCACAAAGAGAATCCATGGCCTCCAACACCTGTCCTATGTGGACAGGCTCAAATCACTATTGCTCTACTCAGTATTGTACAGTTTCCTCAGAGGGATCTGTATCTCACCTACAAGACAATATTGGACCCTGCCCTAGTAGAGATAGTCCATATCTGCAAGTCTAACTCCTTGCGCATTACCCGCTCAAAAGGCCTAAATCTAATATGCAACATGAACAAAACATGCTGGAGAGACAGATTTGTCTCCCAGATGCTGCCCCGTCCCTGGAACAGACTTCCCATACATATCAAACAGAGTACCTCACTGACCCTCTTCAAGTGCAACCTTGATGAGTGGGTGGGAAACCACAAATTTGTCCCCAGGGGTTCCACCTTTGTCCCTTATACAGGGGTGACAGGAGCTAAGGTTTCGTTTTGGGGGATAAACTCTTGACTAGGTTTGTAAGGGTCCCAGGCCATGAGCTTAGTAACCACTTATGATCCTTTGACCTTATGATGTCCTCTCATACTGACAAATAAGGACTCCCCCCCTCGGAAAGACACCAGAAACTAACTCTTAAGTCAATTATCTTTTGTTCTTACTGAGGCACTTTACATATGTTGCCCCCCCCCCCATCACCACCAACAAAATACAGTTAAAAGTTTTACAAGTGGACTAGGGTGACCTCCCACTATTGCTTCTGGAAGAAAGTACCCCTCCCTCAGTTTTTTTTCTGTCATAGCTATTATAATTAAATCCAACTGTTCAGCTACAATTATTATTCAACATTCAAATATGTTTCTTTTAAGCAAGTTATGTTTTTGTTTACTAGCAGCCCAAACTATTTTGGTTACATCCACTAGAAATGGTCAGAAGGATGTAGATTAGGTAAAGTGTTGCAGTTATACAGTTGTAGTGTGTACGTGTATTTTATGCAGGTTAATCAGGTAATTATGATAGTATTTGGTGATTGGACTACTCAAAATGAAGGGCCTAACACAACCAGTCTATATAACTACTTAATTCCTCTACCAGATTCAGTAAATTCTCTAAAAGAATAGTCCTTGATTGAATATTAAGAAATTCCCATTACACATTCTAATCTATAGACTTCCAGACTCCTTATGTGACCATAATTCCACATATGCCATCTTGCCCTTGTGGCTTGTATCATGGCTGAAAATTGTCCAATATAGACCAGCTGGTAAAGTTGTTCTTCCTTAAAAGCACTTAGCATTGTGAGATCTGCTGTAAGAATGTCACTTTTATGCATAGTAATACTACCAGATTATGCACATACATACAAACTCTGCAAAAAGTGTGTGAATGCCATTTGAACCTGTTATGAATGGGACTGGTTACTTTGATTTGGTACAGGGGATGGTCACAACACTGCATTGTAAGAGGTCTGCTTTTTCTCTGTCTAGGCTACAGGGAGCTTGTGTCCGATGTTGGGCAGTTTTTGTCTATAATTTATTCATTTAAATATTAATTTAATTTTCTTATAAGAAATATAAGCATTTAAAATCTAACTGTTACAGTTTCTTTCAGTGAACCTAGAAAAGCTTCTAACTTAGAAAAGTTATCCTACAACTATGACTTAGGCCCAGTTGCCGCTTATTGTTTAGGGATTATTTCTAACTGGTTCAAATTGAGCACTGACTTGAGAGTGGCTAGCAAGACGAAGCTTTCAATTTTTTTTTTTTTTTTTTTTTTTTTTTTTTATTTCTTTGCTTTGCACTCCACCTCCCCATGTCACTATATTTATACACTCACAGCCACTCCCACTACAGTCATCCACTCAGCAATAAATTGAACCAATAGCAACATCCACTAAAGTATATTATACTTAACTAGCCAATAAGCTACCCATCCCAATATCCTCCAACGCTCAGCTATATATCCCACTCCAAAACGATGTTCCTCCATCTTGTCCTAATTTCACTACAAATCCTACTTTCAAATCTTATCATTTAGTTCCACTATACAGTATTATTACAAAACAAACTCAGTCATACCCACCAATCTAAAACATCCTGCACATTACAGTTTTAGATCACTGTCACTAAATAACTGTAAAATTGCAAAACATTAAATACAAAGAAACTAAACTGACAATCTGTCTACCCCTTCTCCATACTTGCATTATAAAAGAGTACATTATTAAACACAAAATCAAACACTCATGCCACTTTCAGACCCATATCTCTACTTCTCTCCTTATTCTCTGTGGAGATAAACATCCAGACCTTGAGCCACTTAAGCATCACACTACTCTATCACCAAATAAATGAAAACCACAGTCATCTCAACCACTGAACCTTCAGGTCTCAAGCTCTTTAATCTTAATACTCATAGCCTCTCCAATAAAGCACCAGAACAAGCATGAGTCTCTCTGCATAAAGCAAGTATTTTATCCCTTACTAAAACCTGGCTATAATCCTCCATTAAAGATGAATAATTTCTCCCACAGGACTACAATATTATAAGGTCTGATACATTAAAGAGAAAGAGGTGATGGAGTACCTGTTATTTATGCTAACACATCAGAGCTCTATACAGTACCCAAATTTAACAAAGCAAAAATTCTCTTTACCTTACTGAAGCTTAACAAAAATAAGTCATTCCATATAATAACAATCTATATTCCACCAAACACAAATTCCTCCTTAACTGAAGATATATTATCATTGACCACAAATAACATCACCCTAGAAACTATGGTACTTGGTGACTTTAACACCAATTGAACTACTCAAAATGAAGGCCCTAACACAACCAAACTACTTAATTTCTCTTTTAGATTAAGTAAAAACTCTAAAAGAATACAGTCCTTGCTTGGATATTAAGCAATTCCCATGACAGGCTTTCAGATACAGACTTACTTTCAGACTCTTTAAGTGACCGTAATCCCACATATGCCATCTTATAATGTACCAAGAGATCGAAAACTATCTTGTAAAACCTAGTGATACCTCACAGATTTCAATTTAACCTCCTTTACCTCCACACTCAGACAAATCAACTTGTGTTCCCTAAAAACTTTACCTCTATATCAAGGAGCCAAAACTTTTAATTTTTACTTTTTAATCAATTCTTAATAGTCAGGCTCCACTAAGAAAAAAATCATATGTAATCCAACCCCCCTGGCTTACTATAAACACCAAACAGGTAAAGTAATAAAGAGATAAAGTGAAGAAACAATCTCAGTGCCAAAACTAAAACCTCCTGCCAGACAGACATATAGATAGCGGAGAAATCTATCCGGGAAACTCATGCAAATTGACAAAAAACTTTGGTCACCCAACTCCAAAATAATAACCTTTCTAACCCAAAAGGATAAACAAACTCCTGAAACCTGGAAAAATGACCTAGCCAAATTGCCTACCAAACAAACCAGCACTTAAAAATTTAACTCGTACTTCATCCAAGTAGCATCTACAGCACTAAACAGATGACCCATTAATTACCCTTAAATTCATTCAAAATAGTACCTCAGCATTTACTCTTCAACCAGTTCCAAATAAAATAATAACAAAAGTTGTTATCATAAATGAAACTTATAACATTAGCATCTAACCAACTTCCTACTTCTTCTTTCGGCTTCTCCCGGTTAGGGGTCGCCACAGCGGATCACCTGTCTACTCATGATTGGCAGTGGAGTTTTACAGTGTCGAGTTGCCAGCCCGGCACCCAACCTTCCACAGAAGGCACACACACACACACACACACACACACACACACACACACACACACACACACACACATCTAGGGCCAATTTGGAGTGTCCAATCCACCTACTGCATGTCTTTGGGATGTGGGAGGAAACCGGAGCACCCGGAGGAAACCCACGCGACCACAGGGAGGACATGCAGACTCCGCACAGAAGGCACCCCAGCCAAGGATCGAACCGGAGAACCTCTTGCTGTGAGGCGACAATGCTAACCACTGCACTACCGTGGCCGCCCATCTAACCAACTTCCTACTAAATACTTAAATTCCACTGCAGATGCCATAGCCTACCCCATAAACAACAGGTCCATAGTATAATCGTATATGCCCAACATATGGAAAAAGTATATACTATCCCACTAAATAAAGGAGGGAATTAGTAGAATTTTCCAACTATTAACCAATAGCCATAGTCTCTCCCTTATCAAAAATCCCTGAAAGATGTATACACTCCCACATTTTAAAGGTCTCCCAGAAAACAACTTACTCTCTCCCACCTAATGTGACTTTTGCCCATCACACAGTACCACTGCAGCTCTTCTCCCCCTTCACAACACAGTAAATAATCTTAGAGATGAAGGGAAACTATTCTCTTCCTTATTACTGGCTCTATAGTATGGGAGAATGTAATATTACTCTCCCTTCATCTTTCCACCACTACCCGAAAATGGTTTAAAAAGTAGACAACAGAATGTGTACACAACAAACATCCTTCTCAACTTATCTACCCACAACCATTGTTGTCCCTTAGGTCTCAATCCTAGGTGCTGTTCCCTTTAATAGTTTCATAAACAATCTCCATACTGCAATGGGATAAGGCTCCCTGGTTCAAAATGCCGATGACCTCACTCTAATCTGCTCAGATCCAAGCATTTCATCACTATGAACTATTATACAACAATCTTATCCCATCAGCAAATCTTTTCTGCATCAACTTAATCTTCTGCTAAACCCAAAAAAAACAAAAGTTCTACTTTTCATTGCAAAATAATACTCTGATCACACAAAATATCCTTACTATACCATCCACACAAAACACTAGATTTGAGGTTGTCACACATACTAAATTACTTGGGGTCACCACAAATAATCTAAAATTTGACCTACACATCCAAAATACTATCAAAAAGGCCCATATAAAACTAGGTCTCCTCTTTAAAGCATCTAGAGAAAGACAGCTGCCTCTCATATCTACTGCCAGCCATTTCCTATACCTCTCCTCTGCTCAAAAATGTCAACTCCTGGGGGTGTGGCCAAGGATGAACACAGGATAGCAGCAGATTTATTCAGCTCCACCAATTTCATTACATTGACAGGAATTAATTACTTAAAAAATTAATTCTTGAAGTAATTTTCTTTCTAAATATGTTTGTTTTATATAGTTCTTGAACTATATCTAAAAAAGAAAGGAAATCTTAATAATATTCCTGTCAGAAATTACTTTGGAAATTTTCCTGTCAGTTTATCAGTCTGAAATGAGTTCCAGTAAGACAAATTCTCAAGACTCCAGCATCAAGAAAGAACTTCAGTCTCTGATAATTATAGTCCAGCAACTTACTGCTAAGATGGATAAAATGGATACTAAAATAGACACTTTCATAGAAAAACTACAAAACAAATAGACTTGTTACATATGGACCTGCAACAACAGAAGATCCAGATGACAGGCATAGAAGAAGCTGTGAATGACATGGAAAATAAAATACAAGAAGAGGAAATCAACATTGAGTTTCTGCTGAAACAAAATACACATTTACAAACAAAGCTGGATGACCTGGAAAATAGATCTAGGCGCAATAACATTAGGATTTTGGACTGCCAGAAAATATTGAAGGTAACAATATTACTTCTTTTAACAACATGGCTCCCTAAAACTTTAGATTTACCAGAAGCATTCTCTTTTGGTATCGAAAGAGCACATAGATCTATAGCTAATACTAACTCTAACAAAAACTATCCTAGATCAGTTATAGTTAGATTTCTATCATCTTTTGATAAAGAGATGGTTCTTAAATCTGCTTGGGCAAAAGCTCCTGTTAAGTTTAATGAGACAACTGTGCGTTTTGACAATGACTATTCTTCCGTGGTAATTGCTAAAAGAAAAGTTTTTCTGCCACTAATAAGGGAGCTTAAAAAAGCACAGTTTAAAACATACCTTCTGTTTCCTGCCAAGCTTAAAATCTTCCTTCCTGATGGTCCTAAGGTCTTCGATGATTTAGACTCTGTTTTACTGTTTGTCAAAGAAAAAAGGATTTTGGATAAAATAGAAGAAATGGAATGGGCTAGTTCTTCATTAAAGAGATTGGCAACTGAAGCTTCCTGGAAGACTTCAGAGAAGAAGAAGAGACTAAAAAACAAATGATTTGTTATATGTTTTTTTTTTTCTCATCATTTTAGTTAATTATTAATCTTTTTGAATATAGTTCCTGCATTTCCAGAAAGCCACAAATATTTTGGAAAAGATTTAATCAAAGTTATTCTCTATGTGCAAAGAAAGGTTTTGTTTCATAACCAGTCAAAATGCCTGAGGATTTAATGGCAGGCTGTGACTCGATTTGTTTTCTTTCTGAAAAAAGTAAGGTTAGTAATTTGATACATTTTTTTATCTTTATCTTTTTTTTTTCCTTCTTCTTTTATTATTTTCTTTGTTTAAACAATGACATTCTATTTAGATTATGTAGTGGGTAAAGGGTGGGGGAGGGCAGGGAGAGAACAGTAATGAAAATATCATTAATAGAATAATAACATATGTATTTCTTGTAAAAGTTTATAAGTTCTTCAAATGCTATTTCTAATTATACTTTCTTGATTATACTGCTTATGCTTGTTTGTAAATAATCTGTCATGCTTTAACTAATAATAATCAGAACTAAATAAGAGTAAATAATATGTTTTATTTTTAACTCTATTAATATAAACAGTAAGTAACATTCCATTGTATATACTTCTTACAGCTTTCTCTTACATTTTTTTATTTCTGCCTCACTCCCTTTTATTTTCCACTCTCTTTTTCTTTTCTTTATTAATATATAGAAATGCTTTTGACTGTGTGGGCACAGTGAATAATAGGATTTGTATGAAAATTGAGTTGGGAGAAGAATGCTGAGTTTTATTGCTTGTTGGTAATTTTGAGTTTAATTTCACTTGCATAGAGGCTGTGATGATCTGTGGAATACATTGTGGAAGTTCTGTCATGTTTAGATGCATTTACACTGCTAAATGAATGTTTGTCACTAGTTTTTAATAAGTTTCCCGCCAAAATGTTAAGAGAAACAATCTGGGATGTGGGCTGTCTTATGCACAATGTCCTTGAGTTACCTCAGAATCTTCAAATCACAGAATTCTCACAGAGAAACTGAAAGCAGTTAGTATAAACATTGACAAGGTTATCACACTGACACACCACAGATTCAGGAAAAATACTCTGTTCATAAAATATGTCAGTTATAATGAGTTTAAATGATGTAGTTTCTTGTAGTAAGTAAATGTCTTATTTTAGAAGGCATAAAAAATGAAACATTTATTTAAATGTTTTTGAAAATCTACTTAACAGCAGCATAATAATCTGTTTAAAAATTTGTGTTCAAACATATACTTTACTATAACTCGTTTAATTCATCTGATTGACAAACATAAATAATCTTATAACTCTATTCTGGAAGAAATGTTATGTGATATATTTTAAAGCAGTAGGTTAGCATGATTGTAAAATATGGTTACCAATATGTGTTTGCTGTGCATTATTTTGTATAAAGCAGACAGATTTATTCTAGGGACAGCAAGTAGGATAGTGCTCTACAAAGACACAACTCAGTGAGATCAGATATATATATATATATATATATATATATATATATATATATATATATATATATATATATGTGTGTGTGTGTGTGTGTGTGTGTGTGTGTGTGTGTGTGTGTGTGTGTGTGTGTGTGAGTGTGATGGCTTTTTTTCTGAGAATCTGCATAACTATCCAATATGATTTATAATAATTTCTATGAATACAATATTTTACTCTATTGACAAAATGAATGTTTGCCACAAGTTTTAATAAGTTTCCCGCCAAAATGTTAAGGGAGACAATCTGGGATGTGGGCTGTCTCATGCACAGTGTCCATGAGTTTCCTCAGAAGCTTCACTCACAGAATTTTCACAGAGAAACTGAAAGCAGTTAGTATAAACATTGACAAGGTTATCACACTGACACACCACAGATTCAGGAAAAATACTCTATTCATAAAATGTGTCAGTTATGATGAGTTTAGATGATGTAGTTTCTTGTAGCAAGTAAATATCTTATTTTAGAAGGCATAGAAAATGAAACATTTATTTAAATGTTTTGAAAATCTACTTAACAGTAACATAATAATCTGTGTTAAAACTTGTGTCCCAAACATATACTTTACTATAACTCATTTAATTCATCTGATTGACAAGCATAAATAATCTTATAACTCTATTCTGGAAGAAATGTCATGTGATATATTTTAAAGCAGTAGGTTAGCATGATTGTAAAATCTGGTTACTAATATGTGTTTGCTGTGCATTATTTTGTATAAAGCAGACAGATTTATTCTAGGGACAGCAAGTAGGATAGTGCTCTACAAAGACACAACTCAGTGAGATCAGATATATATATATATATATATATATATATATATGTGTATGTGTGTGTGTGTGTGTGTGTATGTATGTATATATGTGTATGTGTATATGTATGTGTGTGTGTGTGTGTGTGTGTGTGTGTGGGTGGGTATGTGTGTGTGTCTGTGTTTATGTGTGTGATGGCTTTTTTAGGTAATAGCATAGGTGTTTCTGAGAATCTGCATAACTATGCAATATGATTTATAATAATTTTTATGAATACAATATTTTACTCTATTGACAATAATGAGTTTAAGTAAATGCTCATATACAAACAATTCAAGATTTTTTTGGAAGCTGTTGATAGAATTCACATGACAGAAAATAGATGCTTCTTAATGCATGTAATGTCTGAATCATATTAGCCAAAGTTTTTGATTTAAATGAATGTTAGAACATAATTTTCTCTCCTCTTGATTTCTAACATTAAGATTATTTGAATGCTATTAGAATACAAGTGTTATATATTACATAGATCTATATAATAGTATGTACAGTTTTATAAAAAAAAAAAAAAAAGTTTATTTTAGTTTATATGATGCTGTTTTACCAAATGTGTAGTTTTGTCTTGATAGATAATTGAATTGAAAACTGTTAACCTCAGTTAAATATAACTAGTATTAAATTGATAAGGTGGTAGCTGAGGTACTGCTGCCTAGGGTAGGGGGTTAACTTGAGTAGTAAATACTGCTCTAAGTTGGAGTTTTCAACTCCAGGCGGGATGCAAGGTTTAATCCTTACATTATTTGTTCATTGTTATATGTATATAGTTTTGACATCCACAATATATTTTGTACACTCATTGTCACTACAAACAAAATTGAATCCTATACAAAATCCCATAAGAGATTTAATAAATACAGCTATATTTAAAGGTACACCTAAAAGAGGAGATGTAACATTATTTATCTTGTTATTTGTTATTTCGATCATAAGATTCTTGAGTTTTAAAAATGCCAAATGACATCTTTAAAAGGAATTTCTTTAAACATTAATGGATTGAATAATCCGTGTAAAAGGGCAAGCCTAATAAGATACATTAATCTACACAAGGCCAATCTAGTCTTCCTGCAAGAAACCCATCTCTTGAAAAAGATATTGATAAACTAGCCACTAATAAGTATACAGTATTGGTTAGTTCAGAGCACACTCAGAAAAAGAGGAGTGGCTATTTTATGGAATAAAAGTATGCCCATTCCTAAAACCATTAAGTCTTATCAGGATGACAAAGGAATGTTTTGTATGGTTACAATACAAATTAATGGGAAGACTTACACTTTAATTAATGTATATTGGATACCTGGAATTGGTATTAATACAGTGAAACATCATATTGATAAGATCATATCATTCTCTGTAGGGATATTATTTTAGCTGGTGATTTTAATTGTATACTACATGAAAGTGATACTACCACTATAAAGAAAAGAAGAATTACATCTAATGCAAAACATTTAAATGATTTTGCTAATTCTTATCATTTGAATGATATTAATAATCAGATAGAGTCAAAATCATTACCATATACCTTTTTTTCTAACAGATACAAAACTTATTCAAAAATAGATAGGGTCTTTATTTCTAACCAGATGGTAACAGATTTAATTAATTCCAAAATCATTTCATGTCCTATATCTGATCATAACTCAATTGTTTTTGAATTCATGATAAAAAATACTCATAATGTTCAGATCAAAAGGATACCAGCATACTTAACTCAGCTAAAAGACTATAAAGAATATATACTTTCAGAAGTACATTTTCTAGACATAAATAATATTCCTGAAATCTCCATTGTCTATGTTTGGGATGCCTTAAAATCATATCTATATGGACAAAGTATCAGATGGTATAATAACAAAAGGAAATCTTGGGATAAGGAATTGTTAGATATTCAAAGTAAACTAGACTCTTATAAACATAATAATAAAGAAAATATTATGGACAAGAAAGTTATTGAAGAAATAAACAAACTAAATGAGAAATACAAAGAAATTTTAACTCATAAAGTTAAAATAACTTTAGAGAAATACAAGTTTTTGTCTTATTCAATAAGCCCCAAATACTTACATAGACTTAAAATAAAACAAAAAGATTGAATAAACAAAACCATATTAAAGAAATCTTTTCTCTAAGGAAAAGAAGAATGTTTCTAGTATACCAGAAATACTGGATGAATTTAGAAATCACTTTCACAAGATTAACCATAACAACATTAACATGGAACCTAAAGATAAAATAAAGGAGTTTATAACCACAAACATGAATAAAAGCAACAAACAACAGATTAAACTATTGGACAAGAGTATTTCATATACAGAAGTTATTACACAAATAAATAAGCTTAAATCAAACAAAGCACCGGGTAATGATGGTATTATACCAGAGATATATACAATCCTTTCTAAAACTACATATTCATTAATACATAAGGTTTTTATTCTGGCCCAAACTGAGTCAATAACCCCCCCATCTTGACAATATACATTTATTTCACCAATTTTAAAACCTAATAAAGATCCAACTAGATGTTCTTCATATCGACCCATCTCTTTACTTAATGTTGATTATAAAATGTTTATGAGTATTTTTGCTGATAGATTGAAGACAATTATCCCCGGCATTATAGACATAGATCAGACGGGCTTCATTGTAAATAGAAATACTTTTGATAATATAAGAAGAACTTTAACATTAATTGACTTTGCAAATAGGAAAAAGAAAGATTTAACACTTATTAGTCTTGATATAGGTTCAGCATTTGATTCAGTAAGTTGGGACTATCTGTTTACCTTACTGAAATGCACAAATTTCTCTGATGCATTTGTAAATTTAATTGAGCATTTATACAAAGGAACGCTGGCTTATATTAAGGTAGGAACATATGTTTCACAAAAAATACACATTCTTAAAGGTACAAAGCAAGGATGTCCACTTTCTCCACTATTATTCACTTTAGTAATGGAGCCTTGGGCTAATTTGATTAGAAACAGTACTGACATAGAGGGTTTTGAAATAGAAGAAAATACAACATCAAAAATTCAACTTTTGCAGATGATGTTCTAATTACATCAGCAGGATCTAATTCTTCTATGCAGTCTTTATTTGATAAAATGATGAATTTTAAAAGTATTTCTGGTTTAATATTCAATGAAGAAAAACTAAAATACTACCTATATATACACGAAAAAATACTCTCATTAGTGATTTTACTAAATATGTACCCAACTCAGGTCAGATAACTTATTTAGGTATAATACTATCTAAAGATATTAAATCTATTATATATAATAACTATAATACCTGTTTTCTTAATATACAAAATCTTTTTAATACCTGGAATAATATGTTTTTACTATGGAGGAGAGACTTACAATTATTAAAATGATAATATTCCCCAAGATTTTATACTTAATACAATCAATAATACTTTCACCTACAAAAATAACTATCAAGAAACTGAATACACTAATGTTAAATTTCTTATGGGCACCTAATAGACCTAGGATTGCATTAAAGAAACATACTAATAGCTGGTCTCAAGGGGTATTTCTTTTCCAGACTTTAATTTATATATTATCTCTTCTATTATAAAAGTTATTACTTTATTAATAGATCGGTCATATGTCAAAATGGAAAGATTATTGGGAGCTAATTAGTATGCACTTCATGAAAATCTCCTTAACACATAAAAATATGATTATAAATAACTCCATGTTGTGGTTGCTAAAGGAATTTTGTACTTCACCTATTACACCTAAACATATGGTCTGTTACCCATTAAATATTATTATTAGTTATCGTAACTTTATATTCATGCACCCTAAGTATAGGGAATGGAATTTTATTGTATTCCCTATAATTTATACTCAGGGTATGCTTATGTCATCTACTTCTGAAGGAGCTCATTTAGCTATAGATAATAATCTAAAGTACTGGTATCAGCTGATATCTGATAATAAAGTTAAAAATCTAGATTTCTTAAAACAAGAATTTGATCTAAGAGAAACTTGCTGGTTAGAGGTTCAGATCTTTAGACAACATCTCATTGATAGAATAGATCTAATGTCTATAACAGTTAAAGAATCTATTCCAAAACTGATTGATTACTTGATAATAAATTTACAGCATAAAGTTTCTGATAAAGGTAAACTTTCATATATACATAAAATTATCAGACAAGAAACTTTTTACAATGTAGATTCATACTGGAATTATTTCACCTCTATTAAACTTTAAAACTTCAGCTTGGCAAGCTAAGAACTTGGTTATATTCAACTGGACGTATAAGAGAATTTAAGTACCTTTTTATGCACTTTTACTTTTAAAAAATACAGTATTTAAATTGATTTAAACTGTGTATGAAGGAGTGTTGAAGGAATTTTTAACTGGTTATTCTGCTCTTCAGTAACTTGAACTAAAAGCTAGTGTTGGCTGAATTTTGTTATTTGCTAGTAATTACAGGTGTGGGGGTAGCCACAGTCAGTGATTTCCTGTCCTTGCATATTTAAACTGGTGCATGTGAAATAATTCCTGCTTTAAAACTTCAGCTTGGCAAGCTAAGAACTTGGTTATATTCAACTGGACGGATAAGAGAATTTAAGTACCTTTTTATGCACTTTTACTTTTAAAAAATACAGTATTTAAATTGATTTAAACTGTGTATGAAGGAGTGTTGAAGGAATTTTTAACTGGTTATTCTGCTCTTCAGTAACTTGAACTAAAAAGCTAGTGTTGGCTGAATTTTGTTATTTGCTAGTAATTACAGGTGTGGGGGTAGCCACAGTCAGTGATTTCCTGTCCTTGCATATTTAAACTGGTGCATGTGAAATAATTCCTGCTTTAAAACTTCAGCTTGGCAAGCTAAGAACTTGGTTATATTCAACTGGACGTATAAGAGAATTTAAGTACCTTTTATGCACTTTTACTTTTAAAAATACAGTATTTAAATTGATTTAAACTGTGTATGAAGGAGTGTTGAAGGAATTTTTAACTGGTTATTCTGCTCTTCAGTTATTCCCACCCACCGCCCTGTTTTTGTTTTGGTGTTAATCTTAGTGGCATTGAAACTGCCGCCCCTCAGCCTGCCTCTGGGCCCATCTCATTTGCTCACTCAACTGAGTGCAGTGAGATCATATTCTGATTTCAGGCACTCCTACTGTGTACAAAGAGAGCATCTGGGAAATAGAAAAAAAAAAATTAAGCTTATTTCCTGCCTTTCTTGTTAAGTGGTACAGACTATTTGTAGGCTTCTGAGCCCCCAAGCCCTTCTGTGTTTGAGGGAAGCCTTCTAGCTTGTTTTTTTTTCTTGTAACTAGCCAGTTTTCTAGTTTCAGCACTCAAATCTGTTTCTTTGATCTCAGCACTTGTTCAGAAAAAAAAAAAAAAAAAAAAAAAAAAAAAAAAATTTCATCTGCTTTTACTGTACTTGTGTTTTACCTACTTCTTTTTTACTTTTGCATCATCTTAAAATACTCAATTGTATTTATTACTGCTTGGTGTAACTCATTCTAAGCCTTTTGGTTTAAACACTTGGGCTTCGGACCAGTTAGTTGTTTTGCACTGAGAGGTTTGTGGTCTGCACTGTTGTGGCAGAACAGGTAGCTTACATCCTTCTAGGTTGAGAACTGCTGATTGAGGGCTCAGTGTCTGTTATTCTAAAAGTGTATTAATTCTGGTTTAAGCACTTGGGCTTTCAAGCCAGTTATTTTACATTAAGAGGGTTCGTGGTCTGCACTCTTGTGGGAGGAGAGGCTGGACTCTGCCCTTCTGAGCTGGGAATTTTCTGGTTAAAGGTTTATAGTGCCTGAATATTTGAACTGTATCTTACTGAAATTGGTTCACCTTGTTTGCTCTATCATAGACTAGATCCAGGCCTACTGAATCTAGCTTTGTTTATATACTTGTTGTTTGTTTGCTTGTTATTTCCCTGGAAGCTAATTCACCTAATCAACTTCTCAGCTTCTGTGGATCACTAGTGATATCTGCATTGCTTACTGTACTTATTTCCTTGTTTCACTTGAAAGAAAGTTACTGTTTGTCGTTTTGCATTTAGTTACTTGTATCACATTGCACTCAAGTTACCTGGCACTTGCTCACTAAAGCAATTATATAAGTCAGCACTAAAAATTAAAAGCACTACACCCTCACTCCCCACTGGCCCTTGTTTTCAATTAAGGATTTCCCAATATTATTCTAGCATGTCCAAAGGTCAGTTGTCAATCTCCTCTCGGTCCAGCTGGTGAATCTGGGAATCTTGAGGCAATGTTATAACTGCCTCATGTACACGGACAACCCTCTCCTCCTCCCACATAACACAAATACTTGCGAGAGATGCAGCTATTTAGCCAAACTGGAGGCTGAGCTCTCTCAACTCAGGACTGGCAAGACCAGACAGGAGGAGAAGGCAACTACACACACCACAAAACCAGCCTCACATAATGCTACCACTCCACTGAATCAAACACATAAACACACAAAGACATACTGAGGCTCTGAGTAAAAATTTACCTAAACAGCAGAGGCCTCCAAAGCAGACACCCAAACAACTGCTACCTCAAGACACCCCAAAAGCAACACATAAACCACAAAAGCAGTGTGCAAAGCAGTCACAGCCCTTAAGGCCAAATACAACACCAAACATACTTGTCATAGGTGACTCCATAGTCAGACACACTGACGTCCCACTCACCAGGCTGAACAAGGAGAGGGTCACAGTAAGCTGCCTATCGGGCTAGAATCCGCCACATAACACAAGCACTGGGTCACTCCACAGCAAGTACAAATATGACACAGTCATTGTCCATGCTGGTGTGAGCGACCTGAGACGTACCTCCCTGGACTGCATGAAAAGAGACATAGAGGAGCTCTCTGATTATGTAGCCCAGGCAGGTATGACCCTAACCCTGAGCAGTATCCTTCCTTCACCAAGAATGATGCCACAATATAGAGACAAGATGATCAGCTTTAACAATTGGCTTAATGTCTGGTGTCATTCAAAGGGGATCCAGTGTCTGTCTGCCTGGGATGACATGCTTGACAAGCCACGCTGCTTCGCAAGGGGCGGCTTGCACCTGTCACCCTGGGATTCCGGATATTGGCTAAGGCTCTTGCCACCCCATAGTGCCTTTTTTAGGCAAGGCTCAAATTCTAAACCTACCACCCTAGAAAACAAAAATGGGAAGAAATTGAGGGTAATGCTGCTCAATGCCAGAAGTCTAAATCTCAAAATGCACTTTTCGAGGCCCTTCTCAGTATGGAGAACATCGATGTCTGTGCTGTAACTGAAACCTGGTTCAAGGCTCCTGAGAGCACCCGCACTATTAGGTTTTACCTCATATCATGCGTTCCGCCCCAAAACCCGGACCACTCCACAAAAGGAGGGTGTATCCATATTCATAAAGGATACTCACACCTCCAGGTTGGTGGCAGCATGAAGCTTGAAACCATCCAGGTGCAACTAACAATAGGCAAAACTGCTCTACAAATTGTAGCATGCTACAGGCCACCCTCTCAAACTCAGGAACCCCACACAGCCTTCCTGAAGACACTGGAGGGTATAAATGTATCTCCAAACACCATCATATTGGGTGACTTCAACTACCCGAATATAGACTGGGAACATTACTCAAGCCCTAACTTTCTAGCCCAACGGTTCCTGGAGTTCATAAATTCAAATGCCATGGAACAGCTAGTCACTGTTCCCACGAGAGGAGAAAATATACTAGATCTCATTGTCACAAACATGGGGACAAAATGCTCCACACGAAGTATATCCCTCATTGGTGAGATCTGATCATAAACTAATCTCACTGGAAATCCACATCCCCCCACCCCAAACAAAAGACCATAGTGAAGAACTTCTAAAGCAAACTTCACACTACTCAAGACTGGTGTGGTATCCTTCAAGGCCCCTGAGTCAGAGGAAACCACAACCCAAGCTCACGGAAGCCCTTACAAATGCCTTCTATGAACACCTCCAGGACTGCATGGATCAGGCAATCCCAAATAAAACCAAGACTCTTTCCACAAAGGGCAACGTCCAGTCTGGTGGACCCCAGCCATTAACAAACTTTACAATAAGAGGAGAAAGCTATTACATGATAGAACAAAATCCATAAAGGGAAGTCACCCTGATCATTATTAGTAAAAATTACGAGCACTCATAAAATCAACTAAGGCCAATTTTGAGAGAAAAATTGCCATGGATTCAAAGGACAATCATAAGGCCTTTTTCAGCTATGTTAGGAACCTGGGTGGAAACTCACAGATATGCTCAGAATTAGTCCAAAATGATACAAAAATCACTGAACCCACAGACATTGCCAACATACTGGCAGACAGGTTCAGTGCAAACTTCACCCCCCCCCTAAAGGAGAGATAACTATCCCAGCCGAGTGTAGCCTCCCGGACATCTCAAATGCGCAGGTGAAAGCTGCTCTCTCTAAAGCTAAAAACACAGCATCAATGGGACCGGATGGTGTCCCCGGCTGTGTGCTACGAGCTAAATGAGGAATTAAACCCGCACATAAGGCAGCTGTTTAATCTCAGCCTTACCATACGATACGTGCCCAAGGAGTGGCACGGCAACTGTGGTCCCACTCCACAAAGGTGCCTCACGGACCCTGGTAATTACCGCCCCATAAGCTTAACAAGTCTAGTCTGCAAAGCTATGGAGAGGATCATAATGGAGCTCATAAACAAAGATATAGGGGACTTGCAGACATTGGACCCGACCCAGTTTGGCTTTGTCAAGGGAAGATCATGCCTTTTGAACTTGGTCGACTTCTTGAAATAGTCACCAAGGCCATTGATGAGGGAAAGGCAGTCCATACAGCCTACCTTGACCTTGCAAAGGCTTTCGACACAATACCCCATTCGGTATTGTAGAAAAACTTACCAGCTTAAATGTAAACCCATATGTCACAAGATGGGTTGCAAACTGGCTTAAGGACAGAACCCACAGGGTTAGAGTTGCTGGCGCTGTGTCAGACTCCAAGCCGGTCACAAGTGGTGTCCCACAGGGCTCGGTCCTTGGCCCCTATTGTTTGGCATCTACTTCTCAGAAGTACAGGCCAACATGGGAGGACTTTGGCTGACAAAGTTTGCAGATGACTGCAAACTGGGCCATAGTGGAAAGTGCATCGGACACTGATATCCTTCAGAAGGGACTCACGAAACAGATAGCTGGTGCCAGAGCCATGGCCTGAAGTTAAACGCCTAAAATGTATAGTCATACCCTTCGGGAAAAACAAGGTAACCCCAAGCTACCATATAGGTGGCAATCCACTAAGCACAGAAGAGGTTATCAGGGACCTGGGGACCCAGGTTGACAGTGGCCTTTCTTTTGACACTCACATTGCTAAAGTGGTTAGAAAGACCTTCTACATTGCCCACCTGATCATGAAGGGATTCACATCCAGATCTAGTGAGGTCATTGTTCCCTGTACTCTTCACTTATCAGACCAATGATCGAGTACAATGCCCCATTCGGGATGTATCTCACCCGACATCTGCAGCAATTGGAGAGACCCCAAAAGTTCCTCACCAAAAGGATAAAGGGACTCCAAAATCTGTCATATGCTGCCAGATTGAAGAAACTCCAGCTCTATTCAGTCATACCGTCTGCTCAGAGGTGACATGTGCCTGACATACAAGGCCATGTCCAACCCGAATTAATGGACATGCTCCACCTCAAAAATCCAAATCCACCAAAACCACTAGAGCAAGCGACTTAAACCTTAGCACGGATATAAATAGGACGTGCTGGAGGGATAGATTTATCACTCAGAGACTCCCTATGCTGTGGAATAAAATCCCGGTCCATGTGAGGCAGAGCACCTCGCTGACTCTGTTCAAGAGAAATCTAGACCTGTGGATGGGAGATCATAGGTTTACCCCGGGAATCATCTCTGGGTCACTGCTGGACAGAGGCACAACAAACTAATGGGCACAGTATTTTTTCATATAAGGGGTGGCGTAAGCCACAATAATTTGGGCTAGGCTTATAAATGCCTTAGGGCAGATAGCCTAGTATAAACCTATGAACCTATGAACCTATGAACCTATTAATGGGGACCCACCAACTCAACAAGATAAACAATATATATTGGAATCTGCTTATAGAACTACATCTTCCATTGTCTGGAGACTTTATACATGGAAATTTTTACATAGATCTTTTTATACACCTTTGATGATGAATAAAATTAATAATAAAGATAATCTATGTAAGAGATGTAATGTAGAAATTAATGCTGACTGGGCTCATATGTTTTGACTGTATGAAGTTGAAAGAATACTGGAAGTCAATTAATGAATTTTTGCAGGCTCTTTTTACAGATAATTTCATTATTTCTAAGTCTCTTATATTATTCAACACGGTACCTCAATGTGTTAAAAAGATTAAGCTTCCCTTGTTATGGTCTATCCTAGCAGTGGCTAGGAAAATAATAACTAGAAATTGGATTTCAGATACACCTCCTTCGTTCAATGAATTTAAAAATGTTATGAATATAATGTGTCATATGGAAATAAGCACAATTAGAATGAGAACAACTAGAAAAACATCACATTTTATTGTATGGGATAATTTACAAAATTTGTTAAAAAAATTCTAATTTCAATAGCACAGTATT
Source organism: Protopterus annectens (assembly GCF_019279795.1). NCBI lineage: Eukaryota > Metazoa > Chordata > Ceratodontiformes > Protopteridae > Protopterus > Protopterus annectens. The sequence continues at coordinate 1,539,760,012 of NC_056729.1, read as the reverse complement.
TTAGTTTAATTAATTGATCTGATTGTAGTGGATGTCTTTGCAAATACTTTAGTTGTTTTGTTGAATATTATAATAATACCTATTTTTAATTTGTATAAAATTGTTATGATATTTCTCTTATATGTTAAAACAATAAACTTGTTTTGAAAAAAAAAAATGTCAACTCCTACCTTTTGACAAAACTGGAACAAAATACTATAAATTTTCTACCCATCTTCCAAGTAAAACTGATCTTTGTCTAGCACTCAACCAACTAAACTGGACAGAATTCCCCATTATCAAAATTTCAATCAACTTAAACTGGGACCACAGTATACTTCATCACCAAAGACATGTGCAGCACTGAAGACAGGAATGTTATGGCACACTCCATCTAGATAGGACACATATCTTGTCTTAGTCAATAGACCAAACAATAAACATGGAGAAACACTGTATTCTCCATTTGTACCTAAACGTTGGAATACTTTCCCACAAGACTGTAAATTGTAAATCTAAAACACTTCAAATCAATCCTTAGAATCCACCTCCTGCATTCATAACTGTGCTCCTGCCACTCTTCTCCTAAATAAACATTTTTACAACTCTACCCATATATCCTCAATATGTAGTATCCTTTGGTTTTCCTGCATAAACTAAGCTTTTGGGCTTTCATCAGAACACTCAGTAGCTTAACTATGCATAGAAACTCTTACCAAACTATCTGCAATTTAGTAGTAATAATGTATACAGATTCTGTTGCAGCTATTAACCTAATGGAAGCAGTTCATAACACTATCACTGCTACTTAGTAAAACAGAAATATAACTTTGTGGAATATGATGGTCATAGGAGGTTAGAATGGCATTGGTATATGCCTATACTTTAGGCATCTACAAACTGTGCCTGTCTGTAAGGGCCACAGACAACAAGCCAGGGGTAAATTTGTAATTCCCCATCCACTTGTCCAAACTGCATTTGAATAGTCTTAGGGAAGAGCACAGTTTCACATGAATGGTGAGTCTGTTCCAAAGAAAGGGTAATCTCTGAGACACATATCTGCCCTCCAATATGTTTTGTTTATGTCACAGATGAGCTTTTAATCCTTAGATTTGGGTAATTCTAGTGCTCTTTGTTTTGTGAATGTGTAGCAGATCCATTAGGGCTGGATCAGAGAATGCCTAGTAAGTTAGACATAGATCACACCTCAGTAGTCTGTAGAAAACAGAGTACAGGGACAGGGCTTTGAGGTGGTCTGCATAGGACATTATTATTTACACCCTGTATTCCTCTAGTGAGGAACCTCTGTGGCCACTCCAACTGTTGCAAATGCCTGGTCAGGAACATGCCAAAGGGTGCGTCATACTATAGTATTGGTCTAATGAGGGCCGAGTATAATGAGACTATGATCTCCTTAGACTTGGATGCATGCCCTTACTTATAAGTTGCACCACACAGAAGGATTTTCTCACCACCATAGACACATGGTGATCAAAGTTCAGGTTATTGTCAACCTGAGTTCCCAAATCCTTTACCAGTTGGACTACACTTAGGTTTGTGTTATCAATTTTGCAATTTGCAGTCATGGTTTCCTTCTCAAAGGGTATAATTTTGCACTGTTTTGAAATGAGTTTTAGTCCACGGTTCTGGAACCATTTCTTTTCTGTGTCACATCTTCCTGGAGGATATCTACATCTTTGGAGGATTCAATGATTGTACCCAGCTTGCAGTCATCAGCTAATTTGGTCAGCCAAGATGGCTCTCTACATTTGCCCTGACTTCATAGAAGTATATTACAAGCAGGAGAGGTCCCAGTACTGAGCCCTGTGGGATACCACTAGTAACTTGGTGGAAGTAGACACCTCCACCCGAATTTCATTCATCTAATTGTGAGCTATTTGGCTATCCACAAGGTGGCACAGAGATTTATGCCTAAATCTGCCAGTTTGCCTATAATACCAGAGTGAGGTATTGTATCAAAGTGCCTTTGTCAGGTCAATGTAGGCAGTAGGTACTGTTGTACCCTCATCCATGGTTCTAGTCACCTACTTGAAGTAGTCCATCAAGTTTAGTAGGCAGGACCTGAACTTGACAAAAAACAAACTGGGATGGGCCCAGAGTTTGAAGATTTCCTATGTCTCTGTTTATCGGGTCAACAATAATTCTTTCTATGGCCTTGTATAAAAGACTAGTCAAACTTATGGGTCTGTAGTTCCCTGGGTATGTTGATGGTCCACCTTTGTGTAGAGGGATGAAAGTTGGAGTCTTCCATTCCCTAGGAATGAAGTCTGTTTGGAGACTGTGGTAGTAAAGAGGTTCTAGAGGCCTGACAAGTCATGTTTCAAGCTATTTAGGAAGCATCCTGCTCCAGCTAAGTTTATTGTCCAGCAAATTTGATACATCTTCTGGTTTAGTACAGCAAGTTCCATTTACTATTAATTCAGCACACTGTTTGGTATTCCCTTTAAGGCTGCGTACATAATTGAAAAATGCCTTATGGTTCAGAAAATAACTGTATAATTTCTGACTCCCTTGTCCTTTTCAATGTTCCTGAAGTCATTCCTAAAAAACAAAAATTTTACTATGGTCTATCCTCTCTATAGCAAGGAAAATTGTTACTAAAAATTGGAAATCGCAATCTACTCCTGTCTTTAAAGGTGAGTTTATTAATCTTGTGAAATATATTTGTAAGTATGAGATTGCTACTATAAAAGCAAGGACTAACAACACAACCCATCTTTAATTGCTTGGACAAAATTATCTGCTCTGTTAGAGAAACGTTAAGTGTTCTATGTATATTGCTTTTTCAGTTGTTATGGACATTCTAGACAGTTTGTTTGTTCTTGTTACTATACTGTTAAGTTAGTGTGTTATAAAATGATTAAAAACATTATGCTGCAATTCTTATCTCAAAACTACAAATGAACAAAAACAAAAATGTAAACATTGTCTGTGTCTACATTCCCCAGGGAGGAACACAGAAACCTTAGAAGACTTCTTATATTGGTTATCCAATAACCACTCCCAAGAAACAATTGTTCTTGGGGATTTCAGCATTGACTGAACACTTGCTCTTGTGAAACCCCCACAACCCACATAAACCTCTATGGATTTACTCAAATCATAACCTCCCCCACCAGGGCAGGAAAACCCAATAACAGGGAAAGTACCCTAGACTGGATACTTGTCAATACCCATCTTCAGTCTTATAAAATCAGGCACTTTGCCTGATGACCTAAGTGACCACTGTCTCACCTATGTAATCAAGCTCAAAGTAGACTGCTCCTACCAACCCACCTATAGAACATTAAGAAACAACAATAATTTTATTCTCGCCAATTTCAAAATGAACTTAAGGCATGTAACTGGTCAGTACTAAAAAGTCTCCCCCTAGATGAAGCAGTAGCATACTTTAACACCAAATTCCTTGCTATTCTTAACTCCCAGCCGCTCTATTAGAACCAAAGTTAATATTATACCACGGCTTTCTAAAAATACCAAAACCAAAATTTCATTCAGAAACAAAGCATAGGACACCTACCGAAAAACAAAAGCCCCACTTGATCAACTAAGATTCAGACAGCTAAGGAATGAAACCAAAAAATCCATAACCTTAGACAAAAAGGACCATTACTACTATCTACTGCAAAAACACCAAAACAAACCTCAGAAGTCCTGGGCAGGAATAAACAAAATACTCCACCCAGGGCAAACCGCCACTCCACCCCCCTCAGCTTCCCAACAAAAATCCCCAGTAGACATTGCTAATAACTTCAACAGTTTTCTTCACAGAGACTATCCAGTCTCTAGGCAGTCAACTCTCTCCCAATGGCTCTAATTCTAATCTACATCCAAAAGAAGATCTAGCACAAAGGAAGAAAAAATTAATTTTTTTTTATTGTGGCAACTCCATCATGCAAACCAGTTTCGGCTAAAACATAAGCCTTCTTCAGTGCAACAGAAAATTTAGTTACAGCGCATCCTAGTGTCTACTTATATATCCCGAAATTTAAAGAGATATATACACACCCTGGATAAAAATCAAATAGAACCACCAAAACAAAATTCAACTTAATTCATTTAAACCAGGCCTGAATAGAGCTCCCAGCCTGGTGATCCAGTAGGACTCCATATTGTCTAATATTTCATGCCAACCTGCTTTGGAGGTTCTGTGCATCTGAATTTTGTCAATTATAGCGAACTTAAATTTAGCAGTTTTGTGTATAACTTTTAGTTATGTACTCACCATAACTTCAGATGTTTGGGATCCATCTCGCCTACATTCTGACTGATGGGTTCGGAGCCGATCCCTCGGCTCCGACTCGGCACGCTTATGCCAAAGAGCGAAGTCTCTTATTGGCTGAGCTTACTATATCCCAGGATGCACCACTACCAGTCCCCCAGATCTAGTTTGTCCGCATACATGCACACATGCATACCCTGCTTATATAACATCGTCAGATGAAACAAGATAAAACAGTAGAACTCAAAACCGTTCAATCTCTTCTGATCTCCAAGGCAGGGGAAGGAGGGTGGGTATTAGGAATGTGGCGAGATGGATCCCAAACATCTGAAGTTATGGTGAGTACATAACTAAAAGATGTTATGTGATCTATCTCGCCTACATTCTGACTGATGGGACAGCGTCCCTAGCACCTGAATCCTGGGTGGCTCACTGGAAAACACTCCTGAGTACCGTGGAACCAAATGATGCTCGCCCTTTAGATGCCACATCCAATTTGTAGTGGGAAATGAAAGTGTGCGGGTTGGACCAAGTAGCCGCAGCACAAATTTCCGATATAGCGAGCTTGGAATGAAAAGCTATAGAAGTAGCCATAGCTCTGGTAGAATGAGCTTTGATAGATGTTGTAAGTTGCTTATTGAAGAAGAATAAGCCTGAGTTATGCAATCTCTGATCCATTTTGAGATAGTAGCTTTTGTGATGGTTTGGCCCAATTTATTATCTGAGAAGGACACAAACAACTGGTCTGACTTACGAAGTTGCTGAGTCCTGTCTAAATAGAAGCGTAATTGCCTGTGAACATCCAATTTATGGAGAGTGTATTCTGCTTCATTGGAGAATTTTGGAAAGAAAACTGGTAGCTCTAGAGATTGTTGGAGACAGAAACTAGAACAGACCTTTGGGACAAAGGATGGGTTAGGCCTAAGTGATACTCTATCCTTGTGGAAAATCAAGCACGGTGGCTTAATAGACAGGGCTTGAAGCTCTGAAACTCTTCTTGCAGAAGTAATTGCAACTAAGAATGCAGTTTTCCAAGACAGATATTTTAACTCGCATGTAGCAGCCGGTTCGAAAGGGGGAGATGTTAATGCGCGAAGCACCAAATCAAGATCCCACGGAGGTGCAGGATGAAAATTTGGTGGTCTTAATAGGCTCGCACCTTTAATGAAAGTTTTGCATAGTCTGCTGCTCATTAGAGGAGGATCCATGGATTCGTGGAATTTAGAGATAGCCGCTAGTTGGACTTTAATAGTTGAGACAGAAGATCCCTGATTAAACAGGGATGTTAAGAATTTCAAAACCTCTGGGACAGGAGCAGTGATAGGGTCTAAGCCTTTGAGTTGAGCCCAGATAGCAAACCTCTTCCACTTACTGAGGTACAATTTGTTAGTGGTGGGTTTGTGGGCGAAGATAAAATGTGAACAACTTCCGGGTCTAGTGTATGCCTTCTAACTAAGGTTGGAAGTGGAGGAGCCAAGCTGTCAATTTCAAAGATCGAAGGGACTGATGCCGATGTCCCGACTGATGGATTAGCAAGTCCGGAATTAGGTCTAAGGTCCACGGATCGTCCACTGCATGCTTCTTCAGGTAAGGAAACCATATCTGACGAGGCCAGTATGGGGCAATCAGTATCATTGAAGACCCCAGTTGAGAAGCTTTTTGAATAACTTTGGGAAGAAGTGGAATTGGAGGAAAGGCATAAAGTAGCCCGCTGGCCAAGGTTGTGCTAGAGCATCCATGGCTGGTACTCCCTGATGTGGGATCAAGGAGAAGAACCTTTGGCACTTGGTGTTTTGTGGAGTTGCAAATAGGTCGCAGCACGGCGTCCCCCATCTCTTGAAAACCTGAGCTGCTACTGTGTGGTTTAGAGACCACTCGTGAGGAGAGAGAATTGTCCTGCTTAATTTGTCTGCCAATACATTTGACTTTCCCGGGATGTGGGTCGCTACCAAGAAGCGGTTGGTAGCTACAGCCCATTCCCACACTCTCATGGCCTCTCTGCAAAGGGGGTATGATCTGGTCCCTCCTTGTTTGTTCAGATACCAAACCACCGACATGTTGTCTGTGTGGATGGCGATGATGCCCTGAGGAAGAAACTTGTGTAAGGCTTGTAGGGATAGAAGTACAGCCCTCATCTCCAACACGTTGATGTGGAGAAGAGCTTCCGGAAGCCAGGAGCCCTGAACTAGCCTGCCCAGACAATGCCCCCACCCTATCTGGGAGGCATCTGTCGTCAGGGTAACCACTGGAGGGGAAGAACAAAGGGTTTTCCTTGATCCAAATTGGATGTCTGAAGCCACCAGCGAAGGTCCCTTTTGCATATATCCGTAATCATGATGTGATGATTGAGGGAAGATCCTGAAAGGACCATTGAGTTGACAATAGCCACTGAAGAATCCTCATGTGTAATCTTGCCAGAGGAACTAAAAGAACCGTGGCAGACATTGAGCCTAAAACTTGTAGAACCATCCTGGCTGGGGCTTTGGATCTCGAGATCAGAGCTTGAACTTGGCCCTGTAAAGTTTGGATCCTTTCGGCAGGAAGAAAGACGCGATCAATCTTGAGTCTATCTCTGCTCCTATAAACTTTATGCGTTGAGAGGGCAGCAAGACAGACTTTGACCAATTGAATGTAATCCCCAGGGTAATACCCAGGGAGATGGTGGCTTTGAGGTTGTCCATTAGTAGATGCCTGGTGGTGGCAGTCAGGAGCCAGTCGTCGAGATAGGGAAACACTTGGAATCCAAGACTTCTCAGGTGAGCCGTCACTACTGCCAAACACTTGGTGAACACCCTGGGGCTGTGGTGAGACCAAAGGGCAGAGCGCAAAATTGGTAATGACTGACTCCCAGGCTGAAGCGCAGATACCTTCTGGACGCCTGATGTATCGGTATGTGATAATAGGCGTCCTTGAGGTCTATGGAGCACATCCAAACATCCTTCTCCAACAATGGGAGAATGGATTGTAACGTGACCATTCGAATTTGGATTTCGTGACGGATTGGTTCAGTCTGCTGAGATCCAATATTGGTCTCAGGTCCCCTGTCTTTTGGCACTAAAAGAACCTGGAGTAATTTCCTGATCCGATCTGGTCTGTGGGGACCGGTTGGATGACTCCTTTTTCTAGCAGCTTTAAAGCTTCTGCGGCTGCCATTTCCCTTTGACTGGGTGGTGGGTCCGGGATTCTTTTGGACGGTGGGGGCGAGTATGTGAATGGGATGGTGTAACCTCCGGCAATTATCGAAGCACCCATCTGTCCTGAGTGATTGACTCCCAGGCTTTTAGGTGCTTGGCAAAGCGACACCCGACTGGCTCCGAGCAGCACAGCCGGGCAATCCCTCATGACGTGTGGGAGGCTGAAGAGCCACGAAAGGACTCACGGTCTCCAGAATTGCGGGCCCTCTGCCGCCTCTGGGACGGCCTCCCTGAAAAATTTCCCGTCCTCTGCCTCTGGAAGGGAATCTTCCTGCTGTTGGGAGAAAAACTTGCGAGATTTGGAACCACATTTTCCCCCCTCCTTTAGCCTTGGGGTAAGGCCGAAAGGGAGTGGAATAACGGGCACCTACGGCAGATAAAGTTTTTCCCTCTTGCTCACAGCGGGTAAGGGTGTCTTTAACCTTGGGTCCAAACAATGAGGACCCATCAAAGGGAGCGTCGGCGAAGGAAGACTTGAAGGCCTCAAGAAACTGACACAAGCGGAGCCAGGCTTGTCTCGTAGAGCCACGCCTGTGCCTGCCGCTCTACCCGCCTTCGGCCGCATAGGAAATGAGCCTCATGGACGAGTTAGAAATTGACGCAAGGATAGCCAACTGAGAGCTAACCGACTGGGCTAGCTGCTCAGGTAGGTTACCGAGAGGAATCTGACAACTCCTTGACCAGATCCCTCTGAAGCCTGGTAAAATGTGCCAAATAATTCAGAGACCTTAAAGTAAAGGCCGCTGAAGTCAGGCTGCGCTTCCGCACCTGTCCATACTCCTAGACTCCTTATTAGGAGGCTGGCCGGACGTTGAAGCCTCTGCCACGTCCTGTTGTGTAGCAGATGCTACCACCATGGCATCTACAGCCACGCCTTTAGTGAGGAACTCCTTCTCGGGGAGCAGACAAAATTTATTTGGACGAGAAGGGACTGGTTCCACGGTATCTGGATGTTCCCACGGCCTTCGACAAACTAAATCCAGAAGCTCGTCGAAGGACGGAGACACCCAGGAGGCGGAGGGCTGAGCCCCAAAGGCCTTGAGGAGCACTGACTCGTCCGCAGAGGGGGTTTGGATATCCAGCCGCCTCGTTGTTTGAGGATCTCTAAGATGTCTGCAAATGAGACATCATCCGAGGACGACTGGGACCCTCTGCATCATCCATATCAGTGTCTGATGTAATAGACTCGGGGAGTCCACGTGCTTCCTCTTGCACGATCTCTTCCTTGGGGTTCCTCGAAGACAACTCAAGAACCCTCAGGAGGAGGGAACCCCACTGGGGTAACCTCAGGCCTCGGGGCTCCGCTGACTACGGACAGGAACTGCCAAAGACCCAGTCTCCACGCCCAGGAAGGTGCCGGTAAAGCCGGAGAGATGGCGAAGAGGACTTGGCCAAGGCACTCCTCATGGCCCTGAAAGCCGGACCCCAGAATCCTGGGAGTGACCGGTCTCGAGCCGTGATAGCCGACGGAAGTCCCGCAGCAAGCACTGAGGGGAGGCTCGGAACCGAAAGCATAGGTCCCAAACATCACCCCGGGTCCAGCTGAAGAAGTCCGCGTACCAAACTCGGACCCGAGGCCGGGTTGGAGTAAGGGTCGGAGCCGACCCTGAGATCTCCACGGCTCCAACAGCACCTGCTCCGACGGAGCCGAAGCAGTCGGAGGAGGAATGGCAATGGGTGGCCCAAGGTCATCGGCTCCGAAGCCAACTGGGCCGGAACCGAAACAAATTTTTGGAAGACTGGGGACTGGAACAGTCTTTGGAGCACCCTGTCTATATCAGAATCTGACATTCTCAAGACCGAGAGGAAACAGAACGGGTTCGAGACGGCCTCTCCAACGGCCCCAAAGGGCTAGGGGACCGGCTCGGCGACTCGATGAGTATCGGCGCCGAGGAATACACACCAGATTCCATCGGTGCCGAGGTGGACTTCGGCGCCGAGGAGGAAGTGTCTGAGCTGGCGACCCTTGTCGGCTCCGAGAGCAGTGGAGCCGACGAAGGTGACCCGCCTCGATGCCCCAGCCATCGGCTCCGAAGCCAGAGGAGTCGATACTGGTGGCATCGAGGCAGACCGTTCGACCTCGGCTCAAGTCTTTGGAGCCGAAGGAGGCCTGCCTATGTCTCTTGGCGGTCGGATCCGACGGACTGGTCGGAACCGGCGCCTTTTCTTTAGCCGAGAAGGAGAGGATGCCAAGGCTTCTTCAAAGGAAGGTTTAATTAACCCCTTAAGAATCAATTTATTTTTCCTCTCCTGGAGGACCCTTGAGGAAAAAGCGTGACATACGCTGCATGACTCCTGCAAGTGTTTTGCACCTAAACAATACACACAGAGCGAATGATCGTCTGTGATAGACATTTTGAAACCACATTTTGAACATTTTTTAAAGCCCGAAGGCCTAGGAGTCTGAGACATTATAGTAAACAATTCCAGTAACTTTGACAGGAAAAAATACAACTACTGATTTACTGATGACAACCTAAACAAATAGGCTTACAGTTATAGCTTAAGAGCGCAAATGACAGGGAACTCTGAAACCCTGTAAAGTTTTAGAAGGGTTGACTGACCGGGAAGGCCCTAGATGAAGGGGTCAAATCAAACTCAACCCAATCACACAACAAGTTTTCACAATCCAAACACACACAAAGAGCGATAGCCGTTAAAACAGCTTTTGAGACAAAACAGCAAAAAACTGACAGAAAAAGTTAGTTAAAATAACTACTCAGCCCAGCCAGCTCGAGACCACGTCTTCGCATGGGAAGCGGCAAACGAGATCTGGGGGACTGGTAGTGGTGCATCCTGGGATATAGTAAGCTCAGCCAATAAGAGACTTCGCTCTTTGGCATAAGCGTGCCGAGTCGGAGCCGAGGGATCGGCTCCGAACCCATCAGTCAGAATGTAGGCGAGATAGGATCACATAACATCAGTGTGTTTGTATAGAGCGTTGGAAACTCTGTTATTTCTAAACTCGCTTAGATGTTCACTTATGCGGTATCTGAAGGGTCTGGATGTTTGTCCTACATAAAACGATGAGCACGTACATGTAGGTAAATAGATCAACCAGTCACTGCTGCAGTTACCAAAATTCTAATCTGATACACTTTGAAAGTGTTACAGCTTGTAAATTCTTTGCTTTTGAAAATGTGTTTACATGCACTGCAGTGACCACAAGGAACACAGCCTACCAGAGAGTCACCAAATAGTGTTTTCTACATTGGGATGGGTGGGTTATATCTTTTGTAGTGTGTAAGATGTGAATTAATTGTTCTACCCCTGCGATAAGAAAAAGCACATCTATCTGGTAATATCCCATTAAGATGTTCATGCGCCCGCAAAATATCCCAATGATTGTTGATGATGCCCCTGAATTTAGATGTATTACTTCCAAATGTGGTGACCAATCTGATAGGTTCAGGTGTCTGTGTGTTGTCTCCAGTGGTTCTGTATTTATATTCCAAAAGTTGTGATCTTGGCATATCATTAACCTGGGTTACAGTTTGGGTAATACGATGTTTATTGTAGCCTCTGGTTATCGGTCTTTTTGTGAGGTCTTGTTGGCACTCCTGGTGGGATTCTTCCGAAGAGCAAAATGTTATTGTTAGAATCATAAATAAATTGTTCCTCGAAAAACCCACTGGGGTTTTTTGAGGAACAATTTATTTATGATTCTAACAATAACATTTTTGGGGATGAGCTAGACATTTGGAGACGCTACCTGGACGATTGTTGGATGGTGTGGCAGGGTGATGCGACATTGGTACATGAATTTGTCAGATATCTCAATAGCAACAGATGGGATATTCAGTTTACTTTAACTATGGAATATCAAGAAATTATTTTTTTGGATGTCCTAGTAACTCGACAGGAAGACCACACATTGGATACTCGGGTACATAGGAAATTTCCAAAATACAACACATTACTTCATGCTTACAGTCATCATCCCCACCACATCATTAACAACATACCCAAGTCTCAGTTTTTACGCATCAAGCGGATTTGCTCTTCGGAAGAATCCCACCAGGAGTGCCAACAAGACCTTACAAAAAGACTGATAACCAGAGGCTACAATAAACATTGTATTACCCAAACTGTAACCCAGGTAATGATATGCCAAGATCACAACTTTTGGAATATAAATACAGAACCACTGGAGACAACACACAGACACCCCAACCTATTAGATTAGTCACCACATTTGGAAGTAATAGATCTAAATTCAGGGACATCATCAACAATCACTGGGATATTTTGTGGGCGCATGAACATCTTAATGGGATATTACCAGATAGATGTGCTTTTTCGTATCGCAAGGGTAGAACAATTAATTTACATCTTACACACTACAAAAGATATAACCCACCCATCCCAATGCAGAAAACACTATTTGGTGACTCTCTGGTAGGCTGTGTTCCTTGTGGTCACTGCAGTGCATGTAAACACATTTTCAAAAGTAAAGAATTTACAAGCTGTAACACTTCCAAAGTGTATCAGATTAGACTTTTTGGTAACTGCAGCAGTGACTGGTTGATCTATTTAGCTACATGTACTTGCTCATCTTTTTATGTAGGGCAAACATCCAGACCCTTCAGATACCGCATAAGTGAACATCTAAGCGAGATTAGAAATAAGAGAGTTTCCAACGCTCTATACAAACACACTATTATACACAAAACTGCTAAATTTAAGTTCACTATAATTGACAAAATTCAGATGCACAGAACCTCCAAAGCAGGTTGGCATGAAATATTAGACAATATGGAGTCCTCTTGGATCACCAGGCTGGGAGCTCTATTCAGGCCTGGTTTAAATGAATTAAGTTGAATTTTGTTTTGGTGGTTCTATCTGATTTTTATCCAGGGTGTGAATAGATCTCTTTAAATTTCAGGATATATAAGTAGACACTAGGATGCGCTGTAACTAAATTTTCTGTTGCACTGAAGAAGGCTTATGTTTTAGCCGAAACCGGTTTGCATGATGGAGTTGCCACAATAAAAGCCAATTAATTTTTTCTTCCTTTGTGCCGGATCTTCTTTTGGATGTACTATTGCTTATGGTTTGATCCGTGCACTTGGTCTACCCTGCGTGGGCTTGGTTCGTTCTAATTCTAATGTAGCCATACTCAGTACCCAAACATACTTTACCTTCCACCCTGTTCCTACTCAACTTATACATGCCCTACTTAAGAAACTAAGACCCACCACCCTGGCTGCCGACCTCCTCCCAGCAGACTATCTGCAAAAGGCTGCTGACATCATAGCCTACCCCATCTCTATCTTGATCAACAGATCTATATCTGAAGCTATTGTACCCACTATATGGAAAATCTCCCATGTCATAACTCTCCATAAAAGAGGTAGTTCCACTGAACTGTCAAACTGTAGACCCATAGCTATTCTGTCACCTCTAGCTAAAATTATGGAGAAGTGTGTACACATACAGCTCATGCACTACCTCACACACAACAAGCTGTTGTCCAGCTTTCATCATGGAGTTAAGCCACACCACAGTACTACTTCTGCCCTCCTCTCTTTCTCTAACGTAGTTAATCACAACCGCAATAATAACAAACTATCCTCAGCATTCTTTCTAGATCTATCCAAGGCTTTTGACATGGGTGACCACAAAATGCTTATAAATACCTTGAAGGCCTTCTCCTTAAACAACCATGCACTCCAATGGTTTCAATCCTACCTGCAGGGCAGGCAACAGGCAGTCCTATGGCAGGACAAGTTATCATCTCACCTACCAATCACATTAGGAGTCCCCCGGGGCTCGATACTAGGACCCCTTCTTTTCTCCATCTTTATCAATGACCTCCATTCAGTCATCCCAGATGCTACCTGCATTCAATATGTGGATGACTTCACCTTGATTTGTTCTGACACCTCACCAGCTACTTTATTCACATTAACCCAAATTACCTTCAATACAGTGGAAAAATGGCTCTCCAATCAACATCTAATCCTAAACCCCAACAAAACTAAGTTGCTCCTCTTCTCCCCCACATGCAGGACACCCCATGCCAGCCTTAAACATAACTGCTAACAATGGCACTATCATCTCCACAGAATCCCAAACTAAACTACTGGGTGTCATAGTTGATAACAACTTGAAGTATGATGCGCATATCAAACTATCAAAACCATTAATAAAAACTTGGACTTTCTTTACAGAACCAAACCTTTCCTTACCCCACTTGCTAGAACTGCAATTGCCCATTCCCATCTGCTATCAACTCTTCTCTATGCCTCACCTCTATTCTCCAACTTAAACAAAACAGATCTTAATAAACTATCATCCTGCTATAACCACATTGCCAGATTTGCTACTGACACAGGCTACCGGACACACCATTGTCACAACCTAAATCGCCTAGGATGACTCGAACTGCCAAGCCTACTGCAGTTCAACCAGCTAATAGTGGCACATAAAGTCCTTTACCAACCAGAAAATACAGCTGTACTAAAAAATATTATCAGCCCCTACACCAGCACCTGGCCACTGCGATCATCCACTAGACTCCTAGTTCAAACATAAAAATCCAACTACTCAGCTGGGGATTCTCTGTTTGCCAACTCTCTTGGAAAAATATGGAACAGACTCCCAGCTGACTTGACCCTAGAACCCTCACCAACTCAATTCAAAAACAAACTCAAGAAATACTTCAAAACTCATTGGTTATATCCTTGCACTAACCCCGACTAGTGACCTTTCTATTTCTTAGGTGCCTTACCTTCAACTACTTCTTTTTCTACCACTCCATTTCAGGAAGGGTCAATTGTATAACTGCAGCTCAGTGTGTCTTAAACCAGAATGTAATGTTATGTATGTTTAACTTTGAAAATAATGTTATGTTTTGTAAAGTAAGTACTATATGTGCCAAATGCTGGTATTGCTTATGACTGTAATCTGCTTGAAACTAGCATTTACTAAATGTTCAATGTGTATTATCTTGGAGCTTTTCTCCCCAGGCCTCCGCTGAAAATGGACATGTATCCAATCGGACTATCCTGGTCAACAAATGTAAAATAAATAAAAATAAATAAATAAAATTTGGGGAATAAAAAAGGAATACAAATATTTTACACAAATTTTGGTCATGTAAATTTGTTCATAGAATCTGGATTATTTTAATATCTACAATTAAGTCTAACATTCTGCCCATTGGTTCTAAGGATTGGAAATTTACAATTCTACAGCCTTCCTCCTCAAAATTATTTGAGGAATAATTACGTTTCTCTTTGCTAAAACTTTATATATCTCAAAAGTGATTAAACTCTAAATCTTTAAACTGAAAAAATACATGGCTTATAAACATTTAAAAGCACTTAAAATGTTCCTCAAATTTCAGAATACACTTCTGAGAGTATTCTTTTATGTCTACTATATTTTACAGACAATACTATTATGATGGTTTTTGTTGTCAACATCAACTCAAACATAATACTATATACAATACATTTTGCAGTATTTACTATGCAGTTTTAAAATCACCAACTTTAATGTGGTATCACATATATCACTTTTAAACATTTAATTACCTGTTCCCATACATGACAGGTATTTTATCATACAAATGTATATAATTCCTCTTAATTACTTGAGAAGTTTTAATCTTCCCTAACCATTACTATCACATATGTATATGTGCCGTTTCTTCTTTAGTGTTTTAGGTTTGGTATTGAGGTAATTTAATTATAAGTTTTGTTTTTTTGCTGTTTAATGTTATTACTGTTCTACAATATTTTAACTTGTTTGTCAATGTTTTATGCTTACCGTAATACAAAATTTGAATAAATAAATGTGTTAAAAAAGAAACAAAAAATGCCTATGGTTATCTTTAGCCTGGGAGGCTATCATTGCCTCAAAGTTGGTTGGCTTTGACAGACTTGATTAGCTCCAGAGTTGCTTGTTAAAACTAATTAAGGAATTTATTTATTTATTTTGTTGTCTTTTGGGCATAGCCCTTCCTATTTTCGGACAGGATTACCTTTCTTTTGTTGTAAAACCTATTTATACTGGGGGTCCACCAAGGGGGCTTGTTTGCGGAGTTTTTGCTAAATTTATTTTGGTTTGGTACTGCTCTTCAATGCAGTTATTTACATGTTTGTATAGGGTATCCATGAACATTTCCACATAGGTTGTGTTCTTTGAATTTAGCTATACCTTCATTTAATAGAAGGTAGTTAGCCTTGAAAAAAGTTCTTAAAGGTTCTGGAGTTTCCTGGGAGTTCAGCCTTTATATTTATTTAAAGAGTTACCACTTTGTAAACTGATCTGACCAGTGAGGACATCAGACAAGATGGGGGGTACAACATTCTCTCATATTTATGAGTAACAGATCCAGGATATTTGTACCCCTAATAGGGTGCAGACTAGCTGTTCCAGGGTGTTTACATTGACAAACTCCAGCAGTCTTTAAGCCTGCATGTTAATGGTTGTGTATGTATCCCAGTTTGTGGTAGGATAGTTGAAATCACTCATTAATAAGGTTTTAGACTGAATTGTGAGTTAGTCCAGTACATTCAAGTAAGTGGTATGGTTATCCTGAGTCACTAATGAGGACCTGTAGCCAGCAAGGATATGGTATTGAAACAAGCTTAGTTGGACATGGACTAGCTCAAGCATGTCATATTGTCTGACCAATCTTGAGGGGTGCTTACTTTTTATTTAGATTGATACACCTCCACCTCTTGTCCTTTCTTGTACAGTAGCTGGTCTAAATCTGTGGAAAGCATTATAGCCTTGTACTGTCAGAGTGTCTTCCATGACTTTAAACCATGTCTTAGTAACTGCATGGACATCAGCAATGTCCAACATGAGGAGTGCTTCCGGGGAGTGGAGCTTCTTGGTGAGACTCCTAGCATTGAGCAGTAAAACCTTTAGTTTATCTTCCGTAAAATTTACTATGCTGGAAGGTTTATCATGTTGTCATTACCTAGAAAAGGCACTGAAGTGGTAAATAATGTTTTGGCCAATATCTGAAAGCCTAGTGGGGACAGGTGCAGACCATCCCTGGCAAAGCAGTGTGGTCTGTCGATAATGTCCTCCCAAGCTGACAAATATTAGACCTCTTTAGAATGACACCAGCAATTAAGCCAATTGTTCAAGTCTCTTCTGTTATTATTGTGGTATCATCCTTGGAGAAGGTAGAATGCTGCTCAATGCTAGGCTCATACCTATCTGGGACACAGTCTGAAAGCTCTATCAGGTCTCTCTTCATATAGTCCAGGGAGGTACGTCTCAAGTCATTAATAACCACATGGACTATGACAGATTCATACAGATACTTGTGGTTTAATGTCCTAAGTGTCTGTGGGATTTGGCAGATTCTTGCCTCTGATAGGCAGGCAACAGTGACTGCCTCCTTGCTCAGCCTGGTGAGGGGAGGATCAGTATGAATCACAATAGAGTCTCCAATGACCAATTCATTGGGTTGTGTGGCAGTTTGCCTTAAGGGCTTAGAGGCTGAGACATTGTGAGATGTGGTTGTATGTGTCCTGGGAAGTGTTGTCTTTGTAGAGTGTTTGAGAGGTTGCCGAGAGCAGCATATGGGAGGTTTAGGTAGACTGCATTTAAGAGCCTCAGCATATAGGTTCATAGGTAGGTACTAGGCTATCGGCCCAAGGGCCTATGCAAGCCTAGCCAACAAGGTTCCCTGGCTTACGCCACCCAAGAAAGTTATTTTCCTGTGCCACTGATGAGCAGAGACACAGAAGTGATCCCCGGGGTGTATTTCCTATTTCCCATCCACTCATCAAGATTTTTATTGAAGAGTGCTAATGAAGAACTTTGCTTGACATAGATGGGGAGCCTGTTCAAGAATATGGGAAGTCTCTGGGATAGGAATCTATCCCTCCAGCATGTCCTGTTTATTGTGGTGACAAGGTTTAGATCCCCAGAGTGTGTAGCTCAGAGAGATTGGGATTTCTTTAGGTGTAGCATGTCCAACAGCTCTGGGTTTGACATAGCTTTATATGTTAGGCAGAGATCACCTCTGAGTAGGCGATATGCTACGGAGTAAAGCTGGAGTTTTTTGAGGCGGTCAGTGTAGGGCATTTGTTTGAGTCCAGTAATCCTCTTTGTGAGGTAGTTCTGTGGCCTTTCCAGCTGCTGCAGATGTCTTGTGAGGTACATTCCAAAAGGGGCGTTGTACTCTATAATGGGTCTAATGAGTGATCAGTAGAGGGTAACGATGACCTCTTTTTTCCTGGACGAGAACCCTTTTATGATGAGGTGTGCCACGCAGAAGTACTTCCTGACTACTGTGGCGATGTGACTATCAAAGGAGAGACTACTGTCCACCTGGGTCCCAAGGTCTCTTATCACGCATTCGGTGTTAAGTAGATTGCTGCTTATGTGGTAGTTCATGGGTACAGAGTTTTTACCAAAGGGGATGACACTGCACTTTTTGGCATTGAGCTTGAGGCCATGGCTCTGACATCAGGCATCGGTCTCAGAGAGGCCCTTCTGTATAATGTTCACATCATTTGGGGACTTGACTATGGCTCCTAGTTTGCAGTCATTTGGGAACTTAGCCAGAGGCCTTCTGTGTTAGCCTGTACTTCAGAGAAGTAGATACCAAACAGGAGCGGTCCCAGGACAGAACCCTGTGGTACTCCACTTGTCACTGGTATGAGGTCAGATTTGGAGTCTGCAACTTTTACAGTGTGGGTTCTGTCAGTGAGCCAGTTGGCAACCCATCTTGTGACGTAGGGATTTATGCCTAGTTTATTGAGTTTAGCTATAATTCCAGAATGGGGGGATGGTGTCGAAAGCCTTGGCGAGGTCAAGATAGGCTGTGTAAAACACTTTACCCTCATCTACGGCTTTGGTGACTGCCTCAACGAAGTCGATCAGGTTCAGGAGGCATGATCTGCCTTTCACAAACCCGAACTGGGTGGGATCCAGAGTTTGGAGGTTACCAATGTCTTTGTTTATGAGTTCCATGATGATACGTTCCATGGCTTTGCAGACCAGGCTCGTCAGGCTAATAGGTCTATAGTTCCCGGGATCAGTGGTGGCTCCCCCTTTGTGGAGTGGGATAACTGTTGCTGTGCGCCATTCAGTGGGCACAAAGCCTGATGCGAGGCTATTATTAAACATGGTGCTTAAGTGAGGAGCCAGTTCATTCTGAAGTTCGTGTAAAACGCAGCCTGGGATGTTGTCCGGTCCCATGGATGCTGTGTTTTTGGCTTTAGAGAGTGCAGCTTTCACCTGCGTAGTTGCGATTACAGGCACTCTGCATTCTTCCTGTATAGATATGGGCCCTTTAGGGGGTGAGGCGGGGTAAAGTTAGCACTGAACCTATCTGCCAGGATGTTGGCAATATCAGTTGGTTCTGTAATTTTCATGCCTTGTGCTGTAACACAGAACAGATCTGGGTGTTGCCATTGAGATTCTTGACATAGCTATAGAATGCTTTGTGGTTGTCCTTGGAATTAGTGGCAATTTTATTTTCGTAGCTAGCTTTGGAGGATCTTATAAGGGATCTCAGCTTCTTACTGAGGCTAACCAGGGAGCTCCTCCACTCATGGGATTTTACTCTCTTTTGCAACAGTTTCTTCCTTCTGTTGTACAGTTTGTTTATGGCAGGGGACCACCAGATTGGCTTCCTTTTTTTTGGAGGATAGCGTCTTGGTTCTGTTTGGGATAGTGAGTTTAGGTGTTTGATCCATAGTTGGTTTAGTGTGTGTGTGTGTATATGTGTGTGTGTGTGTGTGTGTGTGTGTGTGGTGTGTGTTTTTTTTACTGGCAACCTGTCTGGAGAGATCAGTGTCCTTATCTGTCTTGTCTGCAAAAACATAGTGTAATTACATATCTCACATACTGTGTCAGTCAGTCTGCTTATGAATAAGGTTGCTGTCAGTAAACATGAGACAAATGCTACATTAGGTTCATAGGTAGGTACTAGGCTATCTGCCCGAAGGCATTTATAAGCCTAGCCGGAATTGTGTTGGCTTTCGCCGCCCCCTTAGATTAATTAGTTCCCTGTGCCTCTGTCCAGCAGAGCCATTGAAGTGATCCCTGGGGTTAACTTTCTATTCCCCATCGACTCGTGAAGGTTTCTCTTGAAGAGTGTTAGCGAGGAGCTCTGCCTAATGTAGATTGGAATCTTGTTCCAGAGCATGGGGAAGTCTCTGGGACAGGAATCTATCCCTCCAGCATGTCCTATTTATTGTTGTGGTGAGATTTAGATCCCTAGAGAATGTGGCTCGAGGGGATATGGTTTACTTTAGGTGGAGCAGGTCCATCAGTTCTGGGTTGGACATGGCCTTGTATGTCAGGCAGAGATCACCTCTGAGTAAGCGGTATGCAACAGAGTACAGCTGGACTTTCTTCAGTCGTGCTGCATAGGGCATCTGTTTGAGGCCAGTGATCCTCTTGGTGAAGTATTTCTGTGGTCTTTCCAGCTGTTGCAGGTGTCTTGTAAGGTACATCCCAAATGGGGCATTGTACTCTATGATGGGTCTGATGAGTGATGTGAAGAGGGGCACAATGACTTCTTTGGATCCCTTTTGTGATTAGGTGGGCCACAAAGAAGGATTTTCTAACCACTTTGGCAATGTGATTATCAAAGCAGAGATTACTATCTACTTGGATCCCCAGATCCCTTATTACATCTTCTGTATTTAGGGGGCTACCACCTATGTGGTAGTTTGTGGGTACTTTGCTTTTTCCAAGGGGGATGACTATGCACTTTTTGGAATTTAGCTTGAGGCCATGGTTTTGACACCAGGTATCTGCCTCAGTGAAACCCTTTTGGAGGATGCCTGTGTCAGCTGGAGAGTCAATTATAGCCTCTAGTTTGCAGTTGTCTGCGAACTTGGTCACCCATAGACCTCCTGTGCTTGCCTGTGAGAAGTATATGCCAAACAGGAGAGGACCTAGGGCTGAGCCCTGGGGAACACCACTTGTAACCAGTTCAGAGTCAGACCTAGCTCCTGCAACTCTTACCATATGGATTCTGTCCGTGAGCCAGTTGGCAACCCAACTCGTGACGTAGGGGTTTATGTTCGAGCTGGTGAGCTTGTCTATAACACCAGAATGGCGAATGGTGTCAAAGGCCTTTGCGAGGTCTAGGTAGGCTGTCTGGACCACCTTTCCCTCATCTATAGCCTTGGTAACAGTCTCAAAGAAGTCCACCAGGTTTAGGAAGCATGCTCTGCCTTTAACAAAGCCAAACTGGGTAGGGTCCAGTGTTTGGAGGTTCCCAATGTCTCTGTTAATCAGATCCATGATGATGCGCTCCATAGCCTTGCAGACCAAGCTAGTCAGGCTAATAGGGTGATAGTTCCTGGGGTCTGTTGTGGCTCCACCTTTGTGCAGTGGAATAACTGTTGCTGTGCACCACTCTATTGGCATGTAGCCTGTGGAGAGGCTGAGTCTGAACAGTGTGTTTAGATGAGGGGTTAGTTCATCTTTGAGCTTGTGTAGGACGAAGCCTGGGACATCGTCCGGTCCCACTGATGCTGTGTTTTTGGCTTTGGAGAGGGCTGTTTTAACCTGAGTGTCTGTGATTTCAGGGGCACTACATTCTTCTGGTATGGTTATGGGCCTTATTGGGGGTGAAGTTTGCACTGAACCTGTCTGCCAGGATGTTGGCAATATCAGTCGGTTCAGTGTATTTTGTGCCATTCTGCAATAACTCCAAGCAGATCTGAGAATTGCCACTTAGGATTCTTGACATAGCTAAAGATTGCCTTGTGGTTATCTTTGGAGTCCTTGACAATTTTTCTTTCGAAGCTAGCCTTGAATGATTTTATGAGGGATCGTAGTTTCTTGCCGATACTGATCAGGGATGTCTTACCTTTTCTGTACTAGTTTCCTCTTTCTATTGTATAGCTTGTTTATGGCAGGGGTCCACCAGACTGGTTTCCTTTTCTTGGAGGAGTGAGTCTTGGTTTTGCTTGGGATAGCATGATCCAAGCATTCTTGCAGGTGCCCGTAGAGTGCATTAGTAAAGAATTTTGCAGCTTGGGCAGCGCTATCCTTTAGCATGGGGGCTTTGAAACTTTCCACCTTGGTCTTAAGTAACATGAAGTTTGCTTTTGAAAAGTTTTTGCACGGTGGTTTCTATGACCGGGGGTGGGGGCGGAATGTGGATATCCAGAGTGATTAGTTTATGATCAGATCTAACCAGCGAGGTGTTAACCTCCGGTGTGGAACACCGGTCGCCCATGTTGGTGATGACCAGGTCCAATATATTGTCACCTCTGGTGGGGGTGCTGACCAGTTGATCCAGGGTGTTTGAGTTTATAAATTCTAGGAAATGTTGGGCAAGGGAGTTAGTACTAGAGTAGTTTGCCCAGTTAATGTTTGGGTAATTGAAATCACCCAATATCATTTGATAGGATCTATATGTTTCCCAGTGTTTCCAGAAATGCGGAATGGGGATCTTGGGACATGGTGGGTGATCTGTAGCAAGCTACAATTTGAATTGCAGTTTTGCCCGTTGTTAGTTGCACGTGGATGATCTCTGAAGCATTGTAATGTGCCACTAACCTGGAGGTGTGGGTATCCTTGATGAATATGGATGCACCCCCGCCTTTTATATTTTGGTCGGGTTTTCTGGCTGAAATGTATGGTTTGAGTTGTAGCCTGGTAGTGCTGGGGTGCTCTCTGGAGCCTTAAACCAGGTTTCGGTTACTGCACATATATCGATTTTCTCCATACTGAGGAGTGCCTCACGTGCACGCATTTTGAGGTTTAGACTTCTGGCACTGAGTAGCATTACCCTCAGTTTTTTGTTACTTTTGCTATTTACGGTGGTGGGTTAGCCTTTTGAGCCTTGCTAAAAAAAGGCATTATGGGGGTGGCAAGAGCCTTGGCCAGTATTTGAAAGCCTAAGGGTGACAGGTGCAAGCTGTCTCTAGCAAAGCAGCGTGGCTTGTCGAGCATGTCATCCCAAGCTGACAGACACCGAATCCCCTTTGCATGACACCAGAAGCTTAGCCCATTGTTGAAACTGATAATTTTTTCTTTATACTGTGCTATCATTCTTGGAGAGGGCAGGATGCTACTCAAGGTCAGGGTCATACTGGCCTGGGCTACGTGATCAGAGAGCTCTTCCATGTCTCTTTTCATGTAGTCCTGGGAGGTACGGCTCAGGTCATTCACACCAACATGGGCAATGACAGAGTCATATTTGTACTTGTTCTGGAGTGACCCGAGTGCTTGTGTTATGTGGCGGATCCTGGCACCAGATATGCAGCTAACAGTAACCTTCTCCTTGTTCAGCCTAGTGAGTGGGACGTCAGTGTGCCTGACTATAGAGTCACCTATTACTAGTGTGCTGGGTATGTTATTTTGCCTTAAGGACTCTGATTGCGTAGCACACTGGTTTTGTGAAGTATGTATGTCATGGTTTGTGTTGGAGGGTGGAGGTTGCTTGGGTGTCTACTTTGGAGGTCTCTGTTGCTTTTGCAGATTTTTATTTAGAGCCTCCAAGTATGTTTTTGCGTATTTATGTGTGTTTTTTGCCAGTGCTGGTTTCATAGGTCTATGTGAGACTGGTGGTGTGATGCAAGTAGTTCCCTGCTCCTCTTGACTGTCTGATCCAGTCTTGGGTTAAGAGAGCTTAGCCTCCAGTTTGGCTGTATAATTGCATCTCTCACATGTATTAGTATTCGGTGGTAGAACGAGAGGGTTGTCTGTGTACATGAGGCAGTTGTAACATTGCCTCAAAATGCCTAGATTCACCAGCTGGACCAGAGAGTACACCTGAAACTGCCCTTTGGACATGCCTGGATAGGTACAGTGAACTGTTTTACCGATTGGCTGGTAAGGTCGAATAGAGAGCCTTGTCCTTCTCTACAGTATAGGGGGGGGGGTCTAGTGCTAAG
The DNA here is from genome assembly GCF_019279795.1 of Protopterus annectens. Classification (NCBI taxonomy): domain Eukaryota; kingdom Metazoa; phylum Chordata; order Ceratodontiformes; family Protopteridae; genus Protopterus; species Protopterus annectens. The sequence goes on along the minus strand of NC_056729.1, from coordinate 1,539,736,751 downwards.
GTTTATTAGTGCTTGCTATGAGTTTTGAGCAAGTGCCGGGCTGAGAAGTGAATGAGTACTCAAGTTGAAAGTTCGTCTAGTTCCAAGGGAGAAACTGAAGAACAGACTTTGTGGAGCCGGGAATAGTTATACCCTAGCTAACTGGCACTGCCCGGCATGCAAAACCACGCAAATGCAGGTTTTATAGCAGGGGAAATGAAAGAGATAAAAATTAGCCCAAAATGGTCAATAAACTACTAATTTCTGGCCAGAAATCACTCCTCCAGGGACAGATAGGCTGCTCAAAGCTCCCCTCTCTCATAGGTAAACAGAGAAACTTCCTTCTATCCAAGTAAGGTATGGGCAAACACAGAAACTTGTAACACAGCCCTGAATTCAGCACTAACCTGAAAACTGGACTATACTAGCTTAGAAAGGTGGGAAAACAAGTATATTTTTGTTTATTTTCTAAAAAAAAAAAAAAAAAAAAAAAAAAACAAAGCAGATACAACCAAAAATAACACTTTAAATGCACAGAAATGGCTAACACACTTGAGTGTGTACACTACAACAGTTAAATAGGTAATTTAAACACAAAAACAACTTTGTTGAAGTGCAGCCAGTAAAATAAGTACAATATGTAGCTGAAACAATTTTTTTTAAATCACAGAAACTCTAAAAAAATTGACGTTTTAGGCAGAATTAGCTAAAGGCAGCAAGAAAATGCAGAAAAATGATACTTAATCACTCCAAAGTCTCTCTTTTGTCTCTCTGCTGCTGTAGAATGCAGGGCACCAGACAGGAGCTTGCGGCGCTGTATACAAGCGCAAAACCACGCAAATGTGGGTTTTATAGCAGGGAAATGAAAGAGATAAAATTAGCCCAAAATGGCCAATAAACTAGTAATTTCTGGGCAGAAACCACTCCTCCAGGGACAGACAGGCTGCTCAAAGCTCCCCTCTCTCACAGGTGAACAGAGAAACTTCCTTCTATCCAAGTAAGGTATGGGCAAACACAGAAACGTGTAACACAGCCCTGAATTCAGCAGTAACCTGAAAACTGGACTATACTAGCGTGAGAAAACAACTTTGTTTTTCCAGAAAATAGAGCAGATACAATCAAAAAAAATACTTGCACAGAAATGGCTATCACACTTGAGTGTGTAACCTACAACAGTTAAGCAGGTAATTTAAATACAAAAACTACTTTGTTAAAGCGCAGGCAGTAAAATAAGCACAATATTTAGCAGAAACTCTAAAAAAAAAAAAATTGGCGTTTTAGGCGGAATTAGCTAAAGGCAGCAAGAAAATGCAGAAAAATGCCCATTTCCACCAAGCTGGCAAAAGAGACAATAGGAATGTGCACATCCATGGCTGTGGATCCTCTTTATGTGCTCTATGAGGGGTGATGCAATCAGGATTTTAAAATTTTCAGCTGGGAAGAGAGGTCTAGGATTAATCTAAAACAAAACTCTTGGGGTAATGCTTCTCACTGGGCTAATTAACTGCTCTACACTCAGCTAGATACTTGATAAAATATCAGAGAAAGTTTTATATTAAAAATTACAACTCTAGGTGCATGCTTCTATACAGGACACTACAGACCATTGCTGCACAGCTCAGCACAGGTTATAAAAGAGGAGTTAGACAGGAATCCAAACAGCAAACAGTAAAAATACAGTATAATTGTACGGGTCTACTTCAGAAGACCAAAATACCAGAAGGCCAACTTTTAAAATCCCAAGACAAGAAAGCAGACAACCACAGAAAACCAACATCTCGGAACACTAACTTCCAACTCCAGGTAAGTAGCCACTTGGCCACCATGTTGAAATTTGCCCCTTACTCTTGCAGTAGTGCAACCTTGGAGTTGGTATATTTAGTTAGGGGGTGTTTGCTTCAGTTTAATTTTGTTTTTTTGGCCAAGTGGTTACTTACCTGGAGTTGGAAGTCATGTTTTGGGACATCAGTTGTCGTCGGCTTTGTCATCTCAGGGTTTTAAAAGTCGGCCTTCTGGCATTTCGATCTTTGAAGTAGACCCAAGTGTATACATAAAAGGCAAAGATCCTGCAGCAATTCACAATTCTGTCACTATTGCATGTGATACCACAAGACTAAAGTTCCCAGACTAAGTAAAATGCAAACAGAAAAAATGCAGTACAAGTGTAAAAAAATGAGGCTGAGATTTTGCAGCAATTCACAATTCTCCCACTACTATGAAGGATACTACAAGACCAAGGTCCCACACCAAGTTAAAAATGCAAATAGTTGACTTTAAGTTAAAACAAAAATGCAGAAAGGAATACATAATTCAGATTAGCACTTTGAATATTGCAGTGTGCACTAGCTGAAATGAGATTATATGAAACACAATCTATCTTGAGCTTTATGAGTCTAATAGGAGTGCCTTATCAGCTTGAGCTATCAGTGTCCAGTAGAAATGCTCATGGAGGGCCTTGCAAACTCTAACTTAGTACGGGTGGACAGCTAAAAAGGCACCTTGTTTAAAATCACAATAAGAGTTGGACAGGGGGTGAGATAAAAATCAATGCAGTTATAAACTCAGAGCTCTTGTAGCTGAAGAGGAATATAGATGAATACCTTAATAATATAACTGTTTCTCAGCTCCTCCCACTAATTAGCTACATGATATCTAGGATTCATTTATTTTTTTCTCTATCTTAGGTTCATAGGTTCATACTAGGCTATCTGCCCTAGGGCATTTATAAGCCTAGCCAGAGTGCGTTTGGCTTTCGCCACCCATTTTAAATTAATTTTGCTATGCCCTTTTTCGAGGTTAGTATACTGTGCCTCTGTCTAACAGTGACACAGAAGTGATACCCGGGGTAAACCTACAATCCCCCATCCACTCATCAAGATTCCTCTTGAAGAGAGTCAATGAGGGACTCTGCCTAACCTGGACTGGGATTTTATTCCAGAGTGAAGGGAGCCTCTGGGTTATGAATCTGTCCCTCCAGCATGTCCTATTTATTTCAGTGCTGAGGTTCAAGACTTTCGAGCGCGTAGCTCAATGGGATTTGGATTTTCTGAGGTGCAGCATGTCCATTAATTCCTGGTTGGACATGGCTTTATACGTCAGACACAGATCACCTCTGAGCAGGCGGTATGCCACTGAGTAGAGCTGGAGTTTCCTTAACCGGGCAGCATATGGCATCTGTTTGAGCCCTTTGATCCTCTTGGTGAGGTACTTTTGGGGTCTTTCCAGTTGCTGCAGGTGTCTGGTAAGGTACATTCCAAAAGGGGCATTGTACTCAATTATGGGCCTGATGAGGGATGAGTAAAGAGGCACAATGACCTCCCATGATCTAGATGTGAATCCCTTCATGATTAGGTGGGCTATATAAAATGTTTTTCTAACCACTTTGGCCACGTGGTTGTCAAATGAGAGATTGCTATCAACTTGGGTCCCCAGGTCCCTAATTACTTCTTCTGTACTTAATGGATTACCACCTATGTGGTAATTTGTGGGCACTTTGTTTATGCCAAAGGGGATGACTATACACTTTTTGGCGTTTAGCCTGAGGCCATGGCTCTGGCACCAGTTGTCTGTTTCTATGAGGCCCTTTTGGAGGATGCTTGTGTCAGCTGGAGAGTCGATTATAGCGCCCAGTTTGCAGTCATCTGCGAACTTGGTCAGCCACAGTCCTTCCGTGTTGGCCTGTACCTCCGAGAAATAAATACCGAACAGGAGAGGTCCCAGGACTGAGCCTTGTGGGACGCCACTTGTAACTGGTTTGGAGTCTGACTTGGCTCCAGCAATTCTAACCATGTGGGTTCTGTCCTTGAGCCAGTTTGCAACCCATCTAATGACATAGGGGTTTATATTTAAGCTGGTGAGCTTATATATAATGCCCGAGTGGGGTATTGTATCGAAGGCTTTTGCGAGGTCCAGGTAGGCTGTGTGGACCACCTTCCCCTCGTCAATGGCCTTGGTGACTGTTTCAAAGAAATCGACCAGGTTTAAGAGGCAGGATCTGCCCTTAACAAAGCCGAACTGGGTAGGATCCAGTGTCTGTAGGTCCCCAATATCTTTTTTTATGAGGTCCATGATGATCCTTTCCATAGCTTTGCAGACCAAGCTAGTCAGGCTTATGGAGCGATAGTTTCCAGGATCCGTTGAGGCACCACCTTTGTGAAGAGGGACCACTGCTGCTGTACGCCACTCTTTGGGTACATATCCTGTAGTAAGGCTGAGACTGAACAGTAGTTTTATGTTTGGGTTTAGCTCTTCTTGGAGTTCATGTAGGACGCAGCCCCGGACACTGTCTGGTCCCATTGATGCTGTGTTTTTTGCTTTGGAGAGGGTGGCTCTTACCTGAGCATCTGAGATGTCAGGGGGGCAGCACTCTGCTGGGATAGATATTTGCCCTTTTGGTGGGGGAGTTTGCGCTGAACCTGTCAGCTAGGATGTTGGCAATGTCTGTGGGTTCGGTGTATTTTTTGTCATTTTGGACTAATTCTGAGCATATCTGGGAATTCCCACCCAGGTTCCTAACATAACTAAAGAAAGCCTTGTGATTATCCTTAGTGTCCTGTGCAATTTTTCTCTCGAAGCTGGCCTTAGACGATTTTATGAGTGCCCGTAGTTTTTTGCTAACACTGATTAGAGATGCCTTCCCTTTTTGAGATTTTGCTCTATCATGTAGTAGCTTCCTCCTCCTTCTATTGTATAGTTTGTTTATGGCTGGGGTCCACCAGACAGGATGTCTGCCTTTGGAGGATTGGGTCTTGGTTTTATTTGGGATTGCATGATCCATGCATTCCTGAAGGTGTTCATAGAATGCGTTTATAAAGGATTCTGCGGTCTGGGCCGTATTTTCCACAGGCCCGGGGGCTTTGAAGGATTCCACCTCGGTTTTGAGGAGTGTGAAATTTGCTTTACAGAAGTTTTTCACTGTGGTTTTCTGGGCAGGGGGTGGGGTCGGGATGTGAATATCCAGTGAGATTAGTTTATGGTCTGATCTTACCAGTGAGGGATACACTTCTGGTCTGGAGCATAGAGTCCCCATGTTGGTGATGATCAGGTCCAGTATGTTTTCTCCTCTTGTGGGAGTGGTAACAAGTTGTTCCATAGCATTTGAGTTTATAAATTCTAGGAACCTTTGAGCTAGGGTGTTGGAGCTAGAGTAATGCTCCCAGTCTATGTTTGGGTAGTTGAAGTCGCCCAATATAATGGTGTTTGGAGAGACCTTCATATTTTCCAGTGTTCTCAGGAAAACCGAGTGGGGTTCCTGGGTTTGGGAGGGTGGTCTGTAGCAGGCTATAAACTGGAAGGCAGCTTTACCCACTGTTAGTTGCACATGGATAGTCTCTGATGCTTCGTGCTGTGCCACCAACCTGGAGGTGTGGGTATCTTTGACGAATATTGATACTCCTCCTCCTTTTCTGGTTCGGTCCAAGTTTTGGGGCCGAAAAGCATGGTATGAGGTATAACCTGGTAGTGCTGGGGTGCTCTCAGGAGCCTTGAACCAGGTTTCTGTTACTGCACAGATATCGATGTTCTCCATGCTAAGGAGAGTTTAGAGTGCATGCATCTTGAGGTTTAGACTTCTGGCGTTGAGTAGCATTACTCTTAGTTTCTTATCCCTTGTGATACCTATGGAGGTGGGTTTGTCTTTTGAGCCTTGCCTAAAAAAGGCACTATGGGGGTAGCAAAAGCCTTTGCCAATATCCGAAAGCCCAGGGGTGACAGGTGCAAGCCGTCCCTAGCGAAGCATCGTGGCCTGTCGAGCATGTCATCCCAGGCTGACAGGCATTGGATCCCCTTTGAATGACACCAATATTTAAACCAATTGTTGAAATTGATCATCTTGTCTTCATATTGTGGCATCATTCTTGGTGAGGGTAAGATGCTACTCAAGGTCTGGGGCATACCCTGACCATACTATCTTTATATATCCTTCCATACTATCTTTATATATCAATTTTTGTGTGTGTAAGTGTAGGTCTATTTCAGTTATTTGAAATTTTAAATTGTCGAAAGTCATATGTTCAAGATCATATGATCAACAATTTAAACTATTAAAAATCAACTTGGAAGAAGAAACAGAGTTGCACGAACATTGTGCTGCAGTGGGAACTGAAAATGTGCCCTTTTCTCCACTGTAGTGCAGTCTCGGTGTTGGGGATTTGTCCACCTGCTAAAATGCCATTTCTTCTTCCTAGCCGATTTTCATATTTTAAATTGTTGATCATAAGGTCTCAACCATACGAGTTTCAACAATTTAAAATTTTGATAAACTGAAGTAGATCCGTAGGTGCATACGACATTTAACACTTGTTGTTTTGTAGAACATCTTATAAGAGCCTCAGCTGAAAAGGGGCATGTCATGGGCCAGTCAGACTTTTCCTGAATCCCAATGCTAAGGAAGAAAGAAAGAAATAAATTGGATTATTTTATTTGTTTAATAAGGTCTTCTTTTTATTTTGTGGTGCTAGTGTCTGATGTGCTTGGAATGTTGTTATACTGCTTTGCCTTATCAAAAGAAAAAAATGTGGCTCCAGCAAATAACCATAACAAACCTGCAATTTGATCATTTTTCTAAAATAACGAGTCCTTGTCACATACTGTATAACAATCCCATTCCTTGTTAATTGCCACTATTAATATGGATTTTCTTAGCTTACTGGATTGTCTGTGGAAGTTTTGCTTTACCTTCACTTCTTTTATCTGTTTAGAAGGTATGGTGTTGGTTTCTCTCAGGATACCAGAGGGCAAGGGTTCAGGAGAAAGACTTGTATATCTTTCAGTGTAAATGTCATCTCATTTCAGATCAGGGACAGAAAAAGCTTTACAATAATTCTAAACAAATAGACACAGATCACCTATGCAGCAGACTGGAAAGAATGTTGACATGAACACTTCACTTTTAAGATACTGTGTACATCCTACACACTTGTAAGACAAAGTAGAAACAAAAGCTATCTGGAAGGAACTGAACTCAGGGGATGTGTGCTATCGGTGATATTTACCACCCTTAGAAAGAAATAAAGTAGAAATACAGCCCCCGGTAGATTGATGGCAGATTCCCAATTTCAAGATTCATGTGTGCTCTCACTTACAGCCATGATATATGGCAAAATACATTAACAACGTACATCTGTGGTGTATGACCAAACATTCATTCCCAGTGAATTAAACATCTTCAAAAAAGATGCTATATATTTTGTCCTACAAATTGTGATAATGTTTTTGTTATGTATTTAGCACATTTTAATGGGATCAGATGTTGTGCTTGCCCAGCAGTCACATCATTCACATGCTATAGCTTGTTTGGTCATGTGACTGATCCTATGACTCAAGTGTCCTGGGAATCCCCTTTGGCTTATTCTTGGTTTGAAGGTAAATATTAGCTCCTGCATCTATAAAGCTACAGACCATAAAGAGATCCAGATTTATATCTGCCAAAGAGAACTACTCAATCACTCACAGCTCTACTCAAGTACAGTGTAATTCAAGTCAGTCATAACACCTTTCCCTCCTAATGACAATGAAAAATTAGTCTATCAAAACTATTTTCATTCTTACTAATAAACCAGATTTTATTGTATGCCTTTCTCTGCACTAACACCTTGCCATATTCCAGCCATTTCCCTTCAATTGCCCCTGCTTGGCAATTTACCTAGTAGACTGAATCTGCATCTCACACCCACATACCAAGCAAATCAGTCCTGCTTAATATGGCAAAAAAGTGGAATAAGTAGCAGTTCAAAGACTTTAAATCAACTTCGATATGTAATACTTTCTGCGAAAAATCTGCCAGCCTCCTTTACAATTCTTTTCAGATGTTTTTCTTTTTTTTTTAAGAAAATCTTTTGGGATGTAGAACTTTATCACATACAGTCTATTAAGGACAGTGTGCAATATTTTCTTGTTAATCCAGTAGTTCTTCCCAAAGTCAGTAGCAGAGACCCACTTAAAATGAACCATTAGGGAGAACTCAGGTTGCCTTGTTAACCTTGGTATTATTAAAAACAGGTGAACCCTTTCAAATTTTGTCTTTTATAGGACCACTAAAATCAAAGAAAGAGAAAGAAATGGATTCAAATGTTGCCTAGACTAAATATCACCAAACTATCCTAAGGACCTCACCAAAATATTATCTGGGTACTTCACTTCTGAAAAGAGTTTTCCCTTTCCTGGGAATTCCAGAATCAATGTCACAAAGACGGAAACTTTGAGACCAAGTTTGCCAATTCTGATCTCATTAATATAGATCTTCTCAAAGAGTTCTCCAATACATTTCACTTAACTAGTAGCTATACTGACATGCACCTTATCCCCAAAGTGACTTACCTATTTCCAAAGGGATATTGCAGTCCTGCACAACTAAAAAGGGTGCATATCCCACAATCCAATCATGGTAGTCCCTGACAGTACTTGAAAACTCCCACTCTCAGAGTTCCCTGGAAGGATCTGGTTGGTCAAAACATCATCAATACTTCATTAAAGTTTATCTGAAGTTCTGAATGAGGTGGAATTCTTGGTCCATGTCAAGAAAGAGATTCCAGAAAATCTCCCAAGCCCACTTAGTCAGCAATAGAGACACATTTTCTAGAACTGTACAAATGCATCACTTAATCAGAGAAGGAATCAAAACAGATAAACCTGTCAGCAGATCACTCATTTATTTATTTTATTTTATTTTATTTTACATTTACATGATACTACTCTAATTTCCTACAATTGTTACTACCTTCCGGGGCTATGTAGGTAGGGGGAAATGTGAATACTCCTCAGTCTCAATGCCTCCACCACTCAAGAAATCACTGCCATGCCAAAGAGGAACTCCAATTGAAGATTTAACATTACAGTTGAAACTGTATAAAACGTGTATGGTACTTGAAGGGGTACATAGCACTACATATCCTTAAGTATTAGAGTAATCAACAATGCCCCTCAAGGCAGCCAGAGGAGGGATTGCCATTCCCAATTTAAAACGCCTTGAAAAAACAGTATAATCAGGACAGGTCTACCTCAGACCTCAATTTGTATTTTCTCTAGGATACAAAAAGAGTCTAGAATAGAACACCATGCTTACTAAAGAAGAAAAGACACTTTCCATTACCCACTTTCTTAACAGGGTCCTATGTGGCATAGACCCCTTTAGAATTAGAATGCACTTTGACTCCAACTCTCTTTCCTGTACCCAAATAAACAGTCCGAATCCACAAGTCTGAGGAAAGAACATCCCAAATGCTGGGAAAAAATGGGTACTTTTCATCTGTTTTACAAACAGAAAGCAACCTTAAACAACAATAAAAAAAGCTAAAATAACAAGCACTCTAGCCAACAGCAGAAAGAGGTTGTTCTACAAGTGAAAATAACAAGCACTCTAGCCATCAGCAGAAAGAGGTTGTTCTACAAGTTAGTCACTTACGTAAGACCTTTTTCCTTATTGGCATAAGGGTCTGCTGATCTGATGAAAACCTGAGCTCTGAAACCATTTCCCCTGTTATAGAATCACCAGTCCAATCCAGAGAAATTATGTCTGGCAGACTGCTCCCCAAAAAGTAGATCTCTGTACTTTTCCACATCCATTACCACTAACTATAGCACTAGTTCACAAAATTATGGAGTGTACAAAGCAACTGCGCCATATGGTAATTTATATACTTTGCCAGCACCTACCCTTAGACCTTACTTCCTTTTTCAAGGAATGAAAGGGCAGTCATATCTGGGGTGAATTTACGTATACCATCCAACTGTCTGTGTCCCTCTTAAAGCTAAATAGTGTGTCACATTGCTTGATCTGGACAGGAAGTTTGTTCCAGAGAAGAGGTAGACATTGAATGCCAACACTGATTTGTTTATTTGGTGAAGCAAGATCAGATCTCAGATCTCATATTCTAGTATTCACTGGACTGTTTGATTTATGGAGAAATAAGAGGTCTTGAATTGCTGGATCTGTAGTGGCCCAGAAGGCAAGGCAGTGAATACCCCTAATAAAGACTCCTACATTCACAGGTAAGTTAATGGTATATTAATTTTCTCTGAATAAAGCTGTCCCTTGGAACAAGCTTTCCTCCAGGGCATGACTCCTTTACAACATATTTCAGACTACAATAAGCACCATGATTTACATATTTATAAATAATATGGTAATCTATTAGAAAATATACCCAGCACATCCAAAATATTCCAGCTCCATCTGCCAAAAAGGTTGAAGCCTTTACTAAGACCCAGGTGGCTCAAGTTTGATTATTGGTTCAGGCACCTTATGGAGTTGGCAAAGAGGAATGAAAAAGCTTAGCCTGTTTGCCTCTCCTTAAGGGGATGGGGCTATGGAGACATGCTCAGGCACATTTCTTTGTGGTAGATTCCCCCAATTAGACCAAGGATCACACAAGAGTGCTTGTCTTCAAGGTGAAAGGGCTATCTAATTGGACTATACTGCAGGCATTAATGCATATCACTATTGCTTTTGCATACTACCCCAGACATTTTGAACATGTGCAGAGAAGTTAGGACTGTAACTGAAGTTAAGAACCAAACCCTTGCAAGCAGCAGTGACAACTCTCTGGCTCACTCTCTTTCGCCACAGACTTCATCAGCTTGCGGGGGCTAGCAACCTTGGCTGAAGAGGTAAACTGGAAATTCAGGATTGGACCATTGATTGAAGAGCACAGGGTTTATAAACTGGCAAAGATGATCGGCCCCTACATAAATAGATGATTAGAACTCAGAATATGAAAAGAATTTTATTGAGACACTATTTACAAAATATATTTTATTTTTATATGCTTGCTTACTTATCTGTTGGATCCACTTTTACTTTATTTAAAAAATGCAACAGTAAGAAAAGAGAAAATGTACATTATATTCTGTGCATAATAAGTAGCATAGGTTGTGCAGGGTTCACAAATTCTACATTTATAATACTGCAGTTTCAGTACATTAGATTATAGAACACAGTATAGACTACAGAATATGACTACAGGCCAGTTGCTCTGACATCCACTGTTATGGAATGTTTTGAGCGGCTAATCAAAAAGCATCTTTCATCATGCCTATCTCCTGATTTGGACCCTCTGCAGTTTGCTTACAGAGTTAACCGATCCACAGCTGATGACATATCAATTGCACTACACAGCTCCCTTGAGCATTTAGAAGACAAAGACAACTATGTGAGGATGCTGTCCATAGACTTCAACTCTGCATTTAATACTGTGGTACCAATGCAGCTGACAGAAAAACTGGCACATTTAGGAATCAGTAAAGATCTCTGTAACCGGATCCTGGACTTCCTGGCTGAAATACCACAGATGGTGTGTTCAGGTAAGAACACATCAAAATGCATCACAATTAACAATGGGGTTCCACAGAGATGTGTTCTCAGCCCACTGTTATTCATCATCCTGACCCACAACTGCTATACCAAGTCCACTCATATCATCAAGTTTGCTGATGACACCACAGTCTTGGGGCTCATCACAAACAAGGATGACAGGGTCTATAGAGAGGAAGTGGCATCTCTAGTCAGTTGGCGCGAGGGGAACAACCTTGACCTGAATGTAAGCAAGACAAAAGAGATTAACATCGACTTCAGGAAAAGAAAAACAACCCACCCAGTGCTCAGGATCAATGGCGAGTGTGTGGAGAGGGTTAAGAGTATAGAATTCCTGGGTGTACACATATCAGAGGATCTCTCGTGGTTGGGAAACACCAGGCAACTGGTCAAAAAAGTGTACCAATGACTCCACTTTTTAAGAAGGCTGAAAAAAAAGGTAAGCTTCCTCCTCATATTCTCCCCACCTTCGACAGAGGTGCAATAGAGAGCATCCTGACCTGCAACTTCACAGTGTGGTTTGGAAGCTGCCCAGTTACAGAAAGGAAGGCACTACAAAGAGTGGTGAGGGTTACAGTGAAGATAACAGGTTCCAGTCTTCCATCAATACAACAGCTTTATTCTGCAAGAATCCGAAAGGCCACCAAAATAATACAGGACAACACGCATCCTGCACGTGGACTGTTTAAGCATCTGGCATTGGGCAGGAGATATCGCAGCATTCACTGCAGGACTACAAGATTCAGTAACAGTTTCTACCCTACAATGATTAGACTTCTGAACTCGGGCACTAGTCTGGACACACAAGTCAATTTTTATTTATTTGTGCAATATATACTTACATATATTCCAAGTAAGTGCAATATTTATTTATTATATCCCTAGTTAGTATCATTTAACCCACTCATGTGCAATATTAGACAAATAACTTAGGCATTTCAATCTGGAGTTTGTTTTGTATTACTTTAAATAGGGTAGTTAATTTAACTCAGGGGAGAGTATTCTTTTCATATATGAGTGTTGGCAAATGTCTCTGCTCTTTCTTATGTTTATTGAGAGTAGTATTGTATTTGTTAGTTATGTTTAGTCCTCTAATTGCATGTGTTGTTTCACTTTCCTGTGTAATCTCAAGAATTGAGCTGATGCATGAAATTTCATTTAGGCTACATGTTTGTAGTTCTAAATGACGAAGTTTACTTTGACTTTGACAAACAGCAAATAAACACAAACTCAAAAAATACAATACAAGCACTTCCAATCCGTTTTCTTTAGTCACATGACTTTATTTTAAATATTCTAATCTGGCAAGTATAACATTAACAATTAGCAAAATAACTTGGACCTATAGAATTCTTTCAACCACAGTTTTAGGGCTCCAGTAAGCCCACAGTAGACCAGAGTAGTTATGTCATCTCTTCAATGGCTCAATGGATCTGGGGAGCAACTTTATCCCCTCAGCTAGTAAAGGACATGTAACCCAGCAATCAAAGATGGGGAACTATGCAGTCATTGCTAATAAGAATGAGAGTTAGGCAGTGCCATCTATCAATGACTATACCCAGGAATAAAGGAATCCGTGAAGCAATAACAAAAGTTGTACAAGCAGAAGACAGAAAAATTATAGCACAAAAGTGACATTGCAAGATTTTTTTTATATGGATGCATAAAATATTCTTCCTGTAATGAGTTTAGAAGAGACAAAACAATTCTAGAAAATATGAAGAAATAAGATACTATTAACAAGTAAATGGAACTTATGCAAATTAGCGGACTAGGTGAATCAATGTTTGTTATCTGCCAATAAATTTTAAATTTCCTGTATACTTCTACTTCACCTCTTGACTCAGCAATAAGTATGAATTCAGTGCACTTAACTTCTGCTTATATCCATACTCTACCATTTTTAATGTGAATTAAATTCTGTTTGTACTTTCTCAAGTTGTGCCTGAAAAGATGCTTAGTTTCCTGTCAGTGCATTTATATCATAAGCAGAACAAAAAATAGCAGATCATTCACATATTTGTAAAAATAGTCAAACTACCATGAAACCCACCAGTGTGAAATGTGCAGTCTAAACTAAAAGCCTAGTGTTTTCACAAGTTTGGGCATTTATGACAAATAAAAAGGAGCCGCCTCAAGCTCAATGCCCAAAAGTGCATTGTCATCCCTTTTGGTAAAAACTCTGTACCCATGAATTATCACATATGCGGTAGTTTACTTAACACCGAAAGTGTGATAAAAGACCTTGGGACACAGGTGGACAGTAGTCTCTCCTTTGATAATCACATTGCCACAGTAGTCAGGAAATCCTTCTACATGGCACACCTCATCACAAAAGGTTTCTCATCCAGGAAAAAATATTGTTCCCCTCTACTCGTCACTCATTAAACCCATTATAGAGTATAATGTCCCTTTTGGTATGTACCTCACAAGGCATCTACAACTGGAAAGACCGCAGAAATACCTCACAATGATTATTACCAGCCTCAAACAGATGCCCTACGCAGACCATCTCAAAAAACTGCAGCTTTATTCCATCGCATATCGCCTACTCAGAAGCGATCTCTGCCTAACTTTGGACATGCTCCACTTAAAGAAATCCCAATCCCTCCGAGCTACATGCTCTAGGGACCTAAACCTTGTCACCACAATAAACCGAACATGCTGGAGGGATAGATTCCTGTTCTAGAGATTTACCATACTCTGGTGCAAACTACCTATCTATATCAAACAAAACTCCTCATTAGCACTCAAGAAAAATCTTGATGACTGGATGGGAGATAGGAAAGTCACCCCGGGGATCACTTCTGTGGCTCTGCTCGACAGTGGCACAGGAAAATAATTTTCTTGGGTGGCAAAAGCCAGGGTACCTTTTGGCTAGGCTTATATAGGCCCTGGGGCCAATAGCCCAGTACCTACCTATGAACCAAGTGGATGCTTTTGGCTTGAGCCAAGCAAGAAGTTTAGCATGTTACAATCAATAACGAAGGACAAACACAGATGGCACTTCCTAATATCAGTACAGGGCAACAGTGGGTACTCAAACATTAGCCAGAAAGGGTCACTATAAGTTAACTTCTTACATGGAAGAGTGCAAAAGTTCAGCAATGAAACAGATCTGGAAATGTAGTTGGGAGGGGAAAGTACTACAACTCCTCCAAAGAGACAGCATTTTTTTTCTGCATCTGAAGAGTCAGAAACATTGGGGAAGTATTTCAAATGCTGGAGAAGGGAAGGGGAACTGCTGACTTGTTGAAGCTCACCATATAAAGCTAGTCATGCCAAAACTACATGGCGTCGTCATACCATACCGCCTGATGGTCAGTGTGTGTCCCTGACCGACGCCAAATTTATATTTTGATATGATATTACCCGACCAATGAGGACAGACTACCCTAGTGTAAGGACTGCAGCAATGTGAGATGAAGAACATTACAATGATTTGCACAACTCCCAATCAAGAAAATGAAAGGTTTGTGCTTCTCACATGAAAAAACTCCTCCTCCAATCTCATTTACAACTTAAACTACTTCCCCATTTGCTATAACTGTGTTTGCACTACATTCTTTTTAAGTCCTTCTGTTTACCAGTTTAAAGGACAACCACACCCACAGACTTAAAAAACATGTTTATTTCATCATGGTTTGGCATTTCCTATATTTTACCACCACTCTGGGACTATTTAGAGCTTTCTAGATATTTTTATATACAATTTCTGACTCTGACCACATGGGATCTGGCATCTTGAAATAATTCTGACGGTTTAGTCTGTCTCTAAGTATCCCAGAATGCATTGTTTGTCTCCAAAAAATTGCATCAGATCTGCCACGTTTTCCCTAAAGCTCCTGTCAGTTCACTGATTTTACAGGCATTCACTGCTGTGTTATAGTCACTTACTTTTGGTTAAAATGTTATCCTTTTTCAATGACTACTTCAAACACAAGCAGTGCAAATGCTACAGAACAGAATTGAAAAGTGCATGTTATTGCTCTTTCTTCTTAGAAATGCTAACTTGATTTCTTTTGTGAAGGCTGAAACCTAGTTCTTCAAGGTATCTCTCCTCCCCCTTCACACCTACCTTCCCTAGCTGTCAAAGAGCTATGGGTAATTTGACCCATTATCTGCATGTGATTGATAGCATACAGCAGGTGACCAGACTAATGTACTGTTTTCATGTCAGCCTTTCCTTCCTTACAGTGGTAGACTTTTTTTGTTGCACTCCTGTCAAATTTAGAACCAAGCTCCACAGCACTGGGAATAATCACTCTTTTGCAAAGCATCAAACTCCCACTGATTTTTCCTTCCTGTTTGCTTAAATAGCTAACAAATTATGCACTATAAACACAAAATATTTCACAGACTTGCAGGACAGCACCCACATGCTTTTTTTAACTGGTAATTTAAGAAAATTATGGTATTGCATACTTCTTGTAATCTGATATAGTGTTGTCGATTAATTGTGACAGATATCTGCTCGTTATGTAAAAAGATGCAATTAATGTCTACGCACGGTCATTGCAAATTCATGCTCTTAGTTTTTGCAGCTGTTACTGCGCTTCTGCCTGTACTTTGTCACATATCGGTAGGGCTCTTCAGAAAAGTGAGATTATAGTTTGACATTTTTGCTAGGTTGAGTGGGCTGGGCAAGGCAGCCCTGAC
Source organism: Protopterus annectens (assembly GCF_019279795.1). NCBI lineage: Eukaryota > Metazoa > Chordata > Ceratodontiformes > Protopteridae > Protopterus > Protopterus annectens. Next base: position 1,539,720,805 of record NC_056729.1, on the reverse strand, counting down.
ATCACAATGTGGGAGGTCCACTGGCTCTTCTATACAGCATGCAAATCAGGTGGGGATTACATCACTTTGGGAGAGGAAACATCCCAGTAGCTAGAGCAAGAGCTCTGGCAGATGTGACATCATAATTTCAGAGCCAGCTAGAGGTTTCTCAACTTGGTTTTCAAAGTGAAAGTAAAACAGTCCGGAAAGGTAGGAAGCCTAACAGGGAAAACATTTGAGTGGATTAGTTTTTAAAGCTGCATGGATGATTTTTTGAGGCTGTATCAACGAACAGGGACTAAAAGAGACAGCAGGTTGAGCAATCTGCTTTAGTATTCTGTTGTTGTCCTTTAAGTCCTACACTAGACTGTGTAAACATGTGTTAAAGTAGATCTAATAAGAGAATTTTACAGATCAGTCTTAACATACACAGCTTACAGTACCTTGCCAGTGTGTAATGCTTTTCTCTATAACACTACAGACTTCTGTGTATTAGCAGTTGATTAATCGCGAACACTACTGAAATATGGTTTTGATTTTTAACTAGGTCATGGATAAAAAAATAATAAACTAGTACTTCTGCATTTTATAGCACAGGCCAGATTCAGGCTTGCTGAATCGAGAATGTTTGGTATCACTTGAGCACTAAAACCAGCCACCTTACATTAAGAAGGGCCCCTGCACCCTTGTGGCAGAAGTGTGCAGCCAAGGACCCATCTGGGTCTGGGATAGCAGGAATAAGGCTCAGTCTTGGGCTTTCCCTTTGGTTATTTTGTTTAAAATCATTTAACTTTGCTTGTATTTAAGCATCATGTTTGCATGGGTTTGTACTCAGTTTAGTGGAGCTGCTCAGAGATTGCACAGTTGCCCTGCAAGCAACTCAGTTGTGCATTGTGAAGCACTGATGCAGTTTTCTACCCCTAGCCCTCCACAGAACAGCCACTTTTTGTTAGTTTACAGAAAAACTTGATCCATCTAGCCCGCTCCCCACTAGTTATTACAGTATATACCTGCCATAATGGACAGACAGTTTTCCACCATTTCTCCAGCCAGCCTGACTGACATGGGCATCTTTAGGCAATGTAGCAATTGCCTCATGTATACGGACAACCAGTTACTCCTAAAACAAAAAAATACAACAAGTGACAGATGTATCTATACTATGAATTTGGAATCAATTCTCTCAAATAACAACAAACCAAATATCAAACAGGTTTGTCAGCACACACATTTTACCTCTTGCACATAACAAGCTCACAACACATAAACCACATACTTGGAGGTACTCACTAGAAGCCTACCTAAAGATTTCTCTCCTTACTGAAGATTATTTCACTCTGGTCAGACTTGCATCGTAAAAAGTATTTTATTAACTGCATTTCCAAATCAGTATCAGTACACCACTAAACTTCTTTGGCATTTTCTTTTAGGCAGTATTATCAGATGAATCTCTTGCTCACTATCTAATAGTTCTTATGCATCTCTGATGGATAACATTTAATCAGCATATATGCTATGTATAGTTTCTTGCCTGGTCCATTTTTTATGTTCAGGTCACACTTCTGCAGATTAAGTAACATCCTCTGCAATCTTGAATGTGTATTGCACAAAGTCTTTTTGGATATGATTTGTAATGCTTCAATGTCCATTTCCATCAGAACTTCTTTGTCATAAGCATATTCATGGACTTTCTCGCATATATGCATTATTGTTAAAATTTCATTTTCCATTGAAGCATCTCTCTTAGACCCAAAGACAACACATCTGCTATCTTTTTAAATCATAGCTTCTTTACCATTCTCTCAATGTCTCCACTGAAAAGGGGTACCATAGCCTAGTCAGATCACCCTGGTCAACAAAAGCAATAAATAAATAGAACTTGTCATTTAATAAGCATTTTTTTCAACAGTACAAAGTCCTACAGAAACAGTGTTTTTATATGTTAATGGGCCGAAGAATAGAAAAAATACCTTTAAGTATTTTTTTGTGGAACAGAAAAGATTAAATGGGGGCAAGCTTTTAAGAGAAGCAGATCTGACCTTATCAGAACCAAGCTGTGAATATGTAAAGAGCAAGTAAAATTATTAATGTGCAGTTAAAAGAATTAACTGGGAGAATACCTGTAAAAATAGAAATAATAAAGTAAGGCTAAAATGAAAAATTAAATGAGGATGTGCTATAAAAGTAATGAATTTAAAAATGAAAGCCATGTGAAAATCCAAGACGGGTGCCATAGAAAACATTGATTCACTTTAATTTAAGTTGTGAATGGAAGACCACAATTGTTTGAGGTTCTTGGCGTGGTTATTCTGGAGTGAGATATATGGAGCTTTTTTTTTTTTTTTAATCAGATCTAATTCATTTTTGATGCAGTTACGGAGCTCTCTGACATTTTGGAGATTAGTTTCTTGTCTGTTTTTAATCTAAGATGTCCATGCTTTATCCCTATCTCCTATAAGTTATTTTTTTTTAGTTTTTATGAGCCATTGGTTGGAGTCAAATTTAACTCGTGTCTGGTTGGGATTTACTGGCTTAAGAATGGCAAGAAAGGTTTAAAGTATGCAACTGCTTCTTCTAGAAGTAAGCTTTTTAGTAGATGCCAATTATATATAGGTTTTCAGTACTTTTATAGCTGTTCCTTTTTTAAAGTAAGCCAAGTTATGGACGGTGTTATAGTGGTGGATGGTTTTGGGGTGAGTTACTAATCTTCTAAGAAAGATTTGGAAATGGTCATTCAGAGTCTGGGAGAGTACCTAAGAAGATAATTTTAGGGTTACACCTCAGGGCCCAGTCTAGGATAGAAGATTTATTAGAGTATTTGCTGTAATTGGTTGGAGAGGTAACAAGTCATGTGAGATCATACAGATTTGTAATAGAAGTAGGACTGGAAGCAGAAATAGACTGACAGTCAATATTTACACCACCTAGAATGATGGTTTCTTGGTTGTTATTAACTGATAGACGATATAGTAGATGTTCTACTGTTGAGTTGTTGTCACTGGGGGAATGTAAAAAGTGATGAAACAGATAATTTTGTGATCACTGATTTTTAAAAGAGAAAGGATACTTCAGAAATGTTGAAGGAGGGTAGGCAGATTCAGAATAAACCAAGGAGTTTATTATACAGAATTGCTATGCCGTGTTTTTAAGTGCAAGTAACTAATCACAAGGTAAAACTTGTGGAAGGTATTTTATTGTTCTTAATGTTGGTCCAGGTTTCAGTTAAAACTAAAATATTGTCTGGTGTCATTCAAAGGGGATCCAGTATGTGTTTGCCTGGGATGACATGATCGACAGACCACGATGCTTTACCAGAGATGGTCTGCATCTGTCGGTCCTGGGATTCAGGTTACTGGCTACAGCTCTTGCCACCCCTATAGTGTCTTTTTAGGCAAAGTTCAAAGGACAAAACCACCACCGTAACAGGTACAAGCATGCAAAATCTGAAGGTAATGCTACTCAATGCTAGAAGTCTAAACCTCAAATTCCACTCTCTCAAGGCACTCCTAAAAATGGAGAAAATTGATATCTATGCAGTAACGGAGACCTGGTTCAAGGCTCCAGAGAGCACCCCTGCAATACCAGGCTACAACTCTTACCACACTTCGGCCACCAAACCAGGACCAAAACACTAAAGGTGGAGGAGTGTCCATACTCACCAAGGATATTCACACCAACAGGCTAGTTGCCCAACACAATGTGTCTGAAATTCTCCAGATGCAACTAACACTAGGTAAGACTGCAATCCAAATTGTAGCTTGCTACAGATCCCCCACCTTGCCCCAGGATTCTCACTACACCTTTCTAAACATACTGGAAAATATTAAGATAGAACCAAACACCCTAATACTGGGTGATTTTAACTACCCTGCCATTAACTGAGAAAACTACTCGTGTACCAACACCTTTGCCCAACAGTTCTTGGAATTCATAAATTCCAATGCCCTGGATCAACTAATCCATAGTCCCACCAGGGGCTCCAATATCCTAGACCTGGTAATTACCAATATGGGAAATCGATGCTCCACACCTATGGTCATCCCCTCGTTATTCAGGTCTGACCATAAGCTAATCACCCTTAACATCCACATCCCACCCCCCCAGTAAGGAAACCTCCATAAAAAAAATTCTCCAAAGCCAACTTCATGCTACTCAAGTCAGAAATGACAAACTTCATGACACCCATGCAGACAGGAACTGAAAGTGCTGAATCCTACACTAAGGCACTGTATGAGCACATCCACTCATGCATGAATCGTGCCATCCCAAATTGAACCAAGATGCTCTCCTCCAAAAAAAAGAAGCCAATCTGGTGGCCTCCTGCCATAAACAAACTTTACAACAAAAGGAAGAAACTGTTGCAGAAAAGAGGAAAATCCCAGCATGCAAAAAACTCCCTTACCAGCCTCAGTAAGAAACTGAGATCCCTTATAAAATCCTCCAAAGCTAGTTACGAAAATAAAATTGCCAAAGATTCCAAAGACAACCACAACGCATTCTATAACAATGTCAAGAATCTAAATGGCAATGCTCAGATCTGCTCTGAGCTAAAATGGAATGGCATTAAATATACTGATTCCAAGGATATTGCCAATATCCTGGCAGATCGATTCAGTGCCAACTTCACCCCCTCTCACCCCCTAAACAGCCCATCTCAATACCGGAAGATTGCCAAATTCTGGTAATAACGGCCACACAGGTAAAAAACGCACTCTCCAAAGCTAAGAATACAGCATCCATGGGACCAGATGACATCCCGGGCTGTGTACTACATGAACTACAATATGAACTGGCACCTCACCTAAGTGTCATGTTTAATCATAGCCTCACCTCAGGTTTCATGCCCACCGAGTGGTGCAGAGCTACAGTTATCCCACTCCACAAGGGGGGATCCACCTTGGATCCCAGAAACTACCGTCCCATCAGTTGACGAGCCTTATCTGCAAGGCCATGGAGCGTATTATCGTGGAACTTATAAACAAAGACATTGGCAACCTTCAAACACTGGACCCCACCCAGTTTGGGTTTGTGAAGGGCCGATCTTGTCTCCTTAACCTGACTGACTTCTTCGAATCAGTCTCCAGAGCCATGGACAAGGGTAAGGTGGTCCACACAGCCTATCTAGACCTCGCCAAGGCCTTTGACACCATCTCCCACTCTGGAATAATAGATAAACTTACTAAGCTGGGCATTAATCCCTACGTCACCCAATGGGTTGCCAACTGGCTTACTGACAGAACCACACTGTAAAAGTAGCCGACTCCAAATCCAGCTCCAGACAAGTGACAAGTGGAGTACCTCTGGGTTCAGTCCTGGGACCGCTCTTGTTTGGCATCTACTTCTCTGAAGTACAGGTCAACACTAAGGGACTCTGGCTAACAAAGTTCACAGATGACTGCAAACTGGGAGCCATTACTGAATCCCCAAATGTGGATACTCTACAAAAGGTCCTTACAGAAACAAATGCTTGGTGCCAGAGCCATGGGCTCAAGCTCAATGCAAAGAAATGTATAGTTATCCCCTTTGGGAAAAAACATATACCTGTGAATTACCACATAGGTGGCAGTACACTAAACACCGAAAGTGTGATAAGAGACTTAGGGACACAGGTGGACAGTGGTCTCAACTTCGATAACCACATTGCCACAACAGTCAGGAAATAATTCTATGTGGCACACTTCATTACTAATGGCTTTTCATCCAGAAAAAAAGGAGGTCATTGTCCCACTGTACTCATCCCTCATTAGACCTATTATAGAATACAACACCCCATTTGGTATGTACCTCTCAAGACATCTGCAACAACTGGAAAGGCCGCAGAAATACCTTAGTAAAAGAATTACAGGCCTAAAGCAGATGCCCTACGCTGACCGCCTTAAAAAACTCCAGCTATACTCTGTTGCATATCTTCTACTCAGAGGCGATCTCTGCTTAACATACAAGGCCATGTCAAACCCAGCGCTGCTGGACATGCTACACTTAAAGAAATCCCAATCCCTCAGAGCCACATGCTTCAGGGATCTAAACCTTGTCATCACAATAAACAAAACATGCTGGAGTGATAGGTTCCTGACTCAGAGACTCCCCAGACTCTGGAATAGACTGCCCATACAAGTCAAGCAGAGTGCCTCTTTGGCCCTCTTCAAAAGGAACCTTGATAATTGGATGGGAGAAAGGAAATTCACCACAGGGATCACGTCAGTCGCCCTGCTAGACAGGGGTGTAGGGAAGAAATAGCCAGGGAATTGTTATGGCTGGGCTTGTATAGGCCTTAGGGCTGATAGCCTAGTACCAACCTATGAACCTGAGGATGTAGATATTAACCTAAGCATGCATATCCTTTAGCAGTTCAAAAGATGAAGGAAAAGTCTAGAAGTAGGATGTTTGAATAAAAGCTTTTAATCTGAGAGGAGGGGAAGTATTGCAGTGAAGAGATGGGGAAAGGTTGACAAGCCTTGGGTTAGGGTAGTAGTCACCAGAGATGATTAAGGTTTTGGGGGAGGTTGGGTAAGGGGTAAAATATTTAGGTTTGTATCTGTATTTACAAATTAGGTAGGGGTTAAGTATTTTGTAGGGGATTTTGCTGTGGAAAATACAAGAGAGTGTGAAAACAGGTGATGGGAAATACTGTGGAGAATGTGGTTTATTTGGGAGGACTGAAAAGTGTGGTAGATATTACGTGTTAGGGCTGGGTATCTTTATTTTGAATTCTAGGCTCACACTGATCTGAATTTCATTAATAAACTACTAGTCTATATTCCCCTCATCAAGAAAAAATAAATGAATTTAAAAACTGTATGGCTTATTTCCTAGCAGCATGCAGGAATGTAACACATTGAACTTCTTCAGACTTGTTAACTAACCCACATACACAGAAAAATAGATTGAAGCATAGGACAGACAAGTAAATCAAATATCCACTGAGAATTATATTTCTACAGTTCCAACCACAAGATCACTTAAATGCAAATGCATTTCTTCAGTTCTGTACATGCATTTCTTGAGTTCTGGCAGCTATGCTGTCACTCTCAGCCAAGCAGGTCAGGGCAAAAACGTTTAATAAAACACACAAAAACAGTTGATGTGTTCTAACCTCCTTTCCAAATGATTTCCAGGTAAGCAAGCTGTATACAATGTTGTTGTTTGTCTTTCGACTTTTCCCGGTAAGGGGTCACCACAACGGAACTCCAGTCCGCTAATGATTGACCAGTACATTTTTTTACGAAACGCCGAGGCGCCAACTCGACGCTCAACCTAATGCTACCGCCATACCACCGCGGCATAAACAAGCAAGCTACATACAATAAGGCATGCTAATAAATGTAGCCAGCTCATTAGCTTCAAAGCTTAGTATCAATATAAGGCTGTGGGGTTAATCACCCACAACTAAAAATAATATATCATAAAAATTGGTATAAAATAAGATTTCACATTATAAAATGAATTGCAACTTCAATACACCTGCTTAAATAGTGAGCTACAAGCAGTGATAATACAAAAAACATCACAGACAGGGTCAGAAATGAAAATACTTGGCTTAGCATCCTGCTGTGACCTACACTAGTAGCGGCATTTTTATACATTAACATGTCTCGTCACTTACTGATATATATACAAACAAACACAGCGACTTTAAGATATCTTGTGTTGTGCATTACTGCTGGATTCATACATTCCTTATCACCTCCAGTTCAGACTGCATCTCGGTCTTACAATGTTAGTAACAAAAAAATGCAACGTGTACATACAAATATAAACAATAAGAACATATACAGAATAAAACAAATTGCTCCGGTAAACAAAATATTGTTATAATAAAACGTGAAAGTGTTCAGCCTCGATTGCAGAAATACCATTTTAAAGCGTAGATGAATAAGAAAAATGAGAACAAGTCATATCGTAGGAAGTTACTGATATATATTTGTTTCAGTAATATACTACGCAAAAAAACGAAATATGGCAGTTACACAGCTTTATTTTTAAAAATATGCCCACCCTTTAAACGTATGTATGGTTATAAATCCCCACACACGCACGCACACATCCCGAAATATTTTCCTTGCAAGTAGAACACGCAAAATATTAAACAACCTATCAAAGTTGCTACGTCTATCTATTAACCGACAGTCACTTACAACTTAAGCTGCTCTATGTTTTTATGAAAGAGAGGGAACTACTATAATGTTATCTGGCCACGTTCTGACTGACAAAGATAGCACTTGTACCTCATTATGCAGTGCAGTCCCTGTTTGGTCAATTCCTAAAGGATGTCTAGTCATATGCTCTGGTTAAGGGTATGGCTTGTCTTAAAGAATTTCATATATCCATACAATGTCATATTCTAGGCATTTGGAAAAGGTGGTAACCCGTTGTATGACTAAGTAATGCTAGTTGCACCAACAATGTTGAATGAACTGTAACAGTAATAGAATAGATAAAAATCACGTGGAGCATACAAACAGAAGAAGCATACTTCATCAACACTCTCTTTCACTTTAATGCTAATACTTGATTTCCCCTAGCATATTTTACAAAACAATAAAGTATGTATCTGTGTACTACTTTATGTTACCGTCTCTAAGTTGTTGCTTCACTTCTCCGATGTAAAAATTGGAACGATTCTCATTCTTCCTAGTGGCTGCCATCTTCCTCACAGTTGCGTCTATGGCAACCCGGATCTCCCTTTTTGATTGGATTACCGGTTGTTAGGGGGTGGGCTTTCTTAAAATAAAAGTCTCCGCCTCCTGGCAAATAAAAAAACACAGTCTATATTAAACTACAAATGTAAACAGTTTGAACTAGTAGGTCTAATTTAAAAAAAAGTAACATGACTGAAAATGGACTTGAATGAGTGACTTCTTGTTAAAGGCGGTGTTTACAGCCAGACCTACTGACGTTGCTTTATAAATGTCATTAACTTGAATTTAAGGTTACCACCTGTCCCCACTTTGCGAGGGACAGTCCCTCTTTGGGCAGTTGTGTCCTGAAAAAAATGGCAAATGTCCTGAGATTTTAGGACAAAAATGTCTCCTATATTTTCTTTAATAGTTGCATAAAACAAGTTATTTTCTACCTGAAACACCTAAATGTTATAAGAAACAGAATAAGCAACTCAAATGCTACAAGAATAATCTTTTATTCTGGCAAAAAAGTGAAGTGCTGTCCTTTGTACTGGCCATGGGTATGTTTTGCCCAACAAAATCTGACGTTTCTGCAAAAAATGTCCCACTTTGAGCATTTGAAAAGGTGGCAACCCTAAACAATATTGTGTAAGGTACCCATCATTTCGTGTGTACCGCTGTGGTGGTGTCGCGGTAGCGTTGTCGCCTCACAGTGAGACGCTGTCCGGTTCGACTTTCAGCTAGACCGTCTTCTGCATGGAGACATGCATGAATGGGCGCACAACATCAACTGCCAATCATTAACGAATCGGAGTTCCACTGTAGCGATCCCTAACCGGGAAAAGCCGAAACAAACAAACCCGTCATTTCATGTTATCCATACGTCTTACGTCTGCCGATTGTAGATGGCACTGTTTCAGTCTCCCTTTCCTCTACTACCCAAATAGAGGTGCTTATTTGCACATTCCCTAGCTACGTTTGTGCTCTTAACGAGTTTCGCTTAAAAAGAAAAAAAAATGAAGAAACGTGCCCTATAAAAGTGATTTTCTTCCAAAGTTGTGCAGCGCTGTGGGCGGACATTGGAATTATAAATAGTAAATATTTTATCAATTTAAGTTTGCTTAATGAGATGAGAGATTAAAAAGTTGGCTTAATGTTGGGGGCTAGGGGAGGGCTTTGCACAACACATCCCCTACTCTATAGGACCACAAAGTAGTGGCAGTCCAACTTAAAATTGTGTATAACAGGGAGCTTACCTCTCAACTGCCACTGATTTTGCGTCTTATTTCCCTGCTTTCATAAAATGTTTGATTTTCTGCCAAACAAATAAAGATTATAGTCATTAATAATGCCAGACATTAGCAATTCTTACTTCTTATTTTCCAAAAAAAGTATTTGAAAGCAGAAGTTCTTGTTCTGCTAACTTATTTTAAGTAATTAAAATAATACTTTGTCCGGAATTCTTCAATAAAGGTTGAGCGGTATGGCAGACAGTGCACTCTCATTAAGTCAATAATGCCAAATATTAGAGTTTGATATTTTCACTTTGTAAGAAACAAGAGTTCTGTTGCCGTGGATTGCTTAATAATAGTTTACTGTGGTGAGTAAAATATAATAGCAGCATATATAAATGTCACTGCAGCATATTCAAATGGTTTATATAGCAGCATCAAATAACTGAAAGCAAAAAAGTAGTTCCATAATGATGTCTGAACAAGTCTTGTACCAGACTTCCACTAACTCCTCTGTCTTATGCATAAATATTATATTACTTCAGTCCAGTAACTTTCCTCTGGGAGCTGTATCCAGCCCCATAGCCTTGGTACTCGGGCCTTGTGCCTTTCTCTTGGGGAAATGAGCATTCTGTAGCTTTTATTTATATATTGGTATGTATTTATTTATTTATTGCATTTGATTACCGGGTAGTGTCTGACTGGGCATGTAGCCCATTTTCAGCGGAGACCCGGAAAGAAAAGCTCCAGTATTAAGTTACATAGATACATAGTATTATGCTTTGTAAGATTTAACAAAGTCACCAGGTCATACAATAGTTGTCAGTGTACAATAATTGATATAACCTATTACAAATAATACATGAGACCATATTGATACCTTATTACAACTAATACAAGAGACAATGTTGATACAGAGAAGCAGTGTCAAACATAGAAAACATTAGACTCATGGGTTCTAGGAACCTGAATATAGAGTGGTGCAGTTCGAACATAAAGTGTGCGGTTTGATTTGCAGAGTAAAATAGCCATAGAGAGGAGAAGAAATAAAAAGTGGACATTGTAGTAGTGGTTCTAGAAGATAGTCGAGCAGCAAAACCCGTGAACCATAGCATGGGGGGAGGGGGGATAGAATTAGAGTTGAGAACTGTTATTTCTGCACATCTCATGCTTAGCCAGAAAGATTATCTTTTTCCTTCTACTGAACTGTCATTCCCTGAAACTGCATGCATAAATGAAAATACAAATCTGACTCTATAGTCTGCCTTATGCCTAACAACTACTTTTAAGTGAAAAACTTCAACCTAACATACTTAAACCTTCTTAAACTTTTTAGTCTTCACAGAATAAAAAATAGCATTTAAAACAACTGCTACACTTAACTGACAGCCCCATCGGAATGTCAAACAAGTTGGCAGCTTGCATAACTAAGAATGACCATGGTGTGTCCTAATGTAAACAATCACCAAAAAATGTCCCACTTCTGAGTTACTGATTTTTTTTTCTCCAGTGGAAATGTGTTTAGGTGATTTTTACTTTACTGGGTAGTGGTAACCTGCTCTGTGCCTGCAAATGGTTTGTTGTGATCATTGTACTACTCTAGTAAACCAACAAAATGCATAATATAGTTTGCATTTCAATTAAATACTGAAATGCATATATACATGCAATTCAGAGTGGACCTACCATATTGGAATGAGCATGATTTATGACATGTATCTTTAAGACATGCTCAAAGGAAAGCTCTAGTAGTAGTGAGTGATAAAACTAAAAGAAAGTAATGTAGAATTGTCAGCAAATAGGAAATGTTTTATTATGTCCACCCCCAACTTTTCTTCTGAGAATCCTGGTTTGAGTAAAAATTCACCATGAAACTCTCAGAATATTAGCAAACACATTCTACTAAACAATGTATAGAGAAAGCTGTAGTAAGGGGAGCTATGTCCTACACACCCCAACTATAACTATAACTACACTGCCTCCAAGATCACACAAACTCAGAAAAGGTACAGGACATCTTCCTAGAAATGTATTAAGTTACACTAAGTAAGGTAAGGGGATGGATATTAATGGAGAACACTGGACCACACCAGTGTTTCTGCATGGCTCTCAGAATGTTAAGGCAGTTGAGTAACATCTAGGAGCTGCTGCATATCATTTTGGCTACAGCTCTCAACTTCTTTTCTCAACAAACAAGGGCAAAGCTAAAATAATGGGTGGAAAACCCATTATTGTTATTCATACTTCTCAAGTGACTTCATAGTGAGGAATCCTCCTCATTTTGAGACTTAAAAAAATACATGTTCCTCACCCTTCCACATTTGAAGGGCATGTTATGCATTTGGTGTTAAAAATGTTTCTAAGTAATATCACAGACAGCTGGGAAATGTGCTCATCAATAATGAAAAGCCTTTTACTTTTATCATATTTAGTGGCAGTAACAGTTTTAGGTGATAATGGTGAACACTGGACTTTGTGTAACTGTGTCACTATGTATTCTGGATTTGTACTTAGTATGGATTAGTGCTCTCCATTATCACCAGGGAATGTAGGTGTAGTAAAAAGGCTCCAGCAAATATGCCATTAAGAAACAGACTGAGCCTAATGACTGGGAGAATGGTATGGTTAATATGCTGATGCCTGATAAGATGTGCATAAGCCAGATCTGAAAGAGTTATAAAAAAGGAACATTATCTCTTTTGTAAGTCGTTATTATCATGTTATATAAAAAAATTCGTTTGACTTGATGCAAAGTCAGGGATTTTGTTAAAGTATGGGTCTTAAAGAAAGTTCAAAGTTGTGTACATTTAGTATGCATATAAAAAGATACAGATTTTGCAAACTTCCATATAGTATTTCATGAGGACCTGAAGTTTTTGAGAGAGTTGTTGTACAGTCAACCAAATGAGTTGATGATGTTGTTAAAATTTCTTATGATACACTGTTTTGATGTTTTACCAAAGACAAGCATGATATGCATGACTGAGTCACTGTACAGAACCAGACAGAATAACCTCAAGATGAACAAGTGTGAGCCTCTCTTTGGCATAGAGGGATGGAGCCCTAGTGGGGATTCAGACAGCCAGGGTTATGCTAGCAGTCCTGACACTAGATACTCCAGGTTGGGAGAGGAGTGAAAGGACATGGCCTCTTGCTTCTTCTGGGAGGAGGGTGGGGATTATGTGCACAGAGAGGCACACAGGAAGTTGCAATCTCCTTGGCCTTTGTACTGTGAGAGGATGCACATAGCTGCTTGGAGAGGGAACCCCTTTTGGATTTGATGGATTTTTCTCCATGTTCAGCTTACTGCATATCTTTTCCCTAGTACCTTGCTGAGTGCACAGACAGATAGGACTGATGAGAAAACAGAAGGAAATTTGAACCACCCTGATGGCTGCCTGGATAATAATGTCTTCTTGTCAGCTTTTACTTTATGGGAATTAATGAACTTATGGACTGAGAGAGGGTCTAATGTTTGGCTGGCAGGGTGGACAAAAAAAACATGAACAAGTGCAAATGTAAAAATCCGAGTAACCAAGCTGAAATTAATTGATCGTGTTTTAACTTCAGAAGACTTGAAACTATATGAGGAGAAGGTTAGTTCAATTGTATCAATGCTATTACCAAAGGATAAACAATCACATATGAGATTTCTGACCATGATGCATTATCTTTAAACGTTTATTCAACATTTGGACTGAAATAAGTATACTGTTAAGGGAATTATTGGAACAAGATGTGGAATGATACTGTGGGGCAAGAAAATATTTCTGAATAGTTAACTTTAATTACCAGAGTATCCACATTGCAATATTTTGTTGTGAGTAAAGTAGTCACAGTACAATTTGATGCAAGTCGCAATAGAACATATGCAGTTAATTTTATTGGGGAAAATGTCTGTGGTTCAAGAGCATTTACTGTCTGTAAAAAAATATATAAGTTCAGAGAAAGACCTATTAGCAGTAAAACATGGCTATAAAAATGTTATCAGTTTATTGGAAATGGAACATAAGATACATAACACTTCATTCCAGTTGAATATGGTGTTAACAGATGACACTGTTTGCTTTTTATTGTTTTCTGAATGCAAAATGCTTCTTTTTACATTCCCCAGGTATGTTTTAGTCAGGTGTTTTTTCCCACACCAAGAAAGAAGCCATAAGCCATCACAGATAAGTTGCTACAGAAGGTACCACATGTGGCTGAAAAATGCTGTTACTATGACTTGAGAGTGAGTATAAAACCAGGAACTCAAATACATATAGTGAGTTATTCACATCTCCCAAATCAGCAAGAATATTTTCTTGGGAGTAATTTCAGTTAACCCACAATTATCCATGACATAAAATAAGCTTTAGGAGTTTCTGAAAGGTACTGAAGAAGACCCAAAATATAAGTGCATAAAAAAGTTGCTGTGAAAGTTGGCTGGAACAGAAAACTGTTGTGTGGAATGAAATACAGCCTTATTTTCATTTAAGGAAGGGACTGGATGCATACAATGCATGCTATTCAATGCAGAAAGATAATGCCAAATCATTTGAGAAAAAAAACAGAACAAATGCATTTCTCATTTTAGGCATTGCCAAATGTAAAGAAAGAACACATTGTGTTATTTAAGTCCGATATATCTGTACAAATAGTATAAGAAGCTCAAGCATATGCTGCATCTGATTTTTATCAAAGTAATAATCCAAGAGAAACTGCATTATCTTATTATTTCCAGGATCACCATTACATGAGATTGGGACATTGAGACAGGTTTATTTCATTATGAAGATAATGTCTATTTGATTTGTATTGACCGTTATTTTCATTTAAGGAAGGGACTGGATGCATACAATGCATGCTATTCAATGCAGAAAGATAATGCCAAATCATTTGAGAAAAAAAACAGAACAAATGCATTTCTCATTTTAGGCATTGCCAAATGTAAAGAAAGAACACATTGTGTTATTTAAGTCAGATATATCTGTACAAATAGTATAAGAAGCTCAAGCATATGCTGCATCTGATTTTTATCAAAGTAATAATCCAAGAGAAACTGCATTATCTTATTATTTCCAGGATCACCATTACATGAGATTGGGACATTGAGACAGGTTTATTTCATTATGAAGATAATGTCTATTTGATTTGTATTGATCGTTAGCTGAAACTTTCAGAAGTTTTGACACCAGCTGATGCTATTTGTCATGGAGTAATCAGCACATTTAAAGCAATATTCTGAAGATATGCTATTCCAAAGAAAGTTGAATCAGATAACAGTTCACAGTATGCCAGTGCTGAGTTTTAACTTTTTTCCAGAAGAATGGGAATTTCAACATGTCATGTCCAGTCCTAGTTAAGCACAGTCCTATTGTCAGTTAAGACTGCAGACTGGGGCTTCCAAGATAGCTTCACATTGATCAAAACCTTAATTTCATCTCTCCCAGTGTGAAAAAAGAAACTGAGAAAATAAGAGCCAGTGATATTGTCAGCTTGAGTAAAATACTATTACTGGCTAGTAAGCACATTGCCTGGATGCCAGCAAAGAAAAACGCAGAGAACCTGAAAGAAAAGTAAACAGAAAAGGTGAAGAAAAAAAAAACACTGGCTGGAAATAATCCTGCAGCTATTCAGCGAAAAGCAGTTCAAGCTTCAGCTTTTGTACAGGAGATGGCTTCTAGTAATTTAGAGGAAAAATAAATCAACTGTACTCAGAAGTGATTAAAGTAAATGAAAAATTGAAGGACTATATCAACTCAAATAACAAAAGGCTGGTAAAAAATTGAAGAAGCTTTAGTAGCTATTCAGATGAACTGATAAAACTGCAAATATCTGAGGCTCAAATGAAGAAACAGCTGGCTAAATATGAGACTTCTCATGAAGAGTGGTTTCAAAAAATGGTAGTGTTAGGAGAAAGAGCATGCAGAGAAAGCCTGAGTTTTTCTACTGAGCACTTATAAGCAGCTGGAATGGTATTCCACAACTGGTTTTGTTAATTGAAAGGACATACTGAGTTTATACTCCAAACTCGGCCATACAAAAGCAGAAAAAGACCTGTATTGTAAAGATGCAATTATGGCAACAGAAAGAGTTGATCCTGATAAAACTGTGGAAGACAGAAACAGTGTTAAAAATAATTATTCGCTTTATTCCAGGCAGAAGAGAAACAAATGTATCACAGCAATCTGGGAATGTTGAGAAGCAAATGAGATTGAAGCTGCTATATCCATCTGTCTTCAGAATATTTTTTCTTGAAAGATCAAATACATTTTTGGATGCAGAACAGCCTAAGGAGGAATAAAAAAGTTTATCCAACAAAAAGTGTGCCAGCAAAGGCATTTTTGAATGCAGAATAGTCTAAGGAGGAAAAAATCTGTTTATCCAACAAAACGTGAGCCAGCAAACAGATGGGGACGCTGCTTTTCATTCTTATGCCAATAATGTTCATTGACAGACTTTGCCAGTGAAATCTTATAGGTTTAGGGTTCATAGGATGATACTAGGCTATTGGCCCAGAGGTTCTTATAAGCCTAGCCAAGAATTTCACCCATGTTCTCTCAAGGTCAGTCCCTGTTTCTCCTGTCCAGCATGGACAGAGGTGGGATCCCAGGGGTGTATTTGCTGTTTCCCATTCAGTCGTCCAGGTTCCTCTTAAAGATGACCAGAGAGACACTCTGCTTGACATGGAGAGGGAGTCTATTCCATAGATGGGGGAGTCTTTGGGACACAAATATATCCCATCAACACATTCTGTTAATGTCACAGACCAGGGGAAGGCCTTGCGTGTGGGTTGCTCGAGTGGAGTTTGTCTTATGGATATACAGAAATTCCATCAAGGCTAGGTCTGAGATGGCCTTGTATGCCAGACACAGGTCACCTCTGAGCAGTCTGTATGAGACTGAGTAGAGGGACAGGGCATTTAGCCTATCTGTATAGGACAGGTGTTTGAGACCCTGGATTTTCCTGGTCAAGAACCTCTGTGGTCTCTCCAACAAAGGGGCATTGTATTTAATAATAGGTCTGATAAGGGAGGAGTACAGGGATGTTATGACCTCCTTGTTCCTGGATGAAATACCCTTATTTATGAGGTGGGCCATGTAGAAAGCCTTCCATACAATGGAGGCAATGTGGTGGTTAAAAGTGAGGTTGCTATCAACCTGGGTGCCAAAGTCCCTCACGACTGATTGTGTGCTTAGTACATTGTTATTAATGTGATAATTAGTGGGGATGCCCTTTTCCCCAAAGGGGATAATGATGCATTTCTTGGCATTCAGTTTGAGGCCATGCTTCTGGCACCAGTCATTAGTTTGGGTAAGGCCCTCTTGGAGGATGTTCACATCACTAGGGGAATTTAAGACAGTGCCCAGCTTGCAGTCATCTGCAAACTTGGTCAGCCACAGACTACTGGTTTTGGCTTGCACCTCAGAAAAGTATATCCCAAACAGTAGATGCCCCAAGACCGATCCTCGGGGTACACCACTCATTATGGGTCTACTACTATAGGTGGCTTCCCCTACTTTGACTGAGTGGGTTCTATAAGTGAGCCAGTTAGCTACCCATCTGGTAACATATGGGTTGATGCCAAGCTGGGAGAGTTGATCTATTATGCCCGAGTGGGGAATAGCATCAAAGGCTTTGGCTAGGTCAAGGTAGGTGGTGTGCACTATTTTCCCCTCATCCATGGCTATGGTGACTGTTTCGAAGAAGTCAACCAAGTTTAACAGGCATGGTCTTCCTTTGACAAAACCAAACTGTGGGGTCAAGCATTTGGAGGTTGTCAATGTCCTTGTTTATAAGGTCCATGATAATGCATTCCACGGCCTTGCAGAGCAGGCTAGCTAGGCTGATGGGCCTATAATTGCCTGGGTCAGTGGATTCTCCACCTCTGTGTAGAGGGATGACAGTGGCTGTCCTCTATTCAGCTGGGATGAAGCCAGTGCTCAGGCTTTGGTTGAATAGGGTGTCTAATGGAGCTGAAAGTTCATGCCTGAGTTAATGCAGGATACAGCCAAGGATGTTATTGGGTCCCATGGAGACTGTATTTTTTGCTTTGAGAGGACATTAAGGACCTGCTCCCTGATGATGAGGGGAGGGGGGAAGGTGCTGAAGGATGTTCTGGTTTACTGATGGGGGGACAGAGGGATGACATTTTCACTGAACCTGTCTCTGCCAGCAGGTTGGCTATAGCTATGGCGTTTGTGTATATGGTGTTATTGACCACCAGTTTGGAGCAGATTTGGGTGCTACCTTTGAGATTGTGAACATATGTGAAGAAGGCCTTGTGATTGCCCATAGTGGATGTGGCCAATTTGGACTCAAAGTTAGCCTTAGAAGATTTCACCAGTGACCTTATTTGCTTGTTCAGATAAAGGAGAAATTGCTTCCAACTTGGCACCTGCTCCTTCTCGGTCCTGGACAGAAATTGTTTCCTTTTATTATAGAGTTTATTTATTGCTGCAGTCCACCAGACAAAATGATTTGGTCCTGTCAGGTATTGCTGAGTCCATATAGCTATGTAGATGATCATATAATTTTTTGGTGTAGGCTTTGACATTAGTGCTAGCTCCAACTGAAGGGATGGTGGTTGTGAAGCTGCTTATACCTGCTCTGAGGAGATTGTAGTCAGCTTTGGAAAATTGTTTTCATTTGACCCTGACAGGGGGGGGGGCAGGGGAGATGGTGACTTCAAAAGTGATCGCTTTATGGTTGAATCTTACCAGGGAGGATGACACTGTAGGGGTGCTACAGTGGCTACTCATGTTGGTTAGGACCAGGTCCAAGATATTTTCACCTTTCATAGGGGTGTCGACCAGCTGATCCAATGCATTGGCATTGATGAAGCCAAGGAATCTCTGGGCATTCATGTTTGGGCTAGAATAGGGCTTCCTGTCTAACTTGTTCAATATTCCAAAGAAAAATGCTTGAGAGACATGAAAAGCACAGCAGTTGACTAAAAGAATCATGAGTACCCTGAACCTGAACTAGAGTTTAGTGTTGGGAGAATTAGATGAACAGGAGGAAGACTAGCAATACCGAAAATGTGAATAAATGGGAGACTATAAAGCATCAGTCACATTTGTGAAATATGGCTTAGCAATAAAAAGTGGTTAAAAAAGACTGGACTTTTGTTGACTTTGTTAAATTTGTTGGTAGACTGTAAAGCATATACCCCACTTTATGCAATAAATAATTAGGAGGACACTAAAAGGGGGAAAAGTAACTGCAAATAAAACAATATTTGTTTTTAATAGTATTTGTATAAAACATGTTATGATACACAGGAAAGCTGTTTTGTTTAGAGTGTAGTATTTTAAATGTGGGGATGTCTTTTCAGTGATTCTTCTATGTGTTAAAGATATTAAAGTAAATAAGTACTTTTTAGTTGTAAGAAATATGAAATTTACAGTTTAACAAGAGAAGAAAGTCTGGACAGAAGCAAGTTTAATGTTAATATGCTGTGATCTTGGGCTTCTGGGTGGGGGGTGTAAAAGTGCATTGATTATATTATATGTAGAATGAAGATAATTTCTGTTATTTTCACGAGAGTGAATGTCTAGATTTCAGCTATAAACAAGTGTTTTTGTAAGCAAATAGACTTGAAAAAATAAGACAAAATGCTGAAAGCCATGAAAAATGCCAAATTTCTTACATCTGCAAAGATATTAGTTTGTTTTTCTTTCCATTAGCAAATATTCAGTGGGAGTCGAGAAGTCTACAACTGAAGGCAGTTGTACATTCTTTCTGAGTAAAATTTACAAAGATTCTTTACTGACTACTTTTACATGGAGACAAGCTGTTTGCAAGCACAAGCAATTAATTTTGAGGGTTCTGAGAATTCTTTGCTGAGGGAAATGCAAAATTTAAGGGTACACTGGCAAGGAGTTCAGTGAAAAATAAAGTTTGAAATTACGGGACATGAATAAGAGATAGCAGCCTCCCTAGCAGCCTAAATACTGCAATGTGTTAACAGAACAGTGTATAATTTAGTTTTATTTAAAGATTGGCAGTACACTTTTCTTAGGGTTAAAAGTTAATGTTTCCTGAAAACATACAATTTGTTTTTCATACCTGGTAGGGGAATAGAGATAAGAAACGAACATACATCAATCAGTGTAAGTAGAAACACAAGCTGTAATATGTGCCTTAGCATAGGTAACTTTAATTTTAGGTTAGGTAATGACTATGGGTGCAGCTATAATTTGGGGGAAATTATTCCTATCTGAAGGGTTAAACTTAATTTTTGGAAGATATACATAGTTTTGTGCATTTTTTATAAGTTAATAAAGGATGGGCTATTATGTAAATGTATTTAGTTTTTATTTGATATTTTTCTTTAAAACAAAAAGTATTGAAAATGTGACAAGTTCAAATGGAAGTAAGAGGAAACAAATTATAAAGATCAGCTTGCCAAACATTGGTGTATGCATGTAACACAAAAGTTGGAAATAGACATTAAAAGTTGTCATGTATAATAGGTGAGAACAATATCTTTTTATTATAATAGTTATGCTATTCATATTATTTTGGAAAGTAAATGGCATTAAGGGCACAAATAAAAATGAAAGAGTATTACATTATATTAAGAAGTGTAGAGTGTAAATAGAAAGCTGCAAGAGACACATTTGGAAAGAAATGAGCATCTGAATTTGACAAAGAAATAATTTCAGGATGGATGTTCAGTAGAATACCAGGGACAAAGGAAAAGGGGAATAATTATACTAATTGATAGAGGGGCTCCAGTAGTGATAGAAAAGAAAAAAAAAGGCAGTAATGGCAGATTTGCAATAGGAAGGGGCTATTGGCATGGGAGGATTATTACAATGACATGAGTTTTATTTCACCAAAAATTGCTATGGAGCTTAAGACAACTTTGGGAGAAATAACCAGGTTTTGGCAGGCTACTTATAGGTGGGGAATAGAACTTAATTTACATTGGTGAGGCTAGATCAGGGGGACTAAGATGTGAAAATATAACAAAAGAGGCTAGATTTATTAAGAATGTTTTGAAAATATTTGATATGGAAAATGTGAATTCAGTAAAAGGAATGAAGACAGAAATTGCATATTATTCACCAACATGCAATAATTGTGATAGACTAGATAAAATTATATCTTACAGAAACATGTTCATTTAATAGAAAGCTTCAACACATATCCGGTAAGTATTTCAGCTCATGCACAAATAAAAACTAAGATAAAAATGCAGAGTAATAAACTAAAAATGAGACATTAGTGCTTACCCACCTACCTAGTAAAAAGAGACAAATTTAAGGAATGGGTATTAGAAATTATTTAAGCATTATAAGGGAAGATAAAAATATGTACAGAATTTATAGTGAGTGGGATAACATGAAAATGGAGTTTAAAATAGGGTGGAAATAAAAGAGAGAGTGATGTGGTTAAGAAGTATTAGGAATTACTTTAGAGGGGCTGACAAAGGTTAAAGTGTTGCAAAATAAAGGGAATCTCATATAACAAGAATTGCTGCAAATGCAGAGTGCTAAACAGAAAATAAGGGAGTATCTGGATAATATTCATGAGTTTGTAAAGACTTTTAGCTGAAAGACTTAGGCAACAAAACATAGAAAGGGTTGTTGTCAAATGTAGGGAACCTATAAAAATAACTAGAGATACTGTATAGGTATTTCAGAAATGTTATGAAAATGTGTATGAAGCAGAGAAATGTGGAAATCAAGAAAGAGTACAAATGGAAATATTTATGGAATGCTTAGTTATGCCAGGGTTAGATGTAGGTGAGGCCCAACAACTAACAGTTAAGATACTAGGAGGTGGGATGTAAACAGTGCTGTATAATCAATCTTCAGGAAAGTTCCCAGGAACAGTTGGTATTTCATTGGAAGTTTGGAAGTTAGGAAGGAAAAAAAGTGATAAAGAGGTGGAAGATTTTAACAATATTTTTAAAATGAGGGGAAGCAACAACATTTTAAAAGAAAACTGTGGCGGGTAAAGACCCATCAGATCCAGCTTCATGTAGCCCCATTTCAATTTTAAACCATGATTATAAAGTGTTTGTCTATACTAGCTAAAATAATGGCAAAAGTATTGTAAAAAATTGATAGATATGGATCAATGTGGTTGTGTGGAGGGAAGGCAAACATTTAACAACATTAATATTCTATGAACCTATGATAATCCAGAGGAAACAGAATGTAAGAAAATACCTCTGTTGTTGGTGGATCTTGATACAAAG
Source organism: Protopterus annectens (assembly GCF_019279795.1). Classification (NCBI taxonomy): domain Eukaryota; kingdom Metazoa; phylum Chordata; order Ceratodontiformes; family Protopteridae; genus Protopterus; species Protopterus annectens. Next base: position 1,539,698,777 of record NC_056729.1, on the reverse strand, counting down.
TTTTCAACAGAGCAAGCTGGGATTTTATGAGTAGAGCAATGGAAGCATTTACATTGTCTGATACAATAATAAGGTTAATTAGTGGGCTATATGAAGGATCAAAAGCAAGAATTAAAGTGGAAGGGCTCCTTTCTTGTAGGTTGTGTTTGAACAGAGGAACCAGATAGGTGTGTCCTCTTTCCCATTTGTTATTTGCTTTATATTTACAACCATTAGCAAAGAAAATAAGAAACTCAGAAATGCAAAGATATATTTGGTATGGTAATCAAGAAAAGTTGGCTTTATTGGCAGATGATATTCTTTTTTACTTGACAAAGCCACAAAATAATAACTCAGTGTCATGGAACATTTTGAGATAGTTTCAAGTCTTTTCATGACATAAAATTAATGAAGATAAAACAAAGGCTATAGCCGTAGATTATGTACCTGCACACAAATTGGTTCAGCAATATTCATATTTATCTGGACATACTATGATATATGCCGCGGTGGTACATCTTTAACGTTGTTACCTCACTGCAAGAGGTTCTCCCATTCGATTCTTGGCTTGGCTTGGGAGTGCCTTCTGTGTGGAGTCTGCATGTCCTCCCCATGGTTGGGTAGTGTTCAATAGACATGCATACATAAATGGGTGTGCCTTCATTAAAGTTTGGGCGTCGAACTGGCACCTCGGTGTTTCGTAAAAAATCTACTGCCAATTATTAGCAGACCGGTGTTCCGCTGTGGCGACCCCTTACCAGGAAAAAGCCAAAAGACAAACATCTGGACATACTATGATGAAGTATTTAGGAGTAAGGATTAAAATGCTTCTGTTATGGCAGCTAATAATATGTGGGAAGAGACTAAACAAAAGATTATACAAAAACTGAGAAACTGAAAGCTCTTGTTTATGGATACCGATAGTAAGGTACAAGTAGTGAAAATGTTTTTAGTCCCCTTAGTTTTATATGTAGGTCAGGCATATTTTCATCAACCACAGGAGAAATTGTGGGTAATAATTAATAAGTTGAAGGAGTTTATCTGAAAGGGGAAGAGGGCAAGATCTAATTGGGATAAGCTGATCCTTCTACTAGAACAAGGTGGTTTGGGTGTATCTGATTTGAAAGGATATATTAGAGCTACACAGTTGAGACTCATATTTTATTTATTTATTATTTTATTTTACATTTGTTGATCAGGCTAGTCCAACTGGATACATGTCCATTTTCAGTAGAGACTCGGGGAGATAAGCTCCACATTAAGCTAATAAAACAGGACAGCAAAAACTCAAAAAATATTTAAATACATTATTCATGAAGATTTTCATCAAAGAACTTAATTTTACAGAAAGTGAGTACAGAGTTTAACAAAGCAATACAGTACTATTTACATGGTAAAGGGTTTGGCGTTTATAACACAAGCAGAAGGCTATAATTAAAAATGGGAAGGGATAATGATGAAGCAGGGGGGACATTTAAGAAATAAAGAAAAAGTGGGATTTTGAATGCAGATCCTTAAGGAGATGGAATACAGAACATTATATTCATAAAGAAGCAGAAAGTATTCTAAGAACTAATCCAATACAAAATGGTTAAAGGAGATTTTGCTAATAAGGATGACTGCAAGTTAGTGTACAGTAAATATGGAAAATGGGGCTGGAATTTATTGGATAAAACTGGCAAAGGAATCAAGGTATAGGGATCAGATAACTAGAGAAGGAAAGTTAATAGAGGGGGATGAAGCGAAGGAGGCATTTGAGACATATAGAGTATTGATGAAGAAAAGGGTATAGGGAAATCTTAAGTGAAAGACCTGCTCTGGTAGAGTTTTTAACTGAATCTATAACAGAAACTGCTATTAAAATGGGATAATAATTAGGGTATAGAAAATATTGCATTATAAGTAAAAGAATCAACAAGAGGGGGTTAGAAAAGTTTGGGAAGAGAGACTGGAAAAGCAATTTACAACAGAACAATGAGAAGGCAAATGTATGGCTCCCAAGTGTGCAACAGAGTCCAGGAGGTTTAGGGTCTTAGTTTGGCTGTGTTCGCATAGGTATTTTTATATCCCAAACAGACTTCAAAGAATTTTTCTTCTGGTAGATAGCAAATGTTGGATGTGGGAGGTAACTAGGAATGTGTTTTGGGAGTACAATGATTTGGCTGATTTAAAAAAATCCCTGCAGAGTACTCTATCAGAAATATTGGTTGAGCAAATGACTGTATCTAAGGAAATAATTTTTTGAGCTGGGATACAGGAACTGAATTAACAAGACATAGGCCTTATTACATTTAATTCTACGGAATGCCAAAAAAGCAATTACTGGAACCAACTATATTTCAAATACTGAATATTATAAAAGAAAAAAGAACTAGAAGATGAGTTATTATAAAAGGAAAGGAGCAAATTACATAGAAATAAATAGAAACTGTGGTAACAAGACATGCAGAATTATATTCAAGAGGAGAAGAGTGAGGTTTAAAGGAAGGTAAGAATTCATCAATTTATGTAATGGACTGATGACAGTTACAAAGAAAGAAAAACTATATGATGTATAATGTTTGCCAATGGAAAACAGTTAATGTGGTTTGTTTTCTTTTCTGTTAATGTGTAAAACACAAATACCTCGTAAAGAATTGCCCAGAAAACAACCTGTAGTAGGACAAGTTTAATGGTACTTCACAGTTGAAAACTTAGTAAAAAATCTCCAGTCAAGTGCTTTCGTCTATAAAAATTCAGGACTTCATCAGAACAACATACACAGCTTCACAAGTAGTTTAAATTGTAAAAAAAAAAAAAAAAGCCTCCCATCAATTAAAATTAGTGACATCATCACTACTTAAAGGTCCAGTGTGATTTAAAATCAGGAACTAAAACAGTCATATTAGAATAGTAGATTTGTATTTCAAAATAGGCATTAAGGAACAGCAAACATTAATACCGGACTAGTATTGGCATTTAACGTCAGTTGCCAAAAAAATTCTATTGTTTCCAGTTTATTTTGCCAATGTCCCCCTCAACGTCCTCCTTCACTATCTGTAAAAAAAACAAATTGGAATCCAGTGCAAAGGGGAGAATTTTCTAGGTGTCTAAATAAACCATTATTTTTATTTCTCATTCTTATTACATATAGATGCTCATAAATACATTTTCAAAAGAGTCACTCAATTTAACCTCAGTTGCCAAAAAATTCCATTGTTTCCAGGTTATTTTGCCAATGTCCCTCCTCAATGTCCTCCTTCACTGTCTGTAAAAAAACAAATTGGAATCCAGTGCAAAGGGGAGAATTTTCTAGATGCCTAAATAAACCAATATTTTTATTTCTAGTTCTTATTACATATAGATGCTCGTAAATACGTTTTCAAAAAAGTCTCTCAATTTTCCCAATATAAAATTGTTGACATCCTGTAAATACTGCAATGTACACCAGACCCCTTGACCCACAGTTTCCTGTGGCTAATGTGACCTTCATGAGAGGGTCAGCTACACAGATGTCACTCTCTTCCAGGATATACCTACAGTAACCACAGGCACCACACTTAAACGTTCCCTTGGAATTTAAATTTACCGGGACCTTTGGGTGCTGTAACAAATATTTAAAGTTGAAATCAGTTCTGTATGCAAACTTAGGGGTATTACCAACACTCTGAAAAATCTCACTGTTAAACCTGAATATAGCCTAGTTCTTCTCCAATATTGGTCTCACCTTTCCACTAATGTTACTGTAAGTTAAAACTATAGATTGAACATATGACCCCTTGTCATCCTGGGAGTTATTTTCCACAAGGGGAGACAACAGTAGCCCAACAACCTGTGACCTGTTCACAAGTGTTAATGATCATGTCCCTTGGGTAACCTCTATGTGTTTGCCTATTTGGTAAGTAATTATTTGATAAAGGTGTTTAAAAAATAAAGAGTGCAATACAGACTGTAATACACTTGTACTGAAAACAAAATAAAAAAACAGGGATACTTCATAGAGCCAAAAACTTTCTCACCAGTGCAACTAAAACACTACTTGCCTCCTACCCTCACTTCTTTATGGCACTCCCATCCATACTAACCTCCTGAGATTACAAAGCAATTAAACTTGAACACTGCTATAATAAAGTGGCTACATTTGCAGCAAATATCCCTTTCAGAGCTTGCAACTATAGCACTAAAAAGCCTAAATTGGTTAGAACTACCCCAGCAACTAACATACACAGGTTTTACCACCTGTAAAATTATCCAGCATCCATGTGCTTGTCCAGCACTCAATAACATTTTATGGCTTCCCTGGCAATTTCATTATAGGAAACTCCATAATAAGATATAGAGATACAGCACTTACAAGGCTCAAGGAAAGAAAATATTATGGTGGGTAGTAAAAATCTGCAGGTCCCCAGTCAGCACTGATATTGCTGTCGGTCAAATGTGTGTAAATGATCTTAGGCATTCTTCCTTTGAAGATACAAAATGTCAGGAGGCTGCTCTTATCCATTATATAGGTAGGAAAGATTCCATTGCTAATCAAGATCCTTCTTTTATTGAAAATGACACTTGCATACAAAGATAAAGTTATTGGTTTTAATAATTGGTTTAACGACTAGTGCCAGTAGTGGGATATTCAGTTTTTGTCTGCATGGAGTGAGATGTGAAGCTCATTTTTTTTGTTTTACAGGAGATGGAGTTTACCTCTGTATCCAAAGGCTGCATGAGTCCTACTAGTGAGATGTTATGCCCTCACAGTGCTTTTTTAGACCAGATCAATTTGTTAGACATTCTGGTCTGAAATCATTATGAAACATGGAAGTGAAGCTAGCTCTTGTCAATCATTTTATGCAACACAGAATGCTGTGGAATTCATAGGTTTACCTGAGCCTGGAAAGTGTGTGTATCAACATTGTCACAGCAATCTGGTTTAAGAATTCAGCTAGCATCCCCCTGATTAATGGATTTAATGCTTGTCATTGTTTCAGACCAAAACACAGAGGAAGGTATCTCTATCTTCATAAGTAGCACCCCAATTACTAGAGCGTTAGCCTCCAGACTAGATAAAAAGTAATAAGTACCCTTATTAAGACAAATGAAACTCATTTCTACTTAGTAAATTGTCACCACACCCACTCTATGACCATTCTCGAACACAATGAATTCTTAAATAAACTAAGGACTTTATTTGTCGAGGACAATACTGTTGTTACATTTAACTTCATTTAGCTCACTATCATAACTGCAGCACCAGCAAGTATTCAGATTTTCATGAAAATTATTAATAGTAATCACACTGAACAGTTGCCTAAAATGTCCATTAGAACCAATAATATTACTGATATTCTGATCCGTTTTGCTACTGTCTAACTCCCCATTCCCTATTTTTCCTTTCTTTGTTAAATTTGAGCATGATCATCATGTATTCAATAAATACTAAGACAAGCTTTGTACAAAACAGGTTAGCATTCCATATCTTTTCCAAATGCAACTACCCTCAGATTAATGATATGATACCCTTTTCCTCTATAAACTGGGTTCTGTCTCTCAATACCTCTAACGCATCTACAGCTGAAAGTTTCAGCACTCTAAACATGTCCATTTAACATTCAAATACAGAGTATATTCAAAAAGAAATCTTTTCAGTGAAATTTTAGATTAAATAAATTATATAAAAGATAACAACGGATCTACTCTGCTCAGCAATATTACCTCATACTGCAAAACAAATCAATACTGAATGCAATACAGAAACAATTAACCAAACCTGTTCAGCAGAGCAAGGCAGCCTCCTAAAGTTTATCACAGCAGACAAAAATGAGGGAAGCAACAAAGACATCTGTAATTATATAAGTAAAATTAAAGGTAAACCCCAAATGTAGTAGTCTGGAGTCTAATAACCCCGTCTTCTTGAACCTCCAAGATAAAGCTAGTACTTTAATGAATAAATTCAATAACAGTGCTTGACCCTGAGGAAGTAAATCCACTTCTGTGTTAGAAACAGGTAAACAACTATAGCACTAAAAAGCCTAAATTGGTTAGAACTACCCCAGCAACTAACATATACTTGTTGACTTTATGGAGGAAACCTTATACAAAGTCAAAAGTATAATGTCAGTGTACTCCATTAACATAACTGGATGTTTCTTCTTTACTACAAGACAAATAAGTCTCACTGTATGGGTGTTGTTCTGACTTGTGGCTCCAGGTCATAGTAGTAGTAGTATACATTCATAAGGGGGAGGGGTTCATCACTGGGCCCCAATAACTATATACCTTTAAATCTGACTTACATTATCTGCAAAGAAATGGACAGGATCTTTATAGAACTGTTTCAGAATGACTTTAGAGATTTGTTGCTTTTGACATGAACCAGTATGGCTTTGTGAAAGAGAGGCCCTGCCTTTTAAAACTTCTCAGTTTTTCTTGAAAGGGTTGAAGAAAAGTACAGTTTTGTACCTACCATAAATGTAGATGTTCGAAGATCCACATTGCTGCAGTCATAACCTGTGGGTAGTCCGCTGTCCTCGGTCGGCCCGAATACCAAAGTGTTAGGCTGGCGTCGGTCATGGTCGCTCAGATCTGACGCCAGTGTGGTACTAAAGCGCATGACCGACGCCATATCCTCAGTCTTTCTTGCCCCAGATGTCAGAAGGCCTTAAAAAGAAAGGCCATAGCCAAAAAATGGAAAAACACCCAATCACCCATGTAGAAACAATATTTACATCACAAACCACACAACCACCCCCAAACTACAGAGGGGAAGGAGGGAGACTGCAGCAATGTGGATCTTCGAACATCTACATTTATGGTAGGTACAAAACTGTACTATGTTCTTCATCTCACATTGCTGCAGTCATAACCTGTGGGTAGAATCCCAAAGCAAAGGTAAAGGGAGGTTGGCAAAATCATAAAGCATTGGGAGCTGCTAACATGCCCTGTAAAACTGCAGTGGCAAACCCAGCCCTAGATTTGGAATAAAGAGGAAGATGGTAATGTTTAGAAAAAGTGTGCACTGAACTCCAAGTAGCTGCCTCCAAAATATCTTTAGTAGCTACCCCCCCTTAAAAAGCAGTAGAAGTGGCAGTCGCCCTAGTGGAATGAGGTCTGATTCCAGCCGGAACCTCCTTACCATGATGAGAATAACAAAAAGCAATAAATGGCCAATCCACTTAGAAATAGTTTGTTTTGAAACAGGTTTCCCCTGAGAACCCAAAGCAAAAGAAATAAACAACTGCTGAGACTGCCTGAACCCTTTGGTTCTGCTCAAATAATAACGTAACTGCCTGTGTATATCCAAAGAGTGCAAAATCTTTTCCCCTTTATTTTGGGGATCAGCATAAAATGTAGGCAAATGAATAGATTGGTTTAATGCCACATTAGAAACAACCTTAGGCATAAAAGTAGGGTTAGTACGCAGGGAGACCCTATCCTTATGAAATATTAAGAAGGGCTCAACTGCCATTAGAGCCTGTAATTCAGATACCCTTCTAGCAGACGTAATGGCCAACAAAAAAGCAGTCTTCCAAGACAAAAACTTCAACTCAGTAGCTGCAGGTTCAAAAGGAGGTAAAGTGAGCTTTTCCAACACAAAATTGAGATCCCAGGAAGGAGTAGGAGCTCTACGTGGGGGTCTTATGTTTTTTGCCCCTCTAAGAAATTGCTTAAACAAAGGGTGAGAGAATAAAGGTGGGTCACAGTCATAGTGTGCAGAAATGGCTGCAGCATGCACTTTAACCGAAGAGAAAGACAAACCCTTGTCTAATAATTCTGTAAGATACTGAAGTGAAACACTCAAATTAGGCACAGAGACATCAAAGCTCTTTGTTTTGCTCCAAAGAAAAAATCTCCTCCATTTATCAGCATAAACTTTCCTGGTACTAGGCCGTCTGGCCTCCAAAATGACATTCAAAACTTGCTGAGGAAGCTGCGACCCCCCAGGGTCTAAAACAGAATATGCCAAGCTGTCAGATGCAGGGACTGAATCCTGACATTGCTGAAATGATTGCTTGCCTGGGACAAAAGGTGTGGAACTGATGGTAAAGGCCAAGGAGGCTCCCGTACTAAACTCCTCAGCAGAGGGTACCAGTGCTGACGTGGCCAATCTGGAGCTATTAGAATCATGCAAGGCTTGTCCTGTCTGACCTTCAAGAGCACCTTGGGAAGAAGAGGCAGAGGAGGAAAGGCATAGATGTGAAGGTTGTTCCAACTGAATGATAGAGCATCCACTTTCCAAGCTTTTGGGTGAAACAGCTTTGTGCAAAACTTTGGCAGTTGGAAATTTAGTGGAGAAGCGAACAGATCTATGTCTGGAGTTCCCCAAGCCACCGTCAACTGTTGAAATACATGAGGATCTAATTTCCATTCATGGGGATCCACCATCTGTCTGCTCAAAACATCTGCTAAGGAGTTCTGTGCTCCTGGCAGAAACCTTGCCTGAACAGTGAGGTGCAAACTGAGAGCAGTCTCCCACAAAATCATAGCTTGTCTGCAAAGAGGGTACGAATGGGTTCCCCCTTGCTTGTTGATGTACCACATGACTGTTGTGTTGTCTGTTTGAATCAACACCTGTCCTGGTTGAAGTAGATCCTTGAAGGCCATCAGAGCAAATTGGACTGCTAACATCTCCTTCATGTTGATATGCAAATGTTGTAGTCTGGGAGGCCACATGTCTTGAACCCATTTCCCATTGAAGTGTGCTCCCTAAGCCATGTCCGAGGCATCTGTCGTTAAGATCTGACTCGCCTCTGGTCGGGTCACAGAGAGTCCCTTGTTTAGGTGACATTCCTGAGCCCACCACAAGAATTCCCTTTGGATGCAAGGTATTATCTGAATGACAGTGTCCAAATCGTGGCAGTGTTGAGTCCATACGCTTTTGAGATACCATTGTAGCTTCCTCATATGCAGTTTGGCATTGGGAAGCACCAGAATACAAGATGCCATGAACCCCAAGGCTTGAAGGACTGTCCTTGCAGTCAGCCTGGACCATAGAGATAATTGTTGGAAGTAAAGGGCAAGATTTCTTTGTTTGTCCGGGGTCAGAAACGCCATCTGAGAGGCTGTGTTCAGTCTCACACCCAGAAAGCACATGTCCTGAGAGGGTACTAGACTGGACTTTATTTCGTTCACAGAATACCCTAGGCACCTTAACACTGTCATAACATACTGAAGATGGTGAAGTAACTCGACTTTGTCTTGAGCAAGAATCAGGCAATCGTCCAGATAAGGATAAATTTGAATTCCCCTTAGTCTTAAGAAGGCTATCACCGGAGCCAGGACTTTTGTGAACACCCTGGGCACAGTAGATAAGCCAAAGGGCAATGCAGAGAATTGATAATGAAAAGTGCCAGCCCGAAAACGCAGGAACCTCCTGCAGCTGGGCCTGATAGGAATGTGAAGATAAGCCTCTTTGAGATCCAGAGTTACCATCCAGTGATCTTTGCCTAGTAGAGGCAAAAGCTGTTGCAAAGTTAACATTTTGAATTTGGGAATGTCCAGGTATGTGTTGAGAATAGATAAGTCCAGAATTGGCCTCCAAGTGTTTCCTTTCTTTGGTACCAAAAACAGGCGTGAATAAAATCCTAGGCCCACTTCTGACGGAGGGACCCCCTGAATAGCCCCCATTTTTAAAAGCAAAGAAATCTGTTTGTGAGCCTCCAACCTTTGCTGAGGAGGAACGTCTGGCATACCTTTGAAAGGAGGCAAGGTGTGGAAATAAAACTTGTAGCCTCGGTCTATAATGTCCAACACCCATTTGTCCTGGGTGACTAAAAGCCAATTTTGCCTGAAAAGTGCCAACTTTCCTCCCAGAGGAGCTGCCAGACAGGAGGGATCTGGCAGCTGAAGATACAGGTCATTGGGTCTGTTTATGAAAAGGCTGACCCCTGCCCTCACCTGAAGATTGTGCAGGGGAACTCCACGTCCTAGGCCTGAAAGAACCCTGAGCATGAGCCCTGCCCCTACCACGTCTAGATCTGCCCCTAGACTGTAAATCAGAAGAAGGATAAGCCCATCCCTTAGTAGGCCAATTTCTACTAAACTTAGGGGGCTGCACCTGTAAAAAATCCTTAACTGTCTGCATAGACTTAGCTTTGTCTTCCATTTTTTTCAAAACTGACTCCACAGGAGAGCCAAACAGAACTTCAGATTGAAGGGGAGCATCCAAAATTTGAGCTTTTACATGCTCTGACAAGTTCTGATCCTTAAGCCAGGCGTGCCTACGAATAACTGATCCAGTGGCAGCCACCCTGGAAGAAGCCTGAAGAGCATCAAAACCACACTGCAAAGAATGCTTACCCACCTGATCAGAGGCATGAACTAAATCCTGCAATTCCTTACACTCTATGCCCTCTGCCAAAGCATCTACCTTAGATTTTAACTGACTTAGGAGAAAATTCTGGTACTTCAGCATATGAAACTGGCAATTCAAAGCCCTCATTGCTAGAGTGGAAGAGGTATACACTTTTTTACCCCACCTATCCAAAGCTCTAGAATCTTTATCCATAGGAACTGGATTCTTTACAACAGAAGCTCTGACACCCTTAGGTCCCTGGCTAATAGTTTCTGGATCAGCTCTTGGGCTCTTATACAAATATTTATGAGCCTCTGGCACTCTGTAATACCTGTCCGGCTTGACCGGGGCAGGAGGCAAAGAATCAGGATTAAGGGAAGCTTCAGAGAAAACATCCTGAACAACATCCAAAACAGGGGGTATAGCCAAGGGCCTATGCTGTGGTAAAAACAAAAATTCCCTAAGTCTCTTTCGAGAATCTGAGAAATCCTGACCTTCCCACTTAAAATGCTCCCACATGGAATGCAGGGTTTCAGAAAAAGAAAAATCCTCTGGAGGGGAAGCAGAAGGACTAGAATCCTCTGCATCTGAATCAGAATAAGGAGGAAAATCCTGAATGTCTTCAGCAAGACTCGAGTAATCTGAAGAATGCTCCAATCCTTCCACCTCTGGCTCCACCCTAGGCCTCTTATCTGGAGGGGCATAGAACCCTGATTAAGGAATCAAATCCTCTGCCATTTTCAGCATATGCTTTAGGCACAGAACCTGCAGAACTAGGGCTGACGCCAGAGGAAGACAAACCAGGCCTGACCTTGGAAGGTGCCTTAGAGACAGAAGTAGAAGGCCTAACCACCTTATGCAAAGAAGGGACTACAGAGACCTGAGAGGCTCCCTCAGCCTGACCCGACTCCTGAGAGGCCACATCCTGCAAAATTAAAGGCTCCCCTGAGACTCAGCTGAAACCTCGGCTGGATCCACAGATTCCACCGTAGTTTCTAAAGAACCGGCGTCCGAACGGACGACTCATCCTGCTTGGACTTTAACGATTTTCCTTACGCTTTAGTGGTAGCGGTGTCGGAGGCTCGACGGCATATTGTAGTTACACCGAAGACAAGCCTAGCACAATCTAAATTGCGCTTAATGGTGCGCTTATTAAATCTAGCACAACTCAGGCCCCAAGCAAGGAATACAGAGAGAGTGGTAATCCCTATGAGGTATCTGTTTCCCACAAGAAATACAATTATTCACTTTTTCTGACATCCGGATTTAACTGAGGCAAGAAAAGACAAAAATATTCCCAACTTGGTCTTCGGTCTGAAACTCAGAATACGAAAATTTCAGACCATGCGGCAAGAAAGACTGAGGATATGGCGTCGGTCATGCGCTTTAGTACTATGGCGTACTGACGTCAGATCTGAGCGACCATGACCGACGCCAGCCTAACACTTTGGTATTCGGGCCGACCGAGGACAGCGGACTACCCACAGGTTATGACTGCAGCAATGTGAGATGAAGAACATCACTAGAAGACGTATTTGCCATACATGCTGTATATCTGGATCTCACCAAAGCCTGTGACATGTCCTCCATATTGGATTCATAAACAGACTCAGAATTCTAAACCAATGGATATTTAACTCAAAAGTTTGAGAATTAGATATTATGTATGATACATTAGATTAAAGTAAGTGGCCAGTTCTCTAATCCTGTGAGAGTTAACAGTGGGGTACCTCAGTAGTCAGTTCTTGGCCCACTGATTTTTGTAATTTTCTTTTCAAATATGCAAGTTTACAACAGCCTATGACTTCCCAAGACTGCCAATGGTTGAAATATAGGTAGCATCATCCTTTCCCCAGGTAAATTCATTTTCCCTACAGATCTCCTGTACAAGCGATACAATCATGGCCTAGCATTTATCTAAAAAGTATAGCGCTATGTTCTTTAGTTAGAAAGCAGTTCCAGTTAATTATTTCATCAAAGGTTAGGCACAAAGGTCAATAGGTACATTAAGGACCTGGGTACACTGAGTACACTCAGTGATAATGTTTTCACCTTCTATCAACACATCAACATTGCAGTCTGTAAGGCCTGTGGAGTAACATATTTGACACTGAAGGAATGGCTTGCTGTTCAGTGGGGGGCATTTTGCCATATATACCGATTTAATCCATTAATTATTTGAAGTGTTAAACACCATTCTGCAATCTCACAACCAGGCATTTTGTCCATCTAGAAAATGTTCAATGATTCCTTACCAAGAAGTTTGCTACCTCAGTAATGCCAGTTCCTCAGAAATCTTACAGCCTACTGGCCTTCCAGCAGCTTGGTAGCAATCATCCCATGATAAACTTTTTTTCTTCCTTCTTAGGAATAATTTGTGCTTTGTATTCTGCAGTTGTGTTTGAAAAAAATCATGTCTGAAGTGCAGCATTGGGGAGGGCAATGCCTACTCAAATCATTTTTATCTTTTTCTCTCTGCTGCCTGCTGAATATTGGCTTCCTATTTGGAAGAATCATTAAAGCAATTATCAGGCTTTTCACTTGCACTAATCTTCATTACTCCTCACAACAGCCTTGATCTAATAGAGACTCCACAATGATGAACGCCTGCTCTTGCATCTTTTCACACATGTACTTTATTCCCTGACAGCAGCCCAATAATTGCATGGTGGACACTCACCCTCTGCCTTTTACACTACTGCTGTAGACCAAACCTCCTCTAGATGTCAGGTTCTGCAGCAGGGCAGAGTGCTTCACTCTTCCTAAAGATGGCTGAAGCACTCTTGACTACTCACTCCTACTCTTCCCAACTGGGTCATCCAGACTCCAAGCCTCTAATCAAAAGTCAGGGCTTTATTATTCTGTACCACAGACCCAACATTTGTGCACAATTAATTTTAACTTTAAAATTGACATTTTTAGTAGTGTGGTAGAGTCATCAGATATTGTTGTCTGCTTCTCTAGAATTAACTTCCCTGACTATAAAATACAGCAGATCTCTCTGATAGTTTAAGAAACATCTTTATAATTGCATAAGTATCCATAAAGTTTATCATGGGATGATTGCTACCAAGCTACTGGAAGGCCAGTAGGCTGTAAGATTGTTTTTCAAACCTAAAATCCAATAAAATAGATTATTCATTAATAGCACTTGTCTTTCTTCTTTTGTGACAGGAGCTTAAAGTTAAAATATAAAATCAAAAGACTGATATTCTATTAAGTTATAAAGCTTATGTGGTGATACCTCTGAAATAAAACTTCTAATTTCTGTGTCTTGTTAGGAGAGCAAAAAGATATACAGGTTAAACCTTTTATTGGGTTACCTCCTAAATGCCATAATTATTGAAGACATTCTGGGTAACCAGATGAGTTCCTCCTCAGAAATGAAAATCCTTTTTGATGGAAAGTTAGCCTTTTGTGTTTTTGAGTCCTGTTATTTTTTTTTCAAGCAACCAATATTTCTTCCTTTGTGAAAGTATGTTTATTTTGTTTTGTTTATGGTTTCAGGATAGAATAATCAAAGTAAAATCAAGGGAGAAGGATGAGGATAGTCATTAGTGCATCAGAAGTGAATTTCTTATTAAGGAATGTCACAAGCAGGAAGCTTCAAAAAGTAGTTGATCATGGAAGTACAGACTTCATCAGTTTAGCTTCTTTAACTTCATAGTGCACAATAAAGGGTGCAAACACTGATGCATTTTATTCAACAAAGTCAGGAAAGAGCAGAATATCATTTTTTTAATTATTTAGATTATGAAAAACTAGGTACAATATTAGCTAGAATAAATCATACAGTTTTGAAAGCTTGCATAACCAAAATAAAACAAGTAAACATATCAATCCTTCTCTACTTATGCACTTGTGTGCACAATATCTTTTTTTCAGGCTAAATAGGAGGGGAAAGGGAAAAGAGTCAAAAGACTGTTGATAATTTTTGGAGGGAGGACTTGGGTAACCCCCAGCATACATGAAATGTTTTAGTTTAATAAACAATTTGATTTATATATTACCCAATAAAGTTCTGCTTACTCCCCTCATTCTTTTCCATTTACAAATAAACACTTCATTGTGTTTTCCATTGTTTTAAACATTCCAGTCTTCTAAGACCCAGCTGTATCCCAGAAGGGATTTATGGTGCTGGAAAATGTCGTTTTAATAAGATATCTGATGGATTTGTCTTGTGTTAATAGTATTATTGCAGATGTTGAACAGTTGGATTCTGCCAAACCTAATGCCAAAATTTCATTTGATAATGTTCCCCTTTGCATAAATATTATGGTACGTTTGACTGGATGGATTAAAAGGACCCACTCTATGGTATATATGGCATTTGAATCATATGTTGTTTGTTATATAGGTTTCCATACCAGAATGATGAGAGCCTTCAAGTGTCTTCTGTGTTGGGAGAGTTTCCCTGGAAGAATGAGGAGACCAAAGTTTGGAATGTGTGTACTGCTTGGAACTTGTTCCCACTCAGTTACAACTCTGTGTACTATAACAATTATTACCACTACAGATATGCTGTATATAAGATTATGTGCAACAGACAAGTCAGAAATCCTGACATCCAAGGCAGGGTCATTTTGGAAGGAGGCAGCCACTGTCCTAGTCGCTGACATAGATGAAAAAAGTAAATAAAAATTTTATCTTGAATAGTACAAATGACATCTTTTACTGTATTTGTTTTATTTTTATTTTTATTTGTTGACTTGGGTAGAACACTGATCTACCTGGACCATTTTCAGGTTCAACCCAGGGTTACAAAGTTGCATTGACAATGAATAACAGATAGTAGGACTTGCTGTATATGAACATGAGAGAGGCTGTACAGAAGAGTTGCTATGCCCTTGCTACATCTGTTTACAGTATATAAAGATATATTTGAACAGAAAAAAGAAGATAATAGAAAATCTAGAGCTGAGGGTGGAGTAAGGAGGAATGAGACAGAAGAATGTAAGTTGCCCAACAACTATTACAGGGTATGCTGGCAAATCACATACATTTTGGAAAAACAACTTCAGCTGAGAGTGGAGTTTTCTCTGTGTTCTACTGTTGTGTGACTATATACTCTTTGTTAACCAGATTAGTTTCACTGGGCCAGCAGCCCTGTTTGAGGGAGAACAAAGGTGGTATTCATGCTGACTACGGGAAATTTGGGAGGGGGGCACCAGGGAACTTTCTCTTCTTTTTTCAATAGGTGCCATGAGATCTTTTACATCCACCTGAGCTACCACCAACTGAGTCAGATGGGACTTCATTTTAAAATGTCATCAAAAGGATGGCACACTCAGGAATGCATGCCACAATACAGTATCACTAATGGAAAACAAATCCAATCACCCAGGGAGGGGATAAAACCAGCAACCTTCTCATCATCTATTACCAAAGATGAGTGGGCTACTTGAGTGACTGACACTATAAATGACAGGATTCACAGGATGCAAGACTTAAAAAGTGAAAGTTACAACTATATTTTTGGAACTTATGGAGTCAGGAGTGGGATTGGTTGGAAATCTTTCTACCTTTATTCCCTTTTCCTGATCAAGGTAATTCATTGGTGGATTGCTACAATTCCTCCAAAAATGTGCAGACCCTTCGAGTTTTTCTTCCCTTTTCTCAAGTGCTGACAACATAAGAATCACACTTGGATAGAGTAGCTTATCTGGTGCATCTTTTGATGCAAGGCAGCTGATCCCCATAGCAGTTAGAACTTCATGTAAACTTTTTTTAAACAGGAAACATTTTTATTGAATTATCACTTATGACTTAGGCAATCATGGCCTAATGGTTAAGGTGTTCGCCTTACAAACACAAGGTACAGGGTTTGAGTCTCACAGGGGATAATTGGCTAGGCTTAAAATGGCTCACAAGGGCAATTAGCCTCGTACTAATCTATGAACCTATAAATGAAAAAACATATTAAACGTTGCAAACATTATACATCACATATAATTTTCTATACAGTGATTGTCAGTCAAACATTGCATAAATCATTCAATTGCTGCCTTCCATTAAACCTCATTCCTCCTCCAAAAAATTATTCTGCATGCATTGTTCCCACACAGTTCTAATTTTTCTTTGTAATTTGCTCCTATCCTTTTCTAAAGATCCCACTTCTAGTTATTTTCTATCTGTTACTATATGCACTACTTCCAAATGCTGCTGGTTTAGACTTTGATTTCCATTTTTTAGTAATTGCTTTTTTTGGCAGCCACCAGCGGGCAGATTTAATAAAGCTTACACTGTGGTTTTTCACCATGTCTGTGCCGCAGCATGATAAGCACACAGCTGTGGGAAATGTTTAATTCAGTAAGTGAGTTGTAGAGGTGTGCATCCCGGTGGACACCGTTTAAACACCATGGCATGCTAATCAGCTGCATAAGCAGCTTATTAGCATGCAAATTAAGCCAGGAGACACCATGGAGCAATTCATCAAGCAAGAAAGTAACAGTGTAGACTCTGTGCTGGTGTTCCATCTGTATTCGAAAACTTTTAGAATACAGACACAGAACTAGTCTACACGGAATACCTCACAGCCTGTTAGAGCAAGAAATCCAGACAAACCCATCAGTAATGGGGGACAAAGGGCCAGAAATAGGGACACTTTTTTTTTTAAATATTACTCTTACAAGCTTAGAAATTTGATAGAACAAGATTGCAGCAGCATCAGCAGTTAACAGCTGTGAGTACCTTCTGACCATTTACGCAATACCTCTCAACCTCTTAGCAAAAGAAATAAGCACACATTTTAAATATTTGCACTTATTAACTTGGAAAGTTTTTAGAATAACAGGATGTGTGTTAGCATGCATTATCTGAAAGTTATGAAGTCTGACAATGAAATGTGTGTCATTATTTAGCCAGTGATTACAGATCAAAAATATATGGTAACAACTGGACATTCTGCAAAAATCTTTACAGAGAGGTATGCTAGATCAAGGTATCAGATAAGTGAAAATAAACGGGACAAAGGCTCAAAACAGAAAACTTTTTTAAATGTAATACCCTCCCCTTCTGTGCTCAACATTCAGCTCCCCTTCAGTTTCCCTAGCTACATGATCGCTAACAGTGTAGATTCAGGCCTGTCTGCATGGTGAATATGCAAATGAGGTGTGAACTCATTAGAATTGCTGAATCCAAAAAAATTGGATCCGTGTAGGGATATTCACATTGTTATTTTGGATTACTGGAAAGTTATGATGGGGAATACAGAACTAGTCAAGATTGTGGGGGACAAACCACTCTTTACTTACAAAAAGAGTATAAGCATCAAGTCTATATTAGTAAACAATAAAAGTGCTGTTCCAGTTACAAGATTCAACATTTTAGGTAGTTTTTCATGTGGACGAAGTAAACAATGTAGGTTCATTAGTAATGTTTCCTGTATTGAATTCAAACACATTGGTAAGACCTTTTGGGCTAGAGATCGATATACCTGTAACACCACAAATGTTGTTTACTGTGCCAAATGTGACTTGTGACTGTTTTTATATTGGCAAGACTATTAGAGCCCTTAACAAAAGGATCTATGAGCATTGTTTGGCCATAAAAAAGAAAGACATTACCAATGCTTTGGCAGTTCACGCCAGTATTTGTCCCTCTTTTAAGAAGTTTTCTTTTTTTGTGTTAGAAAGAGTTAATTCTGATTTATTTACTGGGGATTACAAGACATTACTTGAATGTTGTGAAAGTTTATGGCAAATATCTTTGATAGCTGATCAAACACCTGGCCTTAATGGCACTATTAACATCAATTTTTTTTTATTATTAGCAAAGCTTAGATAATCATTTTTACAATTTTGTTGGTATGAAATTATTATTACTGAAATGTTTTACATAACAAAACATATATATTTATGTACACAACTTGATTTATATTTATATTCTTATATTGATTTAATTATTCATTTAGTTTTATACTAATTTAATTAAGGTTTGAGTCATGTGATCTTGTGACATTATATTTAAATGAATAGAGTGTGTGAGGTAATTTTTCTGAAGAAGCTCAGATATTTACAGCTCTGTGTTATCCTTCTGTGTTTTCTGGTCATTCATCAATTATCTGCCCAATACCCTGGGACATGCAGTTTGTAAGCCATGCTATATTATTGGCCTTAAAATGTGTGAGGATATTAACTGGCAATAGTATGCTATGCATTTGCCAACAACTGAAGGGTAGGCTGGATGGTACAAACAGGCATAGACTGTTCTTTGGGGGGGGTGCAAAGGTGAGTTACTTTTATGGTACATACAAGGGTACAACTGTTCTGTTGGGAGGGGCAAAGCAGAGTTACTGTTATGGCACATACAAGCATAGTCTGGTCTTTTGGTCCAAGCAAATGTGAGTTGCTTGTTATGGCATAAACAAGGATATGTTGCTCTTGTTACTCTCCAAACCCCTGTTGTTTGATCATGTGAGGGTTGTGAAGTCAGAAACTGCAATGTGTATCATTACTTTCTAACTTCTCTCTTCAATGATTTTCCAGTACAAATGTGTGGTGCGAAACTAAGGGCATGTAGTGATCATCAGTACTTTTCAGAGGTATGACTGAATCTTTGATGCTTGAGGCCTACTACTTACTAATGGGCACATATAAGTCAAATAAATCTCTGCTGTCACATGTTACGATAATGTTTGTACTAATCTCCCACTTTTTACTTGCTTTCTGTAACAAGGGATGAAATACAAGGATATGCCATAATATCATTAAACAATACACACCAAGCACAGGATTTACCTTGTAAATGCAGCAGTTACCACAGTGTTAGTCCAGGGCTGACTCTGTCTGATGCAAGCAGTACACAATAATACATGGGGAGATAACGCTTCTGTGAGTTGCTTGGCATCAATGTTACTACATATATGTGAGTAGGAGGAAGGTTTTAGGCCCCTAGGTGGTGAGTGAGTGAGTGAGTGAGTGAGTGAGTGAGTGTGCTATGTGTTGTCTCTTAGCCAATGCAGGGGAATACTGAGCACTCATATGTCTGCTTACACTCACAGCAGCTGGTGGTTTCCCCTCTGACTCCTCATCTGCCTGTGGCTGTGGTGCCCTTGGCATTGATGGTGTGATGTGTGCCCCTTCCCCTTGCTGATCCTGCTGCAGCTGTTTCCTCAGGATTATATTGTGTAGCATGGCATGTGCTGTGAAGATTTTTGTACATGTCCATGGATTGTACTACATGACTCCCCCAGATGTATCTAGGCAGCAGAACCATGACTTCAGCAAGTCAAAAACATGCTCTATGATATTTCTGGTTTGAGAGTGGGTATCATTATGGTGTTTGTCCATGGGTGGGTGTACATTTCTGATGGGTGTCATCAGCCATAGTTCTAGTGCATAGCCTGCATTTCCCAGTAGATAACCCTGTGGGATATCCCCCCTAGCAAACATCTGGTACAGTTGAGAGGTGTGCCAGATATGTGAGTCATGGTAACTGCCAGGGTTGTCAGCACACATGTTCAAGGTGAGTGCCTTGGCAATACACAAAACCTGGCAGTTGACAGAGCGGTAGCCCTTTCTATTAATATAGAGCCTACCCTGTTTCCCAGGTGGTGTCTTCATTTCTACATGAGTGCAATATATGGCACCCAGTATTGCAGGGTAGTGTGCTACCAGGTACAACTGTTGCATATTTCTGGCCCTCTCCTCAGAACTACGGGGAAAATATATTTGCTCACTGGCATGTTGGAGCATAGCATCCAGGAGTTGGTGGATGATCTAGGATGCTGATGCCTGTGACACCCCCAGCATGTCCCCTGTTGGTCTGTGAAAGGTACCTGTAGCGACACGTACCTTAGTCTCCACTGGGATGGGTTCCCCTCAGTTTGCTCTGTCTCTGAGTTGAGGGTGTCAGAGGTTGCAGAGTTCCTGTAGTATGTTCCTGTCCACCATGTAGTGCTCTACAATTTCCACATCATGTAGGTTGTAATAAGTTAAACATGGCCTGAAAACTCTTCTCCTTCTTGGCCTAGGCCTCTTGGCAGCAGCAATATCACTGGCTTCAGCATGAAGCACATACAAATGGATTAAAGCAGCAGCAGCCCATAACATTTTGTTTGTGTAGACTTTCCATGTCTGTAATCCAAAAGTTTTGACATCCGCAAGAAAAACCAGCATGGAGTCTTCAAGGATGCTTTACAGCTTGTTGAATAGCTCCACCATGTTGGATTAGTTGATTAGCATGCACTTCAGCTGCTTATGCTGTAATTTGTATCTATGAAACACAGACAAAGACAGATGCAATCCATTAATAATCTACACCATTATAAAAGACAAACGTGTGGCTAGCCAAACTGATGGTGAGGAGAGTTGTATATGTTTGGAAGACTGCAAAAATGTTTTTTCTTCAGGATATATCTGTACAGAGTACTAAATTCAGCATGTATGCTCCCCTTTTGTCACCTACATACTGCATATGCTGGAATGTATTTAAGAATAGTGTGAAGCAAAGGCTTTTACACTTTTATCTGTATGCATTAGTTAAAAGTGTACTATGGCTTGGGCCTGTTTGTCAAGCCACTTCAGAGGTGCACATAATTGACAATACATGAAGATGGAATGCTGGTGATAAATATCTATACGTGTCAGGAACCGGTCCTTTGGTAGCACTTTTAGCATTTCAAAGAAGTTTTGTTAGCAAAATGAGTCATTTACCTGTTCTTTTGTGGAGGGGGGCAAGGATGAGTTACTGTTATAGCACAAACAAGGATATGTTGCTCTTGTTGCTCTCCTTGTTTTGCATCCTGCCTGCTGCTAGTATTTCATATCTCTGGACTGTTTTATGTCTCTCCAGTGGGTAATAGTGACTGGCTACCTTTTCTGTTTTATCTGGAAACAATTATTTGGTAGTTATGTGATAGTTATGTGTATTATACTTGTGTTGTCTTTTAGGACACCTACAAGTATGTCACTCGGGTGTGTCAATCTAGAAAGACCCCCCCCTTCACTGATGTTGAAAATCAAGTCATACTCAATAGGTTTTGGCAACATGGTGCTTTTCTCCCAGAAAGGGGATAGGTAGATATGGCCCATGCGAATATGGTAGCAGATTGTTCATGATTTCAATGCCATGGGTGGCCACGCAGAACATATGAGCAGGTGTGCCATAGGGCCACTGACATGATAATATCTGCAAGGAGGCAAGCAGCTGCAGTGGTCCGTGACCAAATGGTTACCACCGTAGGGCCTGCTAGGGAAACACCACTAACCCCAAATGAAGAGTTCCTGGCCAATCTGAGAGATCTAGACAGCTCCCAGGAGAGTGCAGTACAGCATGTCCTGGATGTGGGCGCAACACCTTCTGAGACAGCAAGCATGTCCTAGAAGGAGCTTCCAGGTAAGCTTTGATATCTCAACAATTGAATACTGTTGTATAGTAAAACAATTGAAGTGAGTAAGTTAATTCTGTATTAACATGTCTTGTTTTTTTTTGGGGGGGGTTGAAGATTGATACCTTTACAAGCTTAGTTTGGAGTTGTCAGCCACATTCTTGTTCAAAGTACCGTTAATGCACATATACAGTGGTAAATGTATTACCACCTGTGTTACTATTAATTGTGATGATGTTGCCTTTACTTCTTGCTTAACTTCTTTCTGAACCATCTGTAGTGCAGTGCAGCACATCTTCTGCAGATGGAAAGCCAAATATTTTTATGTCAGTAGTGTTGAGCAATTGAAAGAAATATTGTAGTTTGTGATTTTGATCTCAGGCCTGTTGTGTGTATTGCTGTACTTTTTGTAATAGTAGCAGCACTGTTAGTTTGTTAGCACATATTGCACTATAGTAGTGCAGGTATTAATGTATTCCTGTGTTTCATGCTTTTTATCACAGGCGATCATGAGAGTGGGAGTTAGGGCCCCATGCCACCTGATGTCAGTGAATCTGCAGACTGTACTGATGATGATGGCCAAATTGAGGCACAGTCAGGGGTGCAGAGGTTGAATCTGACACAGAGGACATATAGCCATCTGCTGCATTTCCATAGGACACAGCCAGTAGGCCTACACCTACCCAGTCCACTGAGCCCATAGATGTTGGACAGGTAAAGGGCGAGGACTTTGATCAGGGAAGTGTGGCTACTGTGGCTTCAGTGTCTGTTGAGTCTGTCCACAGTCAGAGTGTGTGTGAGGTGCTACACAGGAGGCTTGATAGGGGTGCTTGGAGGGGGCATGCTGCCCCAGGTGTCACCTCCCGTGCCACTCAACATATGTTTAGGGCCATCATGGGTGCATAGGCAAGTTCCCACAGTTCCTTCAGACAAATGCTCAGGGTTCTGGATGTGGCAAAGTCTGACATGCGTGACTGCCTCCACCGATTCACTGGACTGGATGAATGACACGTTGGAATGAGAGGTGTCTGTGATGGACCGTCTGCTGGGAGGGGAACAGCATCCTCATGGACATAGGTAAGCTACATCATCTGCTGTCAGACAACATGACAGTGACTGATCATGCTCCCATAGTGGTTGTAGTTCCACTGTTCTGTCAGTGAGTCTGCTGTCCACAGCCAGATGTGGCAGGCCATGGGGTTGTGGTCCTGGGTGTCCCCGTGTAGGGAGCTCATCCAGCAGACATCAGTCAAGTTCAGGTAGCAACACCACATCTGGCTGTGGGCAAAGACATGCCAGTGCAATAACTGGCAGAGCTAGTTCTTGTAGTTGGGAATGACAACTATGAACTCCTACCTCTACCATGCGCGGCTCACACTTATTCAACAGACCAAGATGTGGAGCTAGCACAAAGCTTGGCTGTGTTCATGCAAACACTTACACATCAATTTCACCTGGAGGACCCCTACAGACACACACACAACAGTTACTCAGTTTGTCTCACTGGCCATTTGTTGTTTTATTCCAATGGCTGCCTTCTTCTCCTTCCTACTCGCACACACTCACCAACCTTTTGTGTCAGCCTAGGCTTCCTGAACCCCCCCACAACACCCTGTACTAGTGATGATAACTGAGCCATATATATGTTTTCTATCTTTTGGATTCAGAGATATAAAAGCTTTGCCTGGTGCTCAGGGTGCATAGCTAACTTAGTGCTTAGTATATCTGCATTTGTGTTGTTGAACTGGTCATTGTATCTTTAAATTATATTGGCCTTTGACAGTTGATAGCATCAAACTTTCACAACGTTATAGTGAATGCTCTTGTAAGGGTGTTGATGTCAGAAACTGCAATGTGTATTATTACTTTCTAACTTCTCTCTTTAATGATCTTCCAGGACACATATGGTACCCATCATAAGTCACGCCATTATATTAAGATCTTAGGATTATATGACAGCACTGTAGTCAAAAACCTCATCAGAACAGTAATACACTATAATGCTCTCTTTTGCATGTACCTCTACAGACACATGCAGCAGCTGGAGAGACCACAGGGCTTTCTCAGGAAGATAACAGAGGACCTACAAATCATACCATGGTGTATGTGGATAGAGCTCAGCCTATTAAAAGCCATGTCCCTGTCAGCTGTCTGGTACAGGATGAGGTGACATTTGCCCTGCCTCCAGGCTAGTTGACCATGCCCTGGTGGGATGACTGCATTTTCAAACATCTGATATATCTGATGACATCAGCAGTGTCCATTGACAGTATGGTAATAACAGTGTCCCACATGCTGCAGTAAAATGCTCTTTGCAATGTGAAGCAAGAGTACGTGCACACACACACACACACACACACACACACACACACACACACACACACACACACACACACACACACACACACACACACACACACACACACACACACTCACACAAACACACACACACACACACACACACATACTTGACTGCAGTGAGAATAGAACCCCTACCTATCTAAGTACACAGACTAGAGAACACAGTATTTAAAGCAAGCACCACAGCACAAGTCTGACTTTTGCAAGACTGCAGCTGAACTTGTAGCATATTACATCAACAGCCCATGTGTGTGACAAGACATTGGCAGGCCTGCATAAGTTCATAGCTTCATAGGTTTATACGAGGCTACTAACATAATGGCCCAAGGTTCATAGGAGGTTACTACGCTAATAGGCCTAGGGCCTTGTCAAGCCTACCCAAGTTGTACCATTGTTCCTTTATAGACCAAAATATGTAGTCCATATTTGTAAATCCATGATCAGCACTGGCTGACCATGTCTAAAAGTGACATAAGTGAAACCCTCAGGGTAAATCTATGATTTCCCAAGCAGCTGTCCCAGTTACCCTTAAATAAGGTCATTGATGAGCTCAGTTTCACATGAATTGGGAGTTTGTTCCACAGGAGTGGTTATTTCTGGGAGACATATCTGTGTCTCCAGAATGTCCCGTTGATGTCACAGGCTAGGTTAAGGTCCCTGGAGTGAGTGAGTCTTGTCCTGTGTGATTTGGGGAGGTGCAGCATTTCCTTTAAGGCAGTGTTCGAGACTGTTCTGTAGGCCAACCACAAGTTGCCTCTCAGAAGCCTGTAGGATACAGAGTACAGTGACAGGGTTTTCAGTCTTTCCGTGTAGGTCATATTTTGGAGGTCCTTGATTTTCACAGTGAGAAACCTCTGAAGTCTCTCCAGCTGCTGCAGGTGCATGCTGATATACATGGAAAAGGGAGAATTGTACTATTTTATTGGTCTGATAAAGGATGAATACAGTGGAGTTATAACATCCTTAGTCTTGGATGCTCTGCCATCACATATGAGGCGTGCAACATAAAGGGCCTTCATTACCACTGTGGACATATGATGATCAAAGGGGAGGTTGCCATCAACCTACATTCCCAATCTCCCACCATTGGGGTAGAATATAGGGGGTATTATTAATAGTGTAATTTGCATGGACTTCTCCTTTGCTGAAAGGGATAATAGTGCATTATTTGGGTTAACTTTAAGTCTGTGGCTTTGGCAACAATCATTTATGTATGTAAACACATTTTGTAGTATTTTGACAGTGTTTTGGGATTCAGTGACTGCACCCAGTTTGCAGTCATCATTGAAGTTATTAAGCCACAAGCCACCTTTATTCCCCTAATTTTCTGAGGAATACATTCCAACCGTGGTGGTGCAGCAGTAGAGTTGTTGCCTAACAGCAAGGGGTTCTCCCGTTCGATTCTCGGCTGGAGTGTGGGGAGTGCCTTCTGTGTGGAGTCTGCATGTCCTCCCCGCAGTTGGGTGGGCATTCGAAAGACATGCGTAAATGGGCATGCCTTTGTTGAAGGTTGAACGTCGAGCTGGCACCTCGGCGTTCGTGAAAATCTACTGCCAATCAGTAACAGACCGGAGTTCCGCTGTGGCGACCCCTAACCGGGAAAAGACAAAAGACAACAACAACAACATTCCAAACAGTAGGGGGCCCAGCACAGACCCTCGTGGGACACCACTGGTAACATGTCTGCTGGAAGAGGTGGAATCCTCACCTACAACTGCATGCATTCTGTTGGTGAGCCAGTTGGCTACCCATCTAATAACATATGGATTAATCCTCAGGTGGGTGAGTTCTGCAATATTGCTTCAGGGGGTATTGTGTCAATGCCTTGGGCAAATTGAGATAGGCAGTATGTACTGATGTGCCTTCATCTAGGGCTTTGGTGACATTACCAAAGAAATTGTCTAGGATTAACAGGCATGATCTGCACTTGATGAAGCCAAACTGTGTCAGCTAAAGAGTTTGAAGGCCACCAATGTCCTTGTTGATAAGGTCCAAGGTGATTCTCTCCATGGCCTTACAGACAAGGCTGGTCAGGCTTATGGGTGTAGAGTTTCTTGGTTTGGTTGAGGGTCCGTTTCTCGTAAGGATATTATTTCCTCTGCTGTGAAAAATCCAGTACACAGACTGGTTGAAGGAGTACCCAGTAGTTCTGCTAACTCTAGCTTTAGACTGTTTAGTAAGCAGCCTGGGATGTTATCGGGTCCCACAGAGGATGTGTTTTTGACACTGACAAGTGCAATTATGGCTGGTTATTTGGGAATAATAGGTAGATAACTTTTGACAGGTAAGCTGTGAGGTATGGTCAGTGGAGACAGGGGTGTAAAACTGTTGCCAGACTTGATTGCTAACAGGTTTGCTATCTCCTCAGGTTCAGTTAGAGTGGTCCTGTCCCCTCTGAATTTGGTGCAAAGATGGGCCTTCCCTTTTACGTTACAGACATAGGTAAAGAATGCCTTGTGATTATCCTTAGCTATGAATGCTAAATTTAGCTTCTTAATTAGCTTAAGAGGACTTTACAAGTTGTCTACTTTACTTGTTCAAGCTATGGAGGGTGTTCTGCTGAAACCGCTCCCTGTTATTTCTGGACATCACTTTCTTTCTCGTGTTGTATAATCCATTTATACTAGATTTCCACTAGAGTGTTTTTTTTTTTTTTCATGAGCAAGTTTTGATCCATTCTGGTACAGCTAAGTCTATACACTTGTACAGGCCATCTGTGTACATCTCCATATAGGAGTCTTTACTGTCAGTGGTGACGGTAGGTTTGAAACTATATATGCCATCACTTAGGAGGCTATAGTGTGCTTTGCAGAGATTTTTCTACCTTTTGGATCCTGGGGTGGCCAGGTACATTTGTTACAGTGAACAAGACTGATTTATAGTCAGACATTACCAGGAGGGTCTCATAATTGGGGTGGTGCAGTGATCTCCCATGTTGGTGAGTACTAGGTCAAGGTCATTCCAGGCCCTTGTGGGAGTGTGTTACAAAGTGCAGGAACCTTAGAACAAGCGTATTTGAGCTCATATATGTATCCCAGTTGATGGAAGGATGGTTACAGTTACCAATGTCTTGGGTGTTTGGCTGTATTATGAGTGACTCAAGGAGGTTCAGGAAGGCACTGTATGATTTTCATGGTTCATGTTGGTTGACTTGTAGCTAAAAATGACACGGAGAGGGTTTCTCCCACAGTTAGTTGGACTTGTAGTAACTCTAGAGAGTCATACTGCTGAACCACTCTCGAGGTGTACTTGTCTTTTATGAAGATGGATACACCTCCTCTTCCTTTGGTTCTTTCACATTCATTTTGTGGTCTGAACGTGTGAAAGGCATTATAGCTTTTCATGCCCAGAGTACTCTCTGTGGCTCTTAACCATGTCTCTGTGACTGCACAAACATTGACAGCTTCCCAAGTAAGAAGTGCCACCATTGAGTGTAGTTTCTTATTTAGACCCCTAGCATTAAGCAGCATAACCTTGAGTTTGTCTTTTGACGATATTTGTACATCAGAAAGTTTGTTCTTATGACATTACCTAAAAAAGTCACTATGGGGGAGGCAAGTACCTTGGCCATTAACCAAAAGGCAAGAGGTGACAGTTGAAGACCATCCCTGGTAAAGTAGCATGGTCTGTTGATCATATCATCCCAGCCTGACAACTACTGGATCCTCCTGGAGTGACACCAGTAGCTAAGCCAATTAATGAAGTTGATAATTCTTTTGTTTGTATTGAGGCATCATCCTGGGTGAAGGTAGAAAGCTGCATAGGGTGCTTAGGGCTATGGACATACCTGTCTGGGACACATAATCTGAATGGTCGGTCATATCTCTCTTCATATAATCTAGCGAGGTACGTCTCAAGTCATTTACTCCAACATGCAGTACAACAAAGGTGTAACTGTGGTTGTTGTTGTCAAGTGCATGCATGACTTTCTGGATCCTTTCACCTGACAAGCAGCTGACAGTGACTTTCTCCTTGTACAACCTGTTGAGGGGGACATCAGTATGTCTCATTATGGATTCACATATGACCAAGACACTGGTTTTGAGGTGTTTTGCCTTAAGGGCTTAATGGGTGAGACACTGATAAGTTTGTTTTTATGTGTAGTGAGATCTGTTGGGACTGTCATGTGTGCAGAAGCTTTGCATTTGCACTGCTCTTTCGGTAAGCTTTTAATGTGTACCTCTGCATATGTGAGTTTATGTGTTGTGCACTTGGTTTGTTGAGGAGGTGAAGTGTGTGTGCTGACAAGCTGTTTGATATTTGGTTTGTTGTTACCTTGGAGAGAGTGAATTTATTCTAGATTCATTGTGTCACTCATTTGTCTCACATAACAAGAAAGCTTGGGGTTTCATTTAGATGCTTTAATATATAGAAACACATCAGGATGAATAGCAGCATCATTACATATGAATGAACTAGTTAACAGACAGACCTTACATACATACATGCTTACATCTCAACAGCTAACTACAAAATGGCAATCATACTTGGATGTGCTTAGTATTTATACACTTGTGCACGCCCTTGGATCACTTCTTAAAGGTATATACACACATGCCAATCTACATCCTCCCTCTTAAAAAGATTGTCCTTTACAGGAAACAACATCAGAGATAGACATGCATTACTATATACATTGGAAACAAAACACAATGTTCATGTCCAAGTTGCTTCATATCTGCTACAGGGTTTAGAGATTCGACCATATCTTGCAACATAACACTTGGGACCAAATTTAGCAAAAGGGACAGTCTTCAGTGCACAACTCGTATCAGGAACTTCTGGATTCATCACAGAAACAGGAATGTCCTCTGGAACTTCCCCTGGAATTGGAACACCAGACAACTCACTCTGGGATAAAGAGTTTTTCTCACAGGCTATATGCTGTGGTCTCAAACGTTTCTGATTCCACCTAAAAGTTGCTCCTTCTGATTCTATAATGTACGATCTCGGCTCTGGACCAATATTTTTCATGACACCAATCCAATCATAACCTTTGGACGTTTGCATCCTTACCATTTCTCCCTCTCATAACAGACTGAACGGTTTACTGGTCTTGTCGTAATAGGACTTCTGGGATAGGTGCTTTTCAACAGATTGGCTTTCATTAACTTGCTGTTCTTGACACATGGAATCAACAATTGACTACTGACTGGTAATGTGGTTCTGATTTGTCTCAACAGAAGTCTCTGAGCAGGTGAACCAAGATGTTTATCAGGAGGAACATTTCTGAGATTCAAGAGATTCAGGAAAAAATCACTATTATCTCATTTTGACATCTCTAGCAACTGCTTTGCAATTTCACCTGCATGTTCAGCCATACCATTTGACTGCGGATACACTGGCTACTTGTGACATGAGTAAAGTACCATTCTTCAGAAAATCTTTTGAACTGTTGGCTTGTAAACTACGTGCCATTGTCAGAAATAACTTTGTGCAGACTATAAATAGCAAACTGATGCTTCATCTTAGTAATGACTGTACTGGATGCTAGGTTAGGAAGCAGGTCAATCTTGAACCAATTGGAGTAAGAGTCTACTAACACCAAATAATGTTGACCATTCCACTTGAAGAAGTTGGTGGCTACTGTTGACCTAAAGTAGTTCCGGAATCTGGTAAAGCTGAAGTGGTTCCTTCTGTTGATGAGGCTTTGTACTATTACACACTGAACAAGATGAAAGTGCTCTCTCAATGTCTTGTGACATAGAAGGCCAAAATTCAGGTCTTCTCACCCTTCTTTGGGTAGATTCAGTTCCTGGGTGACTACGATGCAAGATAGTAATATACTCTGGTTGCAAGGACTTTGGCACAATTACTTTCAGACCTTTCATAATGATACCTTAGTCAGCCAAAATCTCGTCTCTGTAAGGAAAATAAAGTTGCACTTTTTGAGGTAAACTAGATTGCTTTGACAGCCATCCATGATTGATAAAGTGGTTGAGCCTTAGTAAAACTGGATCTGTGGCTGAGTGATCTCTCAGCTCAACAAGACATGGAAGAAAAAGTTTTCACTTACATGACTTCAAAATCAAGGTTCTCATTCTCATGCTGTTCCGTGGTATTTCTGGGTGATCTGGATAATGTATCAAGATAAAAGTTTGCCTTTCTTGTAGACAGGATTGAAATTGTAGTTTTGCAATCTCAGCATCATACATTGCAGTTTGGCTGGGGCTGAATGCATAGGGTTTTTTCAAGACAGTGACTAAAGGCTGGTGGTCTGTTGCGATCTGGATAGGTCTACCCTAAACATAATCATGGAACTTCGAAAATGTAAATACAAATGCCAAAGGCTCTTTCTCAATCTGGGCATACTGCATCTCAGTTTGGGTAAGAGTTCTCGATGTACAGGCAAACAGGTTGATCCTCTTGTAGAATGACTGCATCAAGACCAAATTTTGAAGCATCACAGGAAAGTGTAACTGGTTTGTGAACATCATAGTATCTAAGCATAGGTGGACTAGCAATTCTCTGTTTCAGGAGATCAAATGCTCTTTGGTGTTGAAACAAAAAAGAAACGGCTGTGGGTAAAACCAAGGTGCAAGAAAATAAGTAAAAATATAAAAACAATGCACCAAGGTAACACACAATAACGGTTAATGAAAACAAAAAGTAAAAGACAAAGGTGAGCGCTTTCGCAACAATAGTTGCTTCATCAGACACAGATCAAGTGAATAGCACTGCTTAAATAGGTAAAAAAACAATTATCTCATGAATAAATTATGTCATACACCAAAGGTTATTTAAAGAGGCAGTTACAACATGAGCATAGTAATGGTATGAATAAAATATAAAATACTGTATAAATACTGCATAAAATACATTTACATATGCATAAGATGTAATATAATAAAAGTAACAATAAAAATAACAATACAATCTATCAATGTTTAAGGTGTCTAGTTTTCAAGAATGGAATCAAAAAGGTGGTACCATTGAGGCCTGGGTATCTTTCTGCATTAAGTTTCAGTATCCATTTCTGTTCATGGCTCTCTGTTCTAAAATTCTGTCTTTAAAAAGCCTATTAGTTTTGCCAACGTAGAAGGCAGGACATTGCTGGCAAAAACAAAAGTAAATGACGTCAGTGGTCTTGCAATCTGAATAAGTGTTGGAATATATATAGGAATAGGCTTTTTAAAGACAGAATTTTAGAACATATCCGTGATATTAGGAATAGTAAGCAAACAAATGCACTTGCCAACCATGTTATGTGTACAGATTCTTCTCATTCCTTCAAATTCTTTGTCTTGCAACACATATAGAAATCTGAGTGGTGGAGATATAGAAAATGTTACAGAGAGCCATGAACAGAAATGGATACTGAAACTTAATGCAGAAAGATACCCAGGCCTCAATGGTACCACCTCTTTGATTCCATTCTTGAAAGCTAGACACCTTAAACATTGATAGATTTTATTGTTATTTTTATTGTTACTTTTATTATATTACATTTTATGCATATGTAAATGTATTTTACGCAGTATTTATACAGTATTTTATATTTTATTCATACCATTACTATGCTCATGTTGTAACTGCCTCTTTAAATAACCTTTGGTGTATGACATCATTTATTCGTGAGATAATTGTTTTTTTACCTATTTAAGCAGTGCTATTCACGTGATCTGTGTTTGATGAAGCAACTATTGTTGCGAAAGCGCTCACCTTTGTCTTTTACTTTTTGTTTTCATTAAACGTTACTGTGTATTGCTCTTTGGTGTTGCTCTAATGAAGGCCAGGATACATCTTTACGTGTCAGCTCTCTGAGTGGCGTTGAAAGTTGGCTCAAGTCTGGAATAAACTTGCTAGGTAGTTGACCATGCCAAGAAAAAATTGCAGGGCTTGAACATTGTTTGGAGCCGACATCTCAAGAATGGCTGTTAATTTTGAAGGGTCTGGTCATAAGCCTGTAATCATAAATAAATGACCAACATAAGTAACTTCTAATAGCCTGAACCTGCATTTGTGTGGATTGAGCTTAAGATTCACTTGATGTGCCCTTTCTAGAACGTTGTTGAGGTTTCTGTCATGTTCAGCTTCATCACGACCTCTTACTAGTATGTCATCTACTATGACAGCACAAGGATACCCAGAAAAAATTTGCTCCATTGCACATTGAAAGACTTCATTTGCACAATTTATCCCAAATGGCATTCGTAAAAATCTGTACCTGACAAAGAGAGTACTAAACGGAGTGGGCAATGATGATTTTTTTGTCAAGCTGAATTTGTCAAAATGAACTCTTTGCATCTAAGACAGAAAAATAGTGGCATTTGGCATCAAGGCTGCCACTTCTTCGACTGTGCATATTGGATGATTGATGAGGTTTTTTAGTGCTTTGTTCAAATCTCGTGGGTCAATACATATTCTGATGTCATTTGAGCTTTACTTATGAGCTACCACCATGGAAGATACCCATTCATTTGGAGTTTCAACTGGACAAATCACACATTGTCGCACCATTTTATCTGACTTGGCTTTGACTCTGTCCTGCATGGCTATTGGAACTTTATGTGCTAGCCTGATAACTGGACTAACCTCTGGGTCTAACTTTGTGGAGTACACAACTGGAAGTTTGCCTAGTTCGTCTTGGAACAGATCAGCATAGGTAGAAATAATGTGCTGGGCAAAATTAGAGTAGTGGTCTTTTAAACTAATATGGTGGACTTCCCAATTTCAAACTGTCTCTTAGCCCTAAAAATGACTGGTTGTGCCTCTTCACCACATAAAATAATAAGTCATAGCTTCTTCTAGCAGAGTAACATGAAAGCACTACTGAGCCCTCGGTCTGAATTTCTTCACCTCCATAAGCAACAAGCTTTGCACACCTTGCCAAATCAAGCCTTTCACCTTTACACACTCTAGCAAATGTTTCTGTAGACATAACATTGCACTTGGAACCTGTGTCAATTTTGAGCTCTATGGGCTTGCCATTTATCCAAACAGTACAAAATACTTCATTTTTTGCCCATAAATCTACTGCAGTGACTGTTTCATGAAGCACTGACACACCATCAACATAAAGAGTAGGGTTGCCACTGTCTAACTGATCAACTTGTTTCTTAAAATGTTTCCTCTTGATAAAAGACTGTGGGCCTTTTGATTTACAAAATCTTTTGAAGAGATTCCATTTACTGCATTGCGGCATTGTTGACCAAAAGCTAAACATTTTTCCCTTTTAGGTTAATGGCTTCCACCACAATTACCACAGTTGGCACTGAATCTGGGTTGGGGCCCATGCTTTGAGCTTGCTGACTCTTATGCCTCAGGGAGACTTCAGGGAGACTGTGCGAACTCTGGAATTTGCTAGAAAATTCTGGGGTTTACCAGTGAGTGCTGCAGGGGTTACAGCTGCTGCCATGTGCTTGGGGCTGTTTCTTTTAACCATGTGCTGCATGCTATCAACATGAGCTTTATCACTGTGCCTTCTAGAGGTGCTCTCATTTGTAAGCATATTTGTGTGCTTTTCTGTAAGATCATATATCTGACAAATCTCAATGGCCTTATTCAAAGTTAAATCACTGTCACAAAGCAAAATCTTTCTCACAGCATCTTTATGCCACATACAAGTCTGTCCTTTATCAACTCATCCCTTAAGTCACCATATCTGCATGTTTTAACTTTATTTCTCAAGCCAGTTATATATGCTACAAAAGTTTCACTAGGCTTTTAACCCCTTGTGTAAAATAAGTGCCTTTCCAAGTAACATTTGTCTGGGGGTTACACATTTCTCTAAATTTACATTTTAGGCACTCAGGATCCTCCCTTGACTCAGCCAGTACAACAATATGATGCCCCCCCCCAGCATAGACAGCAAGTGCATACGCAAATTAACACTCCCTTTCTATAGCTTCTGACCTAGCTAAATTAAGCAGAATAAATGCCTTTGTATGGTCATCTTTATCAGAATATGCAGCCTGTATGAAAATGTCATACTCTTGCTCAAACACTCTCCATTTCTCAGCAATATTACTGTCAAACACAAGGGCACTGGGTTTTTGAAGTCCATCTGCCATGCCCACAAAGTATGCACAAACACAGTGAAAATATGGCCCATGTAATTACGTACGAACAAACTGTTCTATGAGCTTGTAACAACAATGAATTGCACAATAAACTCTTCAAAATACTGTACTTTACGAAATATGCTCTGTAATGGCTGTATTCTGTGATATATGCCTTGTAATGGCTGTACTTTGCGAAATATGCCTTGTGATGGCTGTACTTTGCGAAATAGTTTTATTGTAACACTGCCAAGACATGCAAACTATGCACTTCTGATAACTCAGATATCTTTACTTAATACGAAAATACATGCTTTGCGAAAATGCATTTTTTCCCTTTTTATTTTATTCCGTTTTATGCAATATGGACTTTATTTCAAACATTTTCCTTAGTAATTTGAATATTTTATCAATTTTGTACATATTGGCTTATGTGAATGTTAGAACGTTCTGTATGTCCCGTTTCATATTATACAAAACGAAAAATTGCTGGGCAAGTTTTAATATCTAAAATTCATTTCTGATCTGTTTTGAAAAGTATGCACATTTTTGGGATGATTCACTTGTCTATATTCCACCAACTCTAAGAAAGTGCCTCTAATCATTTTAGCCAAACCATTTCTAGCTTCATGCTCTTTGGATATGAAGGTTCTGACTCCATGCCCTTCAAATATGCCTCTTCTGACACCATGTCACTCATAAGGCTTGGGTTTTCATTTAGATGCTTTAATATGCAGAAACACATCAGGATGGATAGGAGCATCATTAAATACAAACAAACTACTTAACAGACAGACCTTACACACATATATGCGTACACCTTAATAGCCAACTACAAAATGACAGTCAGACTTGCACATGCTCAGTATTTATACACTTGTGCAAGCCCTTGGATGACTTCTTAAAGGTATATACACACATATCGATCTACATATTCTATACCTGCATCTTTCACATATTATATTGGTAAGTTTTAGATGTACATGATTATCACTATACATGAGGCAATAGAAAACTAGCTGTGTAAAAACAGAAGTACCCTTACTTAGCATATTTAGATGGTTTTCATTAGCAGAGCGATTTGTGAGCAGCAACAAATGGACATGTCTATGAGGGACACAGGTGCCCCCTCAGAAGCTGAAATAGGCTCCCACTGTGTGTGAAGCAGTACTCTTCAATGACCCTGTTCAATTGCAACCTTGACTACTGTGAGTTGGCACGTGTATATATATATATATATATATATATATATATATATATATATATATATATATACTACTTTGGGTTAGGAATGGGGTCCATTCCTGTCATGGTATTAGAAACCCAAAAAATTTGATGAAATCAAAAAGGAAGAATCCGTACAAATGTTCTGAATGTAGTAGGTGTTTTGCACATAAGTAAACTCTCATAATTTACCAACGAGCTCACAAGGGAGAGCTGGAGAGACAGGGTCCAAATGTAGAGATGAAAAAAGTCAGCAAGCAAGGGGGTGTAGTAGTGCTGAAACTGAATTCATCCTCAAGTCTTGGTGAGTACCTTCATGAGGTGGACCCTGTTTTTCACAAAATCTCACCAAGGTGACAATGATATATAGACTGTATTTATATAACATATATCATAGACAGAAGTAGGTTAAAAATGAAAAAAAAGATAGCTGGGTACACAAGACCCAGGATAAAAAAATGCCCACTCCTGGTAGGCACAATGGTGCCAGGACTGGAAAAGATGACAGTGTAGAATCCTCAAAATATAGAAACATTCCTGCAATGGGGCCAGGCCACACCCAGGGGGAGGATAGTAGTCCGCAAAAAATCATAAAAACTGATAGGCCAAAAAAAGAGCAATAAAGATGATAAAGTGGACTATTGAAGATAAGAAAGAAATTATGTATTGTTGCTATTATGCAAAAAGCCCAGAATTTCCAGACACAAGATATACAAAATGATTAAGAGAGAAATAGGAGGGAAGAAAAATACTTCCACAAGAAAAAACTGTCAGAAGTTTCAAATAAAAATTTGTATTCATTAATACAACACATTTGTGAAAAACAGTATAAAGATCAAAAAACATTGATCTATTTGGAAAAAGATCTGAGGAAATGTGAAAATATAAACAACAAAACCTGGAGATTTTTGAAAAGTATAAAAAAGAAATAGGGACATGGGAAAGAAAGCAATCTGATATGGTGCAATATTTATGCAAAGGAGAAAGCCAAATTAATCAATATAAAGAAAGCAGCCCCAAAGATGTTCGAAGAGAAATACAGGCAAAGGCATCCAGATATGGAAAAATTCACAATAAAGAAAATAATATCACAAAGAGGGAATGTAGAAAAAAAGATTAGCAAAGCAGAAGTTAAAAAAGAGAGGGTAAAGTTATGGAGTGTATGCAAAGTGAGGGATTTGGTGTAGAAGGTCTAACGCAGGTTACATCACAGCAAAATGGAGTGAGTCCACAAAGTAAGGAGAAGCAGGAAGATCAGGAGACATCTCTTTTATATTTTTCAAAAATCTCTAGGTTTTGTTGTTTATATTTTCGCACTGCAAAATAGCAGCCATAATCGAAAATCCTAACAATGTGGACATCCTACAAAAGGGCCTCACTGAGACAGATGCCTGGTGTCAATGCCATGGCCTCAAGCTCAATGCCAAAAAGTGCACTGTCATCCCCTTTGGTATAAACTCTGTACCCATGAGCTACCACATAGGTGGTAGTCTACTTAACACCGAAATTGTTATAAGAGACCTTGGGACACAGGTGGACAGTAGTCTCTCCTTTGATAATCACATCACCACAGTAGCCAGGAAATCCTTCTACTTGGCACACCTCATCACAAAAGGTTTCTCATCAGGAAAAAAGAGGTCATTGTTCCCTCTATTCGTCACTCATTAGACCCATTATAGAGTACAACACCACTTTTGTTATGTACCTCACAAGACATCTACAACAACTGGAAAGGCTGCAGAAATACCTCACAAAGAGGATTACTGGCCTCAAACAGATGCCCTAAGCAGACTGTCTCAAAAAACTCCAGCTTTACTCCATCGCATATCACCTACTTAAAGGTGATCTCTGCCTAACATACAAAGCTATGTCAAACCCAGAGCTGTTGGACATGCTCCCCTTAAAGAAATCCCAATCACTCTGAGCTACACGCTCTAGGCACCTAACCTTGTCACCACAATAAACAGAACATGATGGAGGGATAGATTCCTGTCCCAGAGACTTCCCATACTCTGGAACAAACTACCTATCTATATCAAACAAAGCTCTTCATTAGCACTCTTCAAGAAAAATCTTGATGATTGGATGGGAAATAGGAAATTCATCCCGGGGATCACCTCTGTGACTCTGCTCAATAGGGGCACAGGAAAATAATTCTCTTGGGTGGCAAAAGCCAGGGTACCTTTTTGGCTAGGCTTATATAGGCACTAGGGACAATAGCCTAGTACCTACCTATGAGGAAGAAATATGGAAATGGGAAAGAAAAAGAGATATAACATGGTGTAATATTTATGCAAAGGAGAAAGCAAAACTAACTAATACAAAAAGAGTAGCACCAAAGATATTCAAAGAGAAATACAGGCAAAGGAATCCAGAAATATGGACAATTTTACAATACAAAAAATAAGAAGACAAAGAGGAAATGTAGAAAAGGAGATTAGCATTGGAGAAGTTAAAGAAATAGAAAGTAAGGTTATGGAGTACCTGCAAAGTGAAGGATTCAGTGTAGAAAATCTAATTCAGAAAACACCACAAAAGGATAGAGCAATGGATATCCAAATTAAGGGAGAATGCAGAGGAATGGGAAGCAATTGGTCAGGTGCCATATGAAGATATTTTGGTGCCTTCCACAGGAAACCAGTATAAACATTCACTTGAAGCTGGACAGCAAGGGAAGGAACAGGAAACTGTGGAAACTCTGACACAGTCAATGTTGAGGAGTGAAAAGCCAGTAAGTTCCCATGTGACAGAGCAACGGATGGGACAGGATGAAACTGAAGGGAATGAGCCATAAGAAGATGCTATAGAAATCGAAAACAAAAAATGTGCCCTCAGTTTAGAAGAAAACGAGCTAAGAGAAGAGTTCCTTGATTTAATACAGATACATAGATATATTAAGATCAATGAAAGAAATAGACTGCAGAAGGTCAATAAAACCCAAAAAGTCAGAACTTCGATAAAACAAATGAACACAGTAATTAGGACTGTCCACAGAGATACATGCGATACAACAGAAGTAAACAGGATATATTACTGTGCAGCTAAATTAATAACTGATAAAGATCTACCAAAAGAACACAGGGTAGTGAGGGAAAAGAAGAAGAGAAATCGAATACCATCATGGAAGTATTGAATAGAGAAAACTATGTAGCAATTAAGACAAGAAGTGTCACTGTTAGAGGAATATAGAAAAGGGAACAGATCAACAAAAATATTAAGAAAGATAGACGTGATAAAAGCAATGTGCAGTATTAGAACAAATGAGGATCTATCATGCGCTACTGCAAATAAACTAAATATCTCAGCACAGGCGGAAAAACTTAGAAGATATGCAGAAAAATACAAAGGAAAGTACAAAAAAAGCAATTTATTAATCCAAAAAAGTTTTATAGAGAATTGAGAAACAAGGTAAAAGTAAATGAAAGACCATCAAAAAAAGAAAAAATAGATACATTTTGGAGCAGTATCTATGAAGATTTTGTGGAATATAACAAATATGCTAAATGGATAGAAGTAAAAGAAAGAATAAGAAGTTTAAAGGTGCAGGATATGAAATGGCATGAAGTAACAGCCAGAGAGATTGAAACAAAGTTAAGAAAAGCCTCTAACTGGAAAACCCCAGGCCCAGATGCAGTACCTAACTTGCATCTAAAAGTATTAAAACCTTTGCATGAAGATTTAGCCATGAGTAAGAACTATTTACATGCACACCCCAAACAGACACCAACCTGGATAACAGGAAAACAAATGCTCCTACTTAAGAGTGAACCTGCAAGCTACTCTAAAAATTATAAACCAATAACTTGCCTTCCGATGACATATAAACTATACACTGTGCCAACAGTTTATAGTCATTTAGAAGAAAATTCAATTATGGCAGTAGAACAAAAGGGCAATAAAAGAAAGTCATATGGAAAAAAGGATCATTTGTTGTTAAATAAAATCATAGTGGAGAACTGTGAAAAGGGGAAGAATCTAAGTACGACATGGATTGACTATAAAAAAGCATATGATAGTATCCCACATTCATGGATAAAAGAGTGCTTAAAAATATACAAGATACACCCTACACTGATAGACTACACTGCAGTGACCATGAAACAGTGGCAGACTACTTTGCAATTAAGCCATGATAAAGGACAAATTATTATCCCAAGGATAAAATTTCAAAGGGAGTTAATCCAGGGTGACTTTCTGTCACCACTGCTATTCTGCCTTGCCCTTAACCCATTAAGCTGTCTACTTAACAGCTTAGGCCATGGCTATAATATGGCTCCTAGAAAACAACAAAGTGTAAAGACTTCTCATCTTCTCTTAGTCGATGATTTAAAACTGTATAGCTCACCAGATGAGGAACTGAAAGCACAACTACAAGTTGTCAAAACTTTTTCAGATGATGTAAGAATGTCATTTGGTCTTGATATATGTGCAAAAGCAACCTTTAAAGCAGGAAAGCTGCAGCACCAAGAAAACATCAGTTTGGGACAAGAATGTGACATAAAAGAACTTGAGCAATATGGAGTGTATAAATATTTGGGAATTGATGAAGGATCAACAATAAAACATGAACAGATGTGAATAAAACTTAGTAAGGAATACTTTAGAAGACTTAAATTAATCCAGAAAACAGCATTGACATCTAGGAACAAAATCCGAGCTATAAACCAATTTGTTCTTCCTGCCTTACTTACAGTTTTGGAGTGACTGACTGGCCCCAAAAATGTGTTGGATAGATTAGATAGGAAAACAAGAAAGATGTTTCATGCTTGCCAAATGATTTATAAAAATCACTGCATACCAAGATTATACAGTATATTCCCCGTTCCGAAGGAGGGATGGGCCTCCATGAAATTGATTACATGAATAGATCTGCAATCGTGGGACTCCACACATATCTACTGACCTTACAAGACCCAAATGTACTGAAAGTTGTGAAATCTGAGGAAAATAAATCTAAGATGACTTCTCAGATTAATCTAGCAGAAGCATATCGGCATCAAGCTGGAATGGAAAACAAAGAAGAAGTAGATAAAAAATCAGGAAGCAACTGAATGTACCAAAAAACAAAACAAAGAATATAAAGGTGAAGGATGAGATGAGAAGGCAAGAAATGTGGAAAATACATAAAAATAGTTGCAAGTATACAAAACTTTTGAAAGAACCTCATGTTGATCAGGAACAAATGCAGGAATGGTTAAGGAGAGGTGAATTCAAACCAAGAGATGAAAGAATAATATTGGCAACTCAAAATAGAATATAGGTTTTGCAAAACCAAATTGGAAACAGTCACACATCTCATTGCTGGTTGTGACATGCTAATGGCAAAAGGACTGTATACTGAAAGGCATAATAACTTGGCAATACTGTTCCACTGGGGATTGTGCAAACATTGCGGTACTAACGTGGCTGAAAAACACTGGAAACATGAGCCACAAAGCACCATAGAAAATAATGAAGTCTACATCACATGGGATCACCCATTACTGACACTTTCAAAGATAGATTCCAGAAAAACGGATATAGTGGTCCATGAAAATAACACAAAAGTAGCTACAGTGTGTTGCGTAGAGAGAGAGACAAAGTCATAAAATATCAGGATTTTCAGGCAGAAACAAGAGCATTGTTGAAGAAAGATACCCAGACAGTGCCAATAGTAGTAGGAGCAACGGGTCTAATTAAAAAGAATCTACAATTGTATTTAGACATGTTACCAATACATGTAACCCCATACGAATTGTGGAAGAAGTCATTACAGGGCACATTGCGGGTGCTGCAAAGAGCACTTCTGCCTGACATCAAAGACTGAAACAATTCTAATTTCATGAACTTTAATTGTACCTTGACTTAGGAATGGGGTCCATACCCATAATGGCATTAGAAACCCAAAAGACTTGGAGAAATTAATAAAAGGGAGAAACCGTATAAATCTGCCAAATGCATATTTATTTATTTGTTTTATTTATTTATTTATTTCCACTTTGATTACCGGGGAGGTCCACTGGGCTCAAAGAGCCCGTTTTCAGTGGAGGCCTGGGGAGAAAAGCTCCATAATACATACAAGTAAATAAAATAAAATTATATCATCCATATTACATAAAAGTAAACAAAACTGAAATTATACAAAGTAATGTGAAAAAGTACAAATGCAAAATGGGAAGACAATTCTTAAACATATTTACAGAGTTGTTTAGAGAACTATTTATACAATAATTAAGTTGGCAGAGGCAAGAGAATAGCGTTTACTCAGTTAATAAGAGTTCACAATTATAGCGAAAACAGTTATTAGATGAAGGATAGAAATTTGAAGGTTGTAGTATATTTAAGTTTAGCAGAAATGGAAGAGATAAGGGTGGGAAGTAAACTGTTAGTAGAGCATAGATTATAGTTTCTAGAGTATTCTTAGAGGAGCGGTTGAATGATAGTAAAAGTTGAGTCCACACATGGAAGGTGTGAATACATTGTTAAACAGCATCAGCTAGTACAGGTGGTTAGTAAAGATTAATTGTTCTCAGTAAGGGAGGGTGAAGTCAAGGACTATACACTGAGGAAACTCGGAGCTATAATATATAACATTAAGTATCCTGTTTTTTGTTTATTTTGTTCTTTATTTCTTTGTTATTTATAGCACTTTGTGTACTGTGTATTTTTCTAGCTAGTTTCACTGTGTGTGAGGTATTAACTGGAAATTGTCCACTTTTATTAAGCATCTGTTGGGTTGTTTGTTTCTGATAACTTGTCGCAGTTAAACTCTTTTTTCTAGAGGCTCCTTTAGCTGTTTAAAACTTTCATTTAAAGGCTCACTGCTGCTTTTCAGCTGTGAGAAACATTTCTGCAGTTTGTTCTAAGTAATGGGGATATTTGTAGCATTTCCATATTCAGGCTTATATTTGGGCTTAGTGTTTGTGGAGGCTGTGTGTCTGAGCACATATTCAGGGACATCTTGGTTTAGCCAAAGCCATCAGGCATTTCAGTGAGAGAGAGAATTGTTTGAGGTCATTGGCTGACTGAGGTCACCTGAACTACAGCTTAGACTAAGCACCTCATTGGTTCTTTTGAGATTTCTTTCTTAAATGCTGTCTCAGGTTTCAACCTTCTGTTACCTAAGAAGTTCAGTTGTGAGTGTTCTGCCATTTCACACTGAGCTATAATATAAAACATTAAGTATCCTGTTTTTTGTTTATTTTGTTCTTTATTTCTTTGTTATTTATAGCACTTTGTGTACTGTGTATTTTTCTAGCTAGTTTCACTGTGTGTGAGGTATTAACTGGAAATTGTTCACTTTTATTAAGCATCTGTTGGGTTGTTTGTTTCTGATAACTTGTTGCAGTTAAACTCTTTTTCTAGAGGCTCCTTTAGCTGTTTAAAACTTTCATTTAAAGGCTCACTGCTGCTTTTCAGCTGTGAGAAACATTTCTGCAGTTTGTTCTAAGTAGTGGGGATATTTGTAGCATTTCCATATTCAGGCATTTATTTGGGCCTAGTGTTTGTGGAGGCTGTGTGTCTGAGCACATATTCAGGGACATCTTGGTTTAGCCAAAGCCATCAGGCATTTCAGTGAGAGAGAATTGTTTGAGGTCATTGGCTGACTGAGGTCACCTGGACTACAGCTTAGACTAAGCACCTCATTGGTTCTTTTGAGATTTCTTTCTTAAAAGCTGTCTCAGGTTTCAACCTTCCGTTACCTAAGAAGTTCAGTTGTGAAAAAAAAATGTATCTGCTTGTGCTGCATTTGTGTTTCTTCCTACTTTATTTTGCTTTTGCGTCATCTTAAAAGTACTCAATTGTATTTATTACTGCTTGGTGTAACTCATTCTAAGCCTTTTAGTTTAAGCACTTGGGCTTCAGACCAGTTGTTTTACATTAAGAAGGTTTGTGGTCTGCACTGTAGTGGCAGAACAGGTAGCTTACATCCTTCTAAGTTAGGAACTGCTGATTGAGGGCTCAGTGTCTGTTATTCTAAAAGTGTATTAATTATGGTTTAAGCACTTGGGCTTCAGGCCAGTTATTTTACATTAAGAGGGTTCATGGTCTGCACTCTTGTGGGAGGAGAGGCTGGACTCTGCCCTTCTGAGCTGGGAATTTCTGGTTAAAGGTTTATAGTGCCTGCATATTTGAACTGCTTCTTACTGAAATTGGTACACCTTGTTTGCTGTAGCACAGACTAGATCCAGGCCTGCTGAATCTAGCTTTGTTTGTATGCTTGTTGTTTGTTTGCTTTTTAATTCCACCTAAAACGCGGCTTTTCAGTGCTTCTGTGGATCCCTAGTGATATCTGCATTGCTTACTGTACTAATTTCCTTGTTTCACTTGAAAGAAAGTTACTGTTTGTCATTTTTGCATTTAAGTTACCTGTAACACATTGCATTTAAGTTACCTGGCACTTGCTCACTAAAGCAATTATATAAGTCAGTACTAAAAAATTAAAAGCAATACACCCTCACAAACAACCCTTGACTACCTTGTTCCCCATTGGCCCTTTTTTTCAATTATAAAGGCAAAGGTGAATCTGGGAATCTTGAGGCAATGTTACAACTGCCTCATGTACACAGACAAACCTCTCCTCCTCCCAACAAATTCCAACACATGTGAGAGATGCAACCATATAACCAAACTGGAGGCTAAGCTCTCTCAACTCAGTACTGGCGTAACCAGTCAGGAGGAGAAGGAAACCACACTCACTACAATTCCAGTCTCACATAGACCTACCACGACAGCAAGCCAAACACATAAACACACAAAAACATACTCGGAGGCTCTAAATAAAAATCTGCCTAAGCAGCAAAGACCACCAAAGCAGACACCCAAGCAACCGCTACCCCAAAACAAAACACATGCAACACATAGCTCACAAAGCCAGTGTGCCGAACAGTCACAGCCCTTAAGGCTAAACAACACACCTGATACACTTGTAATAGGTGACTCTATCATCAGGCACACTGACGTCCCGCTCACCAGGCTGAACAAGGAGAAGGTCATGGTGAGCTGCCTGTCGGGTGCTAGGATCCACCACATAACACAAGCACTCAGGTCACTCCAAGGCAAGTACAAATATGACTCAGTTAATGTCCATGCTGGTGTGAATGACCTGAGATGTACTTCCCTGGACTACATGAAAAGAGACATAGAGGAGCTCTCTGAGCAAGTAGCCCAGGCCGGTATATGACCCTGACTTTGAGTAGCATCTTACCCTCACCAAGAATGATGCCACAATATGAAGACAAGATGATCAATTTCAACAATTGGATTAAGTATTGGTGTCATTCAAAGGGGATCCAATGCCTGTCAGCCTGGGATGACATGCTCGACAAGCCACGATGCTTTGCTAGGGACGGCTTGCACCTGTCATTCCTGGGCTTTTGGATATTGGCAAAGGCTCTTGCTACCCCCATAGTGCCTTTTTTAGACAAGGCTCAAAAGACAAACCCACCTCCATAGGTATC
This sequence comes from Protopterus annectens, assembly GCF_019279795.1. Classification (NCBI taxonomy): domain Eukaryota; kingdom Metazoa; phylum Chordata; order Ceratodontiformes; family Protopteridae; genus Protopterus; species Protopterus annectens. The sequence continues at coordinate 1,539,654,179 of NC_056729.1, read as the reverse complement.
ACAAGGGATAAGAAACTAAGAGTAATGCTACTCAACGCCAGAAGTCTAAACCTCTAGATGCACGCACTCAAAACTCTCCTTAGCATGGAGAACATCGATATCTGTGCAGTAACAGAAACCTGGTTCAAGGCTCCCGAGAGCACCCCAGCACTACCAGGTTATACCTCATACCATGCTTTTCAGCCCCAAAACTTGGACCGAACCACAAAAGGAGGGGGAGTATCAATATTCGTCAAAGATACCCACACCTCCAGGTTGGTGGCAAAGCACAAAGCATCAGAGACTATCCATGTGCAACTAACAGTGGCTAAAACTGCCTTCCAGTTTATAGCCTGCTACAGACCACCCTCCCAAACCCAGGAACCCCACTCGGCCTTCCTGAGAACACTGGAAAATATGAAGGTCTCTCCAAACACCATTATATTGGGTGACTTCAACTACCCAAACATAGACTGGGAGCATTACTCTAGCTCCAACACCCTAGCCCAAAGGTTCCTAGAATTTATAAACTCAAATGCTATGGAACAACTTGTTACCACTCCACAAGAGGGAAAACATACTGGACCTGATCATCACCAACATGGGGACTCTATGCTCCAGACCAGAAGTGTATCCCTCACTGGTAAGATCAGACCATAAACTAATCTCACTGGATATTCACATCCCGACCCCACCCCCTGCCCAGAAAACCAGAGTGAAAAACTTCTCTAAAGCAAATTTCACACTCCTCAAAACCAAGGTGGAAGCCTTCAAAGCCCCTGGGCCTGTGGAAAATACGGCCCAGACGGCAGAATCCTTTATAAACGCATTCTATGAACACCTTCTGGAATGCATGGATCATGCAATCCCAAATAAAACCAAGACCCAATCCTCCAAAGGCAGACGTCCAATCTGGTGGACCCCAGCCATAAACAAACTATACAACAGAAGGAGGAAGCTACTACATGATAGAGCAAAATCCCAAAAAGGGAAGGCATCTCTGATAAGTATTAGCAAAAACGTATGGGCACTCATAAAATCGTCTAAGGCCAGGTTTGAGAGAAAAATTGCACAGGACACTAAGGATAATCACAAGGCTTTCTTTAGTTATGTTAGGAACCTGGGTGGGAATTCCCAGATATGCTCAGAATTAGTCCAAAATGACAAAAAATACACCGAACCCACAGACATTGCCAACATCCTAGCTGACAGGTTCAGAGCAAATGTCTCCCCCCCCCCTCCCCACCAAAAGGGCAAATATCTATCCCAGCAGAGTGCTGCCCCCCTGACATCACAGATGCTCAGGTAAGAGACACCCTCTCCAAAGAAAAAACACAGCATCAATGGAACCAGACAGTGTCCTGGGCTGCATCCTACATGAACTCCAAAAAGAGCTAAACCCAAACATAAAACTACTGTTCACTCTCAGCCTTACTACAGGATATGTACCCAAAGAGTGGCGTACAGCAACAGTGGTCCCTCTCCACAAAGGTGGTGCCTCAACGGATCCTGGAAACTATCACCCCATAAGCCTGACTAGCTTGGTCTGCAAAGCTATGGAAAGGATCATCATGGACCTTGTAAATAAAGATATTGGGGACCTACAGACACTGGATCCTACCCAGTTTGGCTTTGTTAAGGGCAGATCCTGCCTCTTAAACCTGGTTGATTTGTTTGAAACAGTCACCATGGCCATTGACGAGGGGAAGGTGGTCCACACAGCCTACCTGGACCTCGCAAAAGCCTTCGATACAATACCCCACTCGGGCATTATAGATAAGCTCACCAGCTTAAATATAAACCCCTATGTCACTAGATGGGTTGCAAACTGGCTCAAGGACAGAACCCACATGGTTAGAATTGCTGGAGCCATGTCAGACTCCAAACCAGTTACTAGTGGCGTCCCACAAGGCTCAGTCCTGGGACCTCTCTTGTTCTGTATATATTTCTCGGAGGTACAGGCCAACACGGAAGGACTGTGGCTGACCAAGTTCATAGATGACTGCAAACTGGGCACCATAATCGACTCTCCAGCTGACACAAGCATCCTCCAAAAGGGCCTCATAGAAACAGACAACTGGTGCCAGAGCCATGGCCTCAAGCTAAACGCCAAAAAGTGTATAGTCATCCCCTTTGGCAAAAACAAAGTGCCCACAAATTACCACATAGGTGGTAATCCATTAAGTACAGAAGAAGTAATTAGGGACCTGGGGACCCAAGTTGATAGCAATCTCTCATTTGACAACCACGTGGCCAAAGTGGTTAGAAAAACATTTTATATAGCCCATCTAATCATGATGGGATTCACATCTAGATCAGGGGAGGTCATCGTACCTCTTTACTCATCCCTCATCAGGCCCATAATTGAGTACAATGCCCTTTTTGGGATGTACCTTACCAGACACCTGCAGCAACTGGAAAGACCCCAAAAGTACCTCACCAAGAGGAGCAAAGGGCTCAAACAGATGCCATATGCTGCCCGGTTAAAGAAACTCCAGCTCGACTCAGTGGCATACCGCCTGCTCAGAGGTGATCTGTGCCTGACATATAAAGCCATGTCCAACCCGGAATTAATGGACATTCCGCACCTCAGAAAATCCAAATCCCATCGAGCTACGCGCTCAAGAGACTTGAACCTCAGCACTGAAATAAATAGGACATGCTGGAGGGACAGATTCATAACCCAGAGGCTCCCTATACTCTGGAATAAAATCCCAGTCCAGGTTAGGCAGAGTCCCTCATTGACTCTCTTCAAGAGGAATCTTGATGAGTGGATGGGAGATCGTAGGTATACCCCGGGTATCACTTCTGTGTCACTGTTAGACAGAAGCACAGTACACTAACCTCGAAAAAGGGCATAGCAAAATTCATTTAAAATGGGTGGTGAAAGGCAAACACACTCTGGCTAGGCTTATAAATGCCCTAGGGCAGATAGCCTAGTATGAACCTATGAACCTATTTACATTATATATGCATTTAAGGTAGAAAAAACATTTGAGTTAGAGGGAGGCCGATGTATAGGAGGTCTTTAGATTCAGAGTGAGGTAGCTGTTTAGGAGAGCAGCCTGGTGTGGAGGAGTATGTAGCGAAGTTGTATGAGGAAGCAAGCATAGATGAGTTTAAGCAGGTTAAGTAGGGAGAATACAGTTACATTTCCAATGCCGGGCAAGGTAGGAATGAAGCTGAGTTTTAAAGTATTCATAGTTTTCAGAGAGTCTAAGAGAAGAAGGGAGGGAGTTCCATCTTTTGGCTAAGGAAGAAGATAGGAGAAGGTGACCAGCAGGATGTTTAGGTTTGTATATAGAGAAGAGATTCTGGTGTGCAGATCGCAGGGCTCTGTGAGGGGAGTCAAAGGGTAAGATGTTTGCTAGAGCAGTGCATAACGTTGGTTTGAAAATTAGTTTGTGGGCAGTAGTGAGTTGAAGGAAGTCGAGTTGATTGGGAAGTTCTAGCCACTTTAGCAGGTGGAGAGATGTGCAGTGGTGGGAGGAGTAATTAGCTTTTGTTGCAAATTTTATCAATTTTACTGTAACATGTTTCTAGTTTAGAAGAGATGGAGGAGGATAAGTTGGTAAGTAGGGGAGCACCATATAGAAGAGAAGGTAGTAAGTAGGTAGTGGCAAGAGTTAATCTGGTAAATGAAGAGAGGAATTGGGAGTGTCTATATAGCATGCCAAGTTTCTGGTGAGTTTTGTTAATGTTTAGCTGAATATGTGTGTCAAATTTTAGGTGTTCGTCTATGGTTACTCCAAGTAGTTTAACAGAAGGGACAATTTCTATAGTGGAGTTACTATGGCTAATGATACTGAAAGATTGTTTGTCAAGGTGGAGGGTTTTTGAGGGGGAGAAAAGAAGAATTTTGGATTTATTAGCATTTAGGGAGAGATGATTTTGAAGCATCCAGTTTTCTGTAGTTGAATAGGCCAACTGAGTTTTTTCTAGTAGGAGATCAGGGAGATTAGGAGCACAGCAAACTAATGTTGAGTCGTCTGCGTCTTGACTATTTTAGTGTTAGGAATGGCAGCATGAGAATCATTAATAAATACATTGAAGAGCATTGGGCCGAGTATGGATCCATGAAAATCATTAATAAATACAATGACGAGCATTGGGCCAAGTATGGATCCCTGGGGAACTCCAGCTGGGGTGAGTAGGAAGGTTGAGGTGCCAGTTTGACATTTCACAGCTTGGGATCTATTAGATAGGAAGCTGTTGAACCATAATAGGGTGTTCTGTGAGAGATTAAGATTAGAAAGACGATTTAGTAGGTGGGTATGAGAGACAGTGTTGAATGCTTTGGAAAGATCTAGAAGGATAGTAGATACAATTTCTCCAGAATCACGGCTATGATTTACTAAGTCTAAGAAAGAGAGAAGAGCAGTTATTGTACTTTGTCCTGGATGAAAACCATGTTGTGTAGGGGTGAGGAGGTGATTATCAGTAAGGTAAGGCATGAGCTGGAGGTGGATGCATTTCTCAAGTATTTTTGAGATTGGGGAGAGAATTGCTAATGGACGGAAGCTAGAGATGGTATTATTTTTACCTCCTTTATGGAGGGGAATGGATCTATTGATGAGAATGCTGATGGGGGGATGGCAATGCCATCGGCGGCAAGCTTTAGATAGAGAGGAACCAGGAAGGCGAAAGACACAGCCTCCAGAACCAATCTATATATGTGTGTGTGTGTGTGTGTGTGTGTGTGTGTGTGTGTGTGTGTGTGTGTGTGTGTGTGTGTGTGTGTGTGTATATATATATATATATATATATATATATAAAATATATATATCTATATGCACGTATATATTTTTATATACAGTGAAATATACATATTTTTATATACAGTAAAATATATACAGGGGCAGTAAAGGTTTACCGAACAGCTGGGTAACTACAGCAGAGATGGTAAGGGAGACAGATAGAAAGGTGCTTGGTGTGACATCTGGACAGAGGAAGGAGGACAAGGAGACCTGGTGGTGGAATGAGGAAGTAAGTACAGGAGAGTATACAGAGGAAGAAACTGGCGAAGAAGAAGTGGGATTGTCAGAGAGATGAAGAAAGTAGACAGGAGTATAAGGAGATGAGTATGGCAAAGAGAGAGGTGGCGAAGGCTAAGGATAAGGCATATGGATATTTGCATGAAAGGTTGGACACTAAAGAGGGAGAAAAGGACCTGTACTGATTGGCTAGACAGAGAGACAGAGCTGGGAAAGATGTGCAGCAGGTAAGGGTGATAAAGGATAGTGAGGGAAACGTTCTCACAAGCAAGGAGAGTGTGTTGAGCAGATAGAGTACTTTGAGGGGTTGATGAATGAAGAGAATGAGAGAGAGAGAGAAGGTTGGATGATGTAGGGATAGTGAATCAGGACGTGAAACAGATTAACAAGGAGGAAGTATGGACAGCTATGAAGAGGATGAAGAATGGAAAGGTTGTTGGTCTAGATGACATACCAGTGGAAGCATGGAGGTGCTTAGAAGAAATGGCAGTGGAGTTCTTAACCAGATTGTTTAATGAAATCATGGAAAGTCAGAAGATGCCTGAGGAGTGGAGAAAAAGTGTTTTGGTACCTATTTTTTAAGAATGAGGGTGACGTGCAGAGTTGTAGTAACTACAGAGGGATAAAACTGATCAGTCACAGCTTGAAGTTATGGGAAAGAGTAGTGGAAGCTAGGTTAAGAAGGGAGGTGATGATTAGCGATCAGCAGTATGGTTTCATGCTGGGAAAGAGCACTACAGATGCAATGTTTGCTCTGAGAGTGTTGATGGAGAAATATAGAGATGGTCAGAAGGAGTTGCATTGTGTCTTTGTTGACTTGGAAAAAGCATATGATAGGGTGCCTAGAGAGGAGTTGTGGTTCCTTAGATTAGAGTTGAGTATACTATGCCTCTATCTAACAGTGACACAGAAGTGATACCCGGGGTAAACCCTAAGTCTCCCATCCACTCATCCAAGATTCCTCTTGAAGAGGAGTCAATGAGGGACTCTGCCTAACCTGGACTGGGATTTTATTCCAGAGTGAGAGAACCTCTGGGTTATGAATCTGTCCCTCAGCATGTCCTATTTATTTCAGTGCTGAGTTCAAGTCTCGGCCTTGTGCTTTCGATGGATTTGGACACTACAGAGTGCAACATGTCCATTAATTCCAGGTTGGACATGGCTTTGCTCGTCAGGCACAGTCTCCCTCTGAACAGAGGTATGCACCACTGAGTAGAGCTAGGTTTCTTTAACCAGACAGCATATGGCATCTGTTTGAGTACTGATCCCCTCTTGGTGAGGTACTTTTAGGGTCTTTCAGTTGCTGCAGGTGTCTGGTAGGTACATCCCAAAAGGGGGCATTTGTACTCAATTATGGGCTGATGAGGGGATGAGTAAAGAGACATGATGACCTCCCTGATCTAGATGTGAATCCTTGATTAGGTGGAGCTATATAAAATGTTTTCTACCACTTTGTACGTGAGTTTGTCAAATGAGAGATTACTATCAACTTGGAT